>NC_142873.1:19960000-20273750 GCF_051225735.1 Oryctolagus cuniculus | reverse complement strand
AAGAAAATATCCAGGAAATAACATGTTTTTGCATAGTAAACATTCCCCGCGTGCCAAATCTTTATGGCAAGTATAGACATAGGTGTGAGAATGCAGGGAAGATATTCAGTGTGCATTTATACACTAAATAGAAAACAAAGAAGAGCTCCTATTACTTATATCATAATTTGAGATTTAATTTTATCTGGAATTCTTCTAATGATATGAAGTTGTAATTGTTCATATTTTATGTCTGTTTTCTGAATTATCTCCAGTTTTCAATATTTGACTAATAAGTGTCTTACCCCAGGTACCTTCGTGTTTATCCTGCTAGTGGTCTGCTAGGCACCCTGAATCTTTAAACGCTGTGGTCGTGTTGGGTTATTTGAGTCACAATTCCTTAAAACGTGTTTTCTGTTCTACTCTATTTTTTCTCTTGGGATGGAAACCATACACGTATTTTGTAATTTGTATTATTCTAAAGACGGATATGTGAATTAATTCATCTGATTATGGTGGTCAATTTAACAGAAGCCACACGTACTTTTTCCAACTTGTGAGAGCCCTTCTTAACCTATTTTAGCATTGAGGACTTCAGCTCTGCCTGTGCACAGATCCTGTCCACTCAGAAATGCACAACAAGGATTTGACAGATCAAAGGACTCTGTTTGTAAAAATGGATATTTAACATTCCACTTGTAGTTCCCACTCCATATTTCCCTTGTCTTCAAGATGAAAAAAAATGTATTATTAGCCACATGAACTTCAAAAAATTCTCAGCACCCAAGAGTAGTCTAGAAACTTTGGCTCTGTGGGTTTCAGTCTTCACTCAACTACTGAAATCCTTTGAAAATCAAAGACTCATTCTGTGCCTCTCTGATGAGTGGCGTGATTAACAGTCACCTCTCTCGATAGCCCATTTGTGCACCTGTGGTGTGGCAGGAAGTCAATTCCTGTTTGTCACCAGGCACCATTTTCTGATGAGGACATCATTTTCCACCAGTGGGTTACCAGAATGCTGTTTTCTTTATACAGTGAAAAGCAACATCAGTCATTTGCATTTCAAAGCTGCTTACAACCCATCAAGAGCATTTTCCACAGTGCCAGGCTGGGCCTCTATAGGGGTTTGCTGACTTTTGCCAGCTCTGATATTATAGTTCTTAGAAGTTCATTAAGCTTCTTACTTTCTACTTTCAGTGCTGATTTTACCGCTAGGAAAGGGAGAGCAAAGATTTGGACTGTTGGCTGTATTTGGCTTATGTGTCTGTTGTTTTCCTTTGAGAAGGCTTTTAAAAAAATATAGAAGCTGAAGCCATTTTTGAGAAATAATGCTAGTAAGACCCACTTGAATGCTAACTTTGCTTTCATTTTTGTAGCACATATATATTTTTTCTGACTGGATTTTAGTTTCTCTTTCAGCACTGTAAGGATATATTCAACAGTTTTAGTATCATTTGTTTTCTACTGAGAAGTGAAGTCATACAATTTATTATTTCATGTATGAAGTGTAGCATTTTCCTACTTTTGATATATTCTCATTATCTTTAGTTTTCAGTATGTACACTATTATATGTCTAGGCAAGGTTTTCTTCATATCTACCCTGCTAGGAATTTAAAGATCATGTTGAATCTTTATGAGATCTATGTATCTATTTACATATTTGTATGAAAGGCAGAATATGAAAGAGAGAGAGAGAGAGAGAGAGAGATTGATTTCTTCCAGCTGCTAGTTAACTCTCCAAATAGCTGCAATAGCCAGGTTGGTCTGGTTCAGGCCAAAGCAAGAAGCCAGGATCTCCGTCTTGATCTCCTACATAGGAGATACAGAATGCCAGTATTATGAGTGACAGCTTAACCTCCCAGTGTTGATGAATCTTGAATCATTATATGCAAATATCTGGGAATTTTGTAGCCACTATTCTTTTAAAATTTTCTGTCCTTTTCTTAATCTGCTGGGATGATTTATGATAATTATACATTTAATGCAATTCATATTGTCCTATATAGGATCTCTAAGAAAAATAGCTTTTTCAAACTATTTTTGCCCTCTTCTACAATTTTTATTGCTATATCCTCACAGAATTCAATGACTCCTACCTCTGTCTTTTCTAGTCATTGTTAGCATACTCACTGTTTTATTTCGGATATTGCATTTACTTTTTTTAATGCTGGCATGTGGTAATCTCAGTCTCCCACCCATTGTTTCACTACCCAAATGCTTGTAACACACAGGACTGTCCTGGGGCTTAAGCCCAAGGGCAGGGACACAATCCAGATCCCACATGCATGGCCATCAACACTGCCTCCCAGAGGCTGCATTAGCAGGAAACTGGAGTCAGAATTCAAGGAGTCCAATATGGGACAGGGGCATCTTAACCAGTATCTTAACTGCTAGGCTAAATGCCCATCTCATTACATTTTAAGAATTTATATGTATTTAATTGAGAGGCAGAGAAAGGGAATTCCCATCCACTGATCCATTCCCCAAGTGTCCACAACACTTGGGAGGGGATTGTGTGCACAAAACTGAGCATCAGGAAGAAAATCCGGGCTTTCCACATGGCTGGCTGGAACCCAGCCACTTGAGACATCACTGCTGTCTCTCAGGGCCTGCATCAGTGGGAGGCTGGAGAAGGAGCAGGAGCCAGCATCAAATGCAGACACTCCCAGGACAAAGGCAGCTTGTAACACACTTGATTACTAGGCTAAATGGCCACCCAAGATACTGCATTTTCTAATTATACAATTTTTACTTTGTTTCTTCCTCACAGTTTCAATTTCCTTATTTGTACTTGTTGTTTCATTCATAATGGGTATCTTTTTTCTTTAATTAACAGACCTTATTAGAATAGTTACCTTGAAATTCTTGTCTGACAATTCTAACATTTGGATCCTCTTGGAATTTGTCTATGTTGATTGTTTTCTTGTGAATAGGCAACAATTTCTTTTTTTTCTCTTATTTAAGGTATACAAATTATCTGTATTTCATATATACAGATTTATATATGTAGTGATAACTCCCACCCTTCCTCCTCCTCCCTCTCCTATTCCCTCTCAATTTTTACAATAATCTACTTTCAGTTTCTACTCATAAGATTAACTCTACACTAAGTAGAGAGGTCAACAAAGAGTAAGAAGAAAGTTCCCCAACAGTAGGAGACAAGGGTTGTAAACAAATCTCAAAATGTCGATTTCACTCCTATACATTACATTTTTGGTACTCTGTTACCACGCATCAGGGAAAACATGCTATTACTCTCTTTGGGACTGGCTTATTTCACTAAGTATAATGGTTTCCAGTTGCATCCATTTTGTTGCAAAAGACATAATTCATTATGCTTTGTGTGCTAAGAATTTTTTTAGTATTACCCTGGAAATTATAGCTGCTGTTACAGAAACTTTAGATTCTGTTACATTTCTCTGGCGATTGGTAGCTTAGTGAACAATTAGGTTGAGTGGCAACTCAAATGTACATTTTGTTCTTATTTAGGCCACTTTGAATTTCCGTAGTATTTGCCTGACTCAAGGTGAAATCAGAGATTTGGGTAGCATTTATAGAATTTAAGTCTGATTGTAATTCTGCAATTCCTTTCTCAATGTGCAGCTGCTTCGATTGCCTCAGCCCTATCTGCAGAATCTAACAAGTTTCAGTTCCTCTCTAGGAATTTCAGACAGTTTTCTTTAAAATTTTATACATTTTGTATAGAGACATGTGTGATAATCAGTTTGACAGTAGCTTAACTATTACTGGGCAAAAATTTCTATGTATGTGTCTTTTGCAAATTCAGTGCTCAGCTTTGAAAATCAGTAGTTTGGGGGTCCTTATCTCCCATGACCCCACATTTCTATTACGACTCAGTAGATCAATAGATTTAATTTTATTTTCCCAAATTTTTAGTTCAAATTCAGTGGTGTTCTGCATGTTAAGACTGTGTCTAGGAAAAATTGGTCAGTTTAGCCTCACCCCTCCCAATATTGCTTTGATCTTCTATCTCCTACATCCAGACTTTGTTCGAGTCCTTGGGTGCCTAATTTTCTTATTGATCTTCACTCAGTGTCCTTTTAATTTCCTTCCTTCCTTCCTTTCTTTTTTTTCTTCCTTCCTTCCTTTCTTTCTTTTCTTTCTTTCTTCCTTCCCTTCCTTCCTTCCTTCCTTCCTTTTCTTTTCTTCCTCCCTTCCTCCCTTCCTTCCTCCCTTCCTTCCTTTCTCCCTTCCTTCCCTTCCTTCCCTTCCCTTCCTTCCTTCCTTCCTTCCTTCCTTCCTTCCTTCCTTCCTTCCTTCCTTCCTTCCTTCCTTCCCTCCTTCCTTCTTCCTTCCCTTCCTTCCTTCCTTCCTTCCTTCTTCCTTCCCTTCCTTCCTTCCTTCCTTCCTTCTTCCTTCCCTTCCTTCCAGGCAGAGTTAGTGAGAGAGAGAGACAGAGAAAGGTCTTCCTTCCATTGGTTCACACCCCAAGTGGCCACTACGGCTGGCCAGAGCTACGGCGATCCGAAGCTAGGAGCCTGGTGCTTCCTCCTGGTCTCCCATGCGGGTGCAGGGCCCAGGCACTTGGACCATCCTCCACTGCACTCCCGGGCCACAGCAGAGAGCTGGACTGGAAGAGGAGCAACCGGGACAGAATCCGGCGCTCCAACTGGACTAGAACCCAGGGCGCCGGTGCCGCAGGGGGAGCATTAGCCTAGTGAGCCACGGCGCCAACCTAATTTCCTTTCTAAACTCTCCGCCCCTCTTTTATTTTCCTAGCATATTATACTTTCCAAAAATTCACACTTTGATAAATTATTACTTGTTAAATACACAGGCATTCATCTGTTCCTTTTTTTAAAAACCTGAATAAAGAGCAAAACTTACTAATTTTCCCACATCAGGGGACCTCTTGTCTCTTTTTCTACTCTGTGGCGCTCCTGCCTGTTTAGATCAGCGGACTTTCTGCCTTGTGTGGCGCTTCATCTGTTTTCCAGGCTTTTCTTCGGTCTAGACTTCTTTGGAATTCAGCATCGCCTCCTGCTTTTCAGGCGTACAGGATTTCCCTCCTTAATTTCAGGACACAGCTTACTCACTGACTTCTCTTCTGTGGAGGCCTCTCCCTTAAAGCATTAGCTCAGCCGCTGACTCACAGGCTACCATGGGCCGTAACTGACTCATGCAAGGCTTGTGTGTTTTCACTGCTAGTCACCATCACATAAGAGACCAAATTCTTTTCTTGCCTTTTCTTCTTCCCCATGTATTCGGCTTAGCATCAGTGCACACCCTGGAAAGCAGCAGTGATGGCTCGAGTAAGTGAGTTTCAGCCATCCATGTGGGAGACCATGATTGCTTTTCTGGTTTTGGCTTTGGCCTTGAACTAGCATGGGTCATTCTTCGGCATTGTGGGGAGTGAACCAGTGATGAGAACACTATCTCTCTTTTTTTTTTTCATTTTTATTAAATGAATACATTTTTACATAGATAAAACTTTAGGAATACAGTGGTTCTTTCCCCCATACCCACCCCTCCCCCCCGCTCCCATCCCAGCTCCCATTCCCTCTCCCATCTCCTTCTTCATTATGGACCATTTTTAGAATGACTTTATATACAGCGGACGAACTCTATGTTAATCATAGACTTCAACAATTTGCCCCCACGCCCACGCACAACATATAGAGTACAGTTTGGGGAGAGAATTTGCAGTTAATTCCCATAATACAATTCAATAGGGACAGAGGTCCTACCTGGGGAGCAAGTGCACAGTGACTACTGTTGAGAACACCCACTCTCTCTCTCTCTTTTCCTCACTCTTTCCACTTCTCCTTCTCAAAGGGTCTAACTTCCACAGGTAGTTTTGTTCAACCTTTTTATTACATAACAGAGATGCAACAAAATCAGCTAGTTAATTAAAAAGACAAGATTCAAACTCTCCCTGTCTGATTCCCAGTTTTATCACATTTCATTATTCTAAGCTAATTTAAGGTTCACCTGCTCCATTTGAACCCAAAATCAAGTGCCACTTCAGATATATACTAATCAATCATGCAGATTAATTAATAAACCTAAAGGACACTTCAATAATACTTCTACCAAAGGCTTGTCCAGTTCATAGCTTGTCTTATCCACCAATTCTTTTCACTACCCAGAACTTAAATCATCCTGAAGAATTTTAGAAAGTTTAATGTTGGGGCCGGCGCTGTGGCACAGTAAGTTAATCTTTCGCCTGCGGTGCCAGCATTCATATTGGCACCGGCTAGTCCCGGCTGCTATTCTTCCAATCCAGATCTTTGCTGTGGCCTGGGAAAGCAGTAGAAGATTGCTCAAGTCATTGGGCCCTGCAGTGGTATGGGAGACCAGAGAAAGCTCCTGGCTCCTGGCTTCGCATCAGCGCAGCTCCGGCCATTGCGGTCATTTGGGGAGTGAACCAGCGAATGGAAGACCTTTCTCTCTGTCTCTACCTCTCATTGTCTGTAACTCTAACTCTCAAATAAATAAATAAAATATTTTTAAAAAGAAAGTTTAATGTAATGCATAAAATAAAATTGATTTAATGACTTTCAGGATTTTAGTGAAAATCTATTTATGTTATTTTGGTTTTACATTTTATTGATTAAAAAATGCTTAATTGTCCGCATTTTCTCAATAAAATACACAAAATTTCCAGGAACAGAGGACATAAATGAGTAATAATTGTTTTTCTGGTTCATTTGTTGGATTTTTTGAAGTCAAAACCTTTACCTCCAGTGTTGTACAATTGACCCGCCATATTCATTAGTTTCACATACATGGGTTCCACTAACTGTGGATTGAAAATATTTGCAGAAAAAACTGCACATCTCCCAAACATGCACATTTTTCTTGTTGTTATTACCTAAACAATATATCAATTATTTACAAAACAATTATATTGTATTAGATACTATAAATAATCTGGAGATAATTTCAATATACAAGAGGGTGTTGTAAGATTATATGCCTTAGTATGGCCATAGTAAAGACTTGTGCATCTTAGTAAAAATTTGTGCATCCAAGGACTTGGGTATTTGTAAGGGTCCTGGAACCAATCCCCATGGATACCAAAGTATGACTGTATTTTAATTATTATACATCTTACACCTAACAAAGGAAATAAACAGATTGGAATTTTATAGGAACCTCCAAATCTGATTTTTTTGTTGTTGTTGTTTAGAAGCTGGAATTCTTGTGTTTAGTAAAACAGAGATGGAGGAAGTGATACAATCCTTGCTTGTCCTTGCACCACACTTAGGGCTTTAGAAAGTTTATATTATTTTCATCTCACACAGATACAATGTGTATGCGTTTTCAGGAGCTGTATCTTTTTAATGAAATTTTAAAATGCAATATTAAGAGATCATAAGATGTTTCGTTGTTATGAGGTAATTTAAAATTATATCTGACAAAATGTGCACCCAGCAGAACAAGTTCATATTTTTCATAAAGTAAAAAAGCTGACAATGCACAGGGCTGTTTTTAAAACAACCGTATGAGTTCAAATGTGGAAAACCTCATTTGAGAGCAAATTGTTTACTGAAAGAATGTGAAGAAGGGAAAAGGAAATCGATAGACTGGATCTTAGAATTAGCTGAGTTGGGTCTGGTGTTTGGCACAGCAAAGCCGCCACTTGGGCTGCTTCCTCCCACACCAGCTTCTGGGTTTGAGTTCTGGCTCTACTCCTGATTCCGGCTTCCTGCTAAGGCACACGGAGAAGCAGCAGGTGATGGTTTAAGGCACTGGGTCTCTGCCCCCATGTGGAAGATGCAGACTGAGTTACTGGCTCCTGCCCTTGGCCTAACGCAACCCCAGCTGCTGCAAGCATTTGGGGAGTAAACCATCAATCTTTCTCTCCTTCTCTCTCCCTCCCTCTGTCTCTATCTCATGGTCTCTCTATCTCTCTGCCTTCAAATGAATAAAAATAAACAAGAATTAGCTAGGTCTGGGCTCCTTCTAGGAGCTCTGGTGCCTCTCAGGCGGGAGGATGCAGCTCTCAGGGGCTCAGCCTGTCTGAAATTTGAGGCGATGCACCTGTATTTTCAGGCCACACAGGGCTCTAACTTTATGATACTGCAACCCTAGAAAGAGTCATAGGCAAAGTGGTTACAATGATTAAGGTTTCCTTCAGCATAGATGCACAAATATTTCCATAGTAAAATATACTTAACGCAAAACCTAAGCCAGTCCCCCTGATTTTGGTATGTTTTTTAAAAAAATGATCTCAGCAAGTCCTTCAGGGAAAGGGTATATTACTATTGCCTTTTTGGGAACTTGTAATTGCTGTTTTTCATTTTTAATGGATACTAAACTCATTTTAAGAGGTATTTACATTAATAGCTTGTGCCTTAAAAACACGACTAAAAAAGATGATAGTTACCTCTTTTTCTCTTGAAACATATTGTGAATATTGGAAAACCATGCTAACAACTGTACTGAGATATAATTTGTGAATGTGTTAAAAATGCCCAAGTTGATAAGTTCTGATGTGTGTGTTTATACAACATGAAAATACAACAATCACGCCAGTGAATATGAGTCTCATTCTCACATTTCTTCATACTCCTCTGTGGTTTCTCTCTCCTGAAAATCCCTACTTGTTCCCAAATAAACACTAATTTTTTTCTGTTTGCCATCTATTATTATCCATTTTTGACATTTTATATGAATGGAAGGACTAAAGTACGTGTTCTTTTTTTGTCTGACAACTTTCACTAAATATAACCTAAAACTCTACCCATGTTGTGGCGTCTGTCAACGTTGTATTCATTTTGAGCAGGTGTAACGTGTGATTTAGGACTGTATTGTGGTTTGAGTATGTGTTCACTTGTTGATGAACACAGACACTGTTCATATCCAGATTTCTGCATGGATGTAACTTACATTTCAGTTACGTCTGGTGAATAGGAGTGAAGGAACTGGGTTATTTGGTACATATTTGCACACTTTTTTAAGAACCTGCTAAACTGTTTTCCAGAGTAGTTTTAGAGTTTTGCATTCTTACCCTTAGCGCACGAATGAGGCTTCTAGTTCCTCCAAATCTTTGCCAACCTTGGAAATGATCCAGTCTTTAGTATTAGACTTTTTAGTGAGAACCTTTTTTTTAAACTTTTATTTAATAAATATAAATTTCCAAAGTACAACTTTTGGATTATAGTGGCTTTCCCCCCCCATAACCACCCTCGCACCCACAACCATCCCATCTCCCTTTAATGATACCTTATTTTAGTTAAAACTTGTATTTTTCTAATTGAGTAATGATGCTAAGCATTTTTAAATATGCTCATTTGCTATCCATATATCCTCTTTTCTGAAGAGACCATAAAAATCATTGACACATTCTTAATTGGGTTGTGGGTTTTTTTATGCAGTTGAGAGTGCTGCGTGCATTCTTTTACTAGATTTATGGCTTGCAAACAATTTCCCTCAGTCTATGTTTTGATTGTTATTTTCTATTGCATTGATTTTTGACTCTGATTTTTAATATATTCTAATTTTAGTTTAATTTACTATTTTCTACTTCTTTAAATTGGAAGCTGGAGTCATTGAGGTCTCTTGCCCTTCCTAATATGGATGTTGAGTGACTAAGTAAATTCTTCACTAATTAATGCTTTAGCAGAACACTACAGATATTACATGTTATGATTTACCTGATGCCAGGTCAAGCTAACTTCTAATTTCTCTCTGATTTCTTCTTTGACCCATAGGTCACATCAGAATATGTATCACTTTTCAAAATCACTGGACAATTTAAATAAGAGATCATGCTATTTTTGATCTCTAATTTTAGTTATGGTCAGAGAACACACTTTGTATAATATATTTTTAATTTATTGAGGCTTGTTTTATACTTTAGCATATATTCTATCTTGGTAAGTCTTCAATGTGCACCTGAAAACAATTGGTATTCAGTGAGAGTGTTTAAAAATATTGGTTAATAGTGTTCAAATATGTTACATTTGCACTAACTATCTTTCTGCTTGTTCTGTTAGTTGAAGCTGGGATATTGAAAACTCCAACTCTTAGTGTAAATTCATGTTTCTCTTGGACTTTCATCGGTTCATATTTGTTTTTTCCTTGCAGTTATATATTAGGTATATAAATGTCTAGGATATTCGCGTTTAGCTAAACTTACTAGTCTGTCATAAAATGATTTTCTTTATCACTGTTTGCACTGAAACTGAATTTATCTGATAATACTATAGATATTTAGTTTTTTTGACTAGTGTTAGCATGGTACATATTTTTTCATTCTTTTGCTTTTAATTCATTTGTGTCTGTATATTTAAACTGAATTTCTTATAAGCAATATGCAGATTTTCAAAATCGAGTCTCTCCTCTTTGGAGTTCTTATATCATTTATACTAACTGTAATGATTGATATAGTTATGTTTAAATATATAATTTTACTATTTATTTTCTATTAATTTTATATGTTCTTTGTTTCCCATTTTCACTTTTTCTAGCTATATGTGGATTGAATACTTTTTCTGATTTCCTTTTATGTCCATTTTTGGACATAAAAATAGCCCTGCTTTGCTAGCCTAGTAGCTATTTCAGGGTTTATAGTATATTACTTTAACTTACCACTGTCAACCTTCAAGTAATATTATTCCACTTTATGTAGAGTATAACAACCTTTTAACAGTATGCTCCAATTTTTCCCCAGAGTTGATCTTGCTAAAATCTTATATTACATATTACATATGGACTCAAAGTTTATGGAAGATGCATATTATGAAAAAAGTAGGCTTGAATCTCAAATTTTTTATACCAAATAAACTCATGTATCAATTTTATTTTTTCACAAACTTTTTGAAGTCGCTTTGTGTATCGATGTCCATAAACACTCAGTTGTCTTTTACAAACATTAACAGAATTAAATATCTTATATGTTTAGTGATGTAGTTCCATCTCTAGTGTACTTCATTCCTTTCTGTAGACCAAGGATTCTCACTCTGGACACATCAGAGTAGAAAATGTGTTGACTCCTGTGTGTTGGGGAATAAAGTTGACTTTTATTGTGGAAGGGTTAAGCACCTCTGACTTCTACCCATTAAATGCTAGTGGCATCTGCCAACTGTAACTACCAAAAATGTCTCCTGACATTGCCAAATATCCGCTAAGGGTAAAACCACCAACTGTTGAGAACTATACTTGTAGATCCATATTTACATGTGTTATGTTTTCCACCTGAATGTACTTTTAAAAAAATAAGCCAGCTGGCGCTGCGGCTCACTAGGCTAATCCCCCGCCTTGCGGCACTGGCACCCCAGGTTCTAGTCCCGGTCAGGACGTCGGATTCTGTCCCAGTTGCTCCTCTTCCAGAACAGAAGTGGATTTCTATAGGAAAGTGTTTAAATTTATTCTTTCTCATTTTAGAAATCACGACCCTGGAAAAAGATGGGCCTAAATAATATAAGAAATCAAAATATTTAAGGACATATACTACACATACCACTCATACATACTATGTGTATCTGACAGAAACTTGAGGCCTGAAGTCTAAAAAGATATAATGTGAAATGAAAAGATTGTGAATAATTTGTCATTTCTTTCTCTAATTTTCCCAACCTTTTATGAATGTTTTATTATTCCACCTTCATGACAGCCACTGAAGTAGATGGATCTGTTTTTATTCCCATTTTTAGACTGAGTAAATGGAGCTGCATGATTATACATGGATCACTTATGACAAGGTTGGTAAAATCAAGACAATGTTTTCAAACTTATAATAGGTAAAGAAAGAATACGATCAATCTTTTGCTCGCATCCATCGCTGGTTTTTCCACCCATATGTCCATCTATTCCTTTACTCAATACTGAGTGCTATTTGTGCATTTTCTAAATGTTGAGCTTCCAGCTTATATTCTTTTACAAGAAGCCACTTTTATTAGTGAGTCATGCTTTGCACAGATGAGACAGGAAATGATAGAATAGCATGTTCAAGGATGTTGAAATGAATACAGCCAAATTATAGGATTGTGGTTAGAGAAAATAATGGTCAATATGGTTGCAGAAGGCCCCACACAGGAAATAGTAATCGTTGCTTACTATTCTCACTGTGTGTCCTATAGTCAAAGAAACATCATGAAGCTAAAAAGCTTAGTGTAATAGACTATTTCTGTTCCCCCAAATGATAATTTTAATCCTTGGCAGCCAAGGGACCTATAAAGTTTCTTTCTTCTTTTCTTTTCCTTTAAATTCTTTAAATTTTAATTTTAATTAGTTGTTAACAGATTCAGTATAGTTTATGGATACAGTTCTAAGAATATAATGATATTCCTTTCCTCCCTCCCTCCCCCCTTTCCCTACCACTTTCCTCTCTTTTTCCTCTTTCTTTCTTTTACTTTTTGAAATGACATCTTTTAAATTTACATTACAGAAAAAAGGCTTACTGTTTCACCAAATGAGCTTAACAAGTAAAAAGCAAAAAGACCCTCATTTAGTGAGAATTTAGACAAAAACTATCAATAATAATTGAATGAAAAACAACCATTTCATCAGTATACAGTAAATCTTAAAGTAGTCACAAATTATTAAAACTATAGTAGCATAACATTCCTAACCGTTGGTTCTAAGAGGTGTGAAACAAAGTTTTACAAAACCATATTTGCAGCAATACTGATACATATGAGCATTTCATTCTTTTTCTGTTTCTGCATCTGTTTTTATTTATTCATTTATCTTTAATTTTAGTTCCTACCTATAATAGATAAAAAGTGGGATCTGTCTTTATCTGGCTTATTTCAGTCAACATGATGTCCTCCAGTTGTGTCAATTTTCCTACAAATGGTAGAATTCTTTTTTTACAGCGGAATCATTTTAAATTTTATATATATATATATATATATGTATATATATATATAAAACATTTTCCTTATATATTCATCTGCTGGTGGACACCTTAATTGATGCCAAATTTTGGCCATAGTGAACAGTGCTGCTATAAACATAGCTGTGCAGGTATCTCTGATACAATGTGTTCATGTCTTTTGGGTATATACCCAGTAGTGGATTGCTGGATCATAGGAAATCTCTTTTTCTCATTGTCTAAGAAGTCTCTGTGCTGTTTTCCACAGTGGCTACACCAATTTACATTCCCACCAACAGTGTATTAGTGTTTCCCTTTGTCTGAATCCTTGTCAGCATTTGTTACTCTCTGTTTTTTGGATTTTAGCCATTCTGACGGGGATGAAGTGATATCTCATTGTGGTTTGAATTTGGGTTTCTCTGATGGCTAGTGATGTTGAACATTTTTTCATATTTCTGCTTTTTTTCTTTTTTTTTTGACAGGCAGAGTGGACAGTGAGAGAGAGAGACAGAGAGAAAGATCTTCCTTTGCCATTGGTTCACCCTCCAATGGCCGCCGCGGTCGGGCGCTACTGCTGGCGCACCACGCTGATCCGATGGCAGGAGCCAGGTGCTTTTCCTGGTCTCCCATGGGGTGCAGGGCCCAAGCACTTGGGCCATCCTCCACTGCACTCCCTGGCCACAGCAGAGAGCTGGCCTGGAAGAGGGGCAACCGGGACAGAATCCGGTGCCCCGACCGGGACTAGAACCCGGTCTGCCGGTGCCGCAAGGCAGAGGATTAGCCTAGTGAGCCGCGGCGCCGGCCCATATTTCTGCTCTTGAGAACTGTCTGTTGAAATCCTTTGCCAATTTCTTAACTGGACTGTTTGTTTTTTACTTTTGAGTTTTTTCAAGTTCATGTGTTTTGGATATTGATCCTTGTTCAGATACATAGCTTGTAAATATGTTTCCCATTCCATTGGATGTATCTTCACTTTATTGATCATTTTGTTTGCTGTGTAGAAGCTTTTGAGTTTGATAAAGTCCCAGTTGTTTAGTTTTGCTTTTGTTGCCTGTGATTTGGAGATCTTGTCTAACAAGTTGTCCCCTACACAAATGTCTTGAAGTGTTTCCCCTGCATTTTCTTCTAGCAACCTCATAGTCTCAGGCTTAAAATTTAGGTCTTTGAGCCATATTGAGTTGATTTTTGTAGATGGTGAGAGGAATGGATACAATTTCATTCATATGTGTGTGTATATCCTGTTTAGCCAGAATCACTTGTTGAAGAGATTATCCCTTCTCCACTGTATTTTCTGAGTACTTTTTCAAAAATGTTGTATGAATGTCGATTTATTTCTGGGTGTTCTATTCTGTTCCATTGATCTATCGGTTTTTATGCCAGTACCATGCTGTTTTTATTACTATAGCTCTGTAGTATGCTTTTTTAAATTAATTATATATTTATTTGAAAGTCAGAGTTACACAGAGAGAGGAAAGGCAGAGAGAGAGAGGGAGAGAGGTCTTCCATCCAATGGTTTACTCTCCAGATGGCCACAATGGCCAGAGCTGCACCGATCCAAAGCCAGGAGCCAGGAGCTTCTTCCCAGTCTCCCATGTGGGTTCAGGGGCCCAAGGACTTGAGCCATCTTCTATTGCTTTCTTGGGCCATAGCAGAGATCTGGACAGGAAGTGGAGCAGCCGGGTCTTGAACCGGCACTCATATGGGATTCTGGCACTTCAGGCCAGGGCGTTAACCCACTGAGCCACAGCGCTGGCCCCTGTAGTATGCTTTGAAATCAGGTATTGTGACGACTCCAGCTTGATTTTTATTGTTAAGGATCCTTTTGGCTTTTATGGCTCTTTTGTGATTCCATATGAATGTGGATTTTCTTCTAATTCTGTAGAGAAATGTCATTAGTATTTTGATAGAGATTACATTGAATCTGTAGATTGCTTTAGTTAGTATAGACATTTTAATGATATTGATTCTTCTAATCCATGAACAAGGAAATCTTTCCATTTTTCGTGTGTGTTCTTGATGATTTCTTTCATCAATATTTGGAAATTTTCATTGTAGATATCTTTCACTTCTTTGGTTAAATTTCTTAAATATTTGATTTTTGTGGCTATTGTGAATAGGATTTCTTTCTTGCTTTCTATTTTAGTGAATTCGTCATTCACATGTTAAAAAGCTGCTTTTCAAAATGTTTATTTTATAACCTGCAACTTTACTGAATTGGTTTAGCAATTCTAACAACTTTTTTGTGGAGTGTTGAGGTTTTTCTGTATATAACATCATGTCATCTATAAACATGTAAAATCTGACTTCCTCTTTTCCAGTTTTTATACCCTTTATTTCTTTCTCCTCTCTAATTGCTCTTGTTAAAACTTTTTGTGCTATATAGAACAAGAGGAGTGAAAGTGGACATCCTTGTCTTGTTCCAGATCTAAGGGGAAATGCTTTCAGTTTTCCCCAGTCCATGTGATATTAGCTATTGGTTTCTTTTTTTTTTTTTTTTTTTTCCTTTTTGACAGGCAGAGTGGACAGTGAAAAAGAGAGAGAGACAGGGAGAAAGGTCTTCCTTTGCTGTTGGTTCACCCTCCAATGGCCGCCGCAGCCGGCGCACGGCAGCCAGCGCATCATGCTGATCCGAAGCCAGGAGCCAGGTGCTTCTCCTGGTCTCCCATGGGGTGCAGGGCCCAAGCACTTGGGCCATCCTCCACTGCACTCCTGGGCCTAGCAGAGAGCTGATCTGGAAGAGGGGCAACTGGGACAGAATCTGGAGCCCCGACTGGGACTAGAACCTGGTGTGCCAGTGCCACAAGGCAGAGGATTAGCCTATTGAGCCCCGGGGGGCCGGCCCGAATATTGGTTTCTAATTTGTGGCCTTTATAATTTTGAGGTATGTTCCTTCTTTACCTAATGTATGGAGGGCTTTTATCATGAAGTGGCATTTAATTTATCAAATGCTTTCTCTGCATCTATTGAGATAACCACATGCTTCTGTTCTTCATTCTGTTGATGTGATTTATGACGTTTATTGATTTGTGGGTGTTGAACCATCCTTGTACTTCTGGGATAAATCCCACTTGATCATGATAATATCTTATGTGGTTTTGTATTCAATTTGCTAGCATTTTGTTGAGAATCTTTGTACCTCTGTTCATTAAGGATGTAGATCTGTAGTTTTCTATTTGCATATTTGGTTGGTTTTGGAATCAAAGTGATGGTGACCTAATAAAAAGAGTTAGGCAGAGTTCCATCTTGTTCAATATACTGGAATAATTTGAAGAGTATTGGAGTTGCCTCTGAATGTTCTGTAGGATTCAGTAGTAAAGCCATCATTTTGCAGTCTTTTCCTTTACAGCAGACTATGGATTACTGCTTTAATCTCATTGCTTGTTATGGGTCTGTTTAGATTTTCTGTACCTTTTTTTATTTAATCTTTCTCAAAAAAAACTTTCTATTTGGTTGAACTATTGTATTGTTTTTAGTTTCAATGTCATTTATTTCTGCTCTTAAATGTATTATTTCTTGCCTCCTGCTGATTTTGATTTTGATTTGTTCTTTTTCTAAGTCTTTGGGATGCATCATTAGAGTTTTTAATATTATTTTTTAAATATTTTTATTTATTTATTTGAGAGGTAGACATACAGACAGAGAGGGAGAGACAGAGAGAAAGGTCAGCCATCTGCTGGCTCACTCCCCAGATGGCTGTGATGGCCAGAGCTGGGCCGATCCGAAGCCAGGAGCCAGGAGCTTCTTCCGGGTCTCCCACGTGGGTTTAGGGGCCCAAGCACTTGGGCCATCTTCCATTGTTTTCCCAGGCCATAGCAGAGAGCTGAATTGGAAGAGGAGCAGCCAGGACTAGAACCAGCGCCCATATGAGATGCCAGCACTGCAAGTGGCCTATTATGCCACAGCAGTGGCTCCACATCATTAGATCTTTAATTTGAGACATTTCTTTTTGTTTAATGTAAGTACTCAGTGCTTTAAATTACCCTCTTAATACTGCTTTTGTTGTATTCCCACATTCAGCAGCATGTTGTTTAATCTCCAAGTGTGTATGAAGGTTCTGTTGTTCTCCTTGTTGTTGATCTCTAGTTCTATGGTCTGAGAAGATATGTGATATGATTTCAATGTTTTTAAATTTGCTGAGACTTGATTTGTGGTCTAATATGTGTTCTAGACTAGAAAATGTTCCGTGTGCTGATGAGAGAATGTGTGTTCTGTAGCTGTTGGGTGAAACATCCTGTAAATGTGTTTGATCCGTTTGCAAAATAGTTTGTTTCAACTGTGATGTAAACTTGATTGATTTTCTGTTTGGATGATTTGTCCATTGACAAGATGGGATGTTAAAGTCACCCACTATTATTGTATTAGAGTCTATATCTCTATTTAGGTATATTTGTTGTATATTTCTGGGTGGTCTTGTGTTAGGTGCATAAATATTTATGAGTGTTATGTCTTCTTGCTGAATTGAACCTTTTATCAAAATATAATGTCCTTTTTTCCATTTTTAAGATTTTTATTTAAATTCTGTTTTGTCTGTTCTATCCACTCCTATTCGTTTTTGGTTTCCATTTGCATGGTGTATCTTTTCCTGCCCTCACTTTCTGTCTGTGCATCTTTGTGAAGTGAGTTTCTTGGAGGCAACATATAACAAGGTCTTTTTTTTTTTTATCCATTTATTCTACATAAGACTTTTGGCTAGAAAATTTGATCCATTTATTTTCAAGGTTAGTATTAATAGCTAAGAATTAAAACCTATAATTACGTTGATCAGATACTAATTCTATGTGTTCTGTTGGTGAATTTGGTGGTATCAAGTGTTTTTATGATGTTTACTTCTAATGCAAGACCTTCTAAAGAATTTCTTGCAAGGTCGGTCTGGAGGTAGTGAATTCTCTTGGTTTTTGCGTATCTGTAAAGTACTGTATTATAACAGCAACATTTCTAGTCATGGGACGAGGGGTTGTGAACTGAACCCTACTCTAGTCCTACAGAGTGACTGCAGGATAAACAGATTTTTCTGTGGAGGTTATGAGTCCAGACAGGTGGAATGCCAGTAGTTTCTTAAGTTCACTGGATAGATTCCAGTGGCACTGAGAAATGTGGAACTCACTGATACAGTCCTTGAGTTACAGGGTATAGTGGGGTTGTTATCGTATCTCCCAGGTTGGGAGTTGATTTTTTTTATGGGCTGTTCTGGTGTTAGCACCCAGAAGCTACAATGAATCCCCCTTACTCATGTAGCGTGCATGAGGTCTAATGCCTCAAAACTCCCACAGGACAGAAGTGCGCCATGCAGCTTTTCACTGCCAAGTAGCATACGCTGCAGCTGTGGGGGAGGGGAAGAAAGCCACATGGCTTCCCTGCACCAAGCCTGGAAGTAGCTCAGACCCCAGTCAGCTCCTCAGGCTGAAGTAAGTCAGTGGGTGACTGTGGAATTCCCTCTCAGCTAAAACTGAGCAGTGGGACGTGCAACAATTTCATTCTACTTTGCCGTGGTTAGATGGCGGTTCTCAGCCCCCAGCTGGCTGTATCTGGCTGCCGTGGTGTCTGTCTTCTCTCCTCTTGTCCTACAGAGTGTTCACTGTTTTCTCGTTCTTAGCAGAAAGTTTCCATCAGTCAGACCCCTGAAAACGCGGTCGTCCTTTGTTTTCATATCCCAGAGTTAGCGTGGCTATGTCCTCTCCAGCCATCTAGGATCCCCTCCCATAAAAGACTCTAGAGTTTCAATAGACGCATTATATTGCATTTTCTGTGTTTGCTTCTGTTGACTTTTGATGGTTTTAAGTTATATATTGACCAAGTACAGCTGTATATTTATGAGGTACAAAGTAATGTGATGACTTTTGAATTCAGTGTACAATTATGAAATGTAATTAGTATGCCTGTAACTTCAAATATTTAATAATTTTGTGATAAGAACATATTAAATGATAAGCTGTACTTTGGAAATTTATATTCAGTAAATAAAAGTTAAAAAAATAAATAAATAAAAAATGGAAAGATAAAAAAAGAACATATTAAATGAATGCTCTTAGTGATGTTGGAAATTACAGTGTTAAATGGTTAGTTGTATTCACCCTTCTGTGCAATTGATCTACAAAAAGTAAACTTATAGCACCTGTCTGCTGAGACTTTGTGCCCTTTGGCTATCAACTCGCTATTCCCTGCCTTTCTTACACCAGATTCGGGTAACTCTCATCCTACTTTCTGCTTTTATGGGTTTAATTATTTTAGATTTCACATATGAGTGAGGGAATGTAGTATTTGTCTTTCTGAGTTTAGCTTATTTCACTTAACATAATGTCCACCAGGTACATCTGTGCTGTCATGAATTAGGAAAATCTCTTTTTTGTGTATGCATCTCATTTTCTTCATCCATGAATAGGTGCTTAGGTTGACTCCTCATCTTAGCTATATCGTGAATGATCTGCAATGAACATGGGAGTGCAGACATCTCTTCAACACACTGATTTGGGTAAATTGCTAAAAGTGTGGTTTCTGGATCATATGGTAATTACATTGTTATATTTTGAAGAGTCTCCATATTGCTTTCCATAGTGGATGTACTATTTGACATGCCAACCACTTGTGACAAGGGTTTCACGTTCTCACCAACACTTGATATCTTTTTTTGATATTATCTATTTTAATGTATGTGAAGTAATATCTCATTGTGGTTTTGATTTTTATTTCCCTGAGGCTCAGTGATGTTGAATTTTTTTTTTCATTTATCTACCAGTCATTTATATGTCATCTTTTGAGAAATATCTATCTGGGTCCCTTGACTATTTTGAAGGCAGGCAGGTTATTGGCTTATTTTCTATATAGTTGTTTGAATCCCTTATATGCTTTGGATATTAATTTCTGTTCAGATGCATGGCTTGCAAACATTTTCCCAATCTACAACATGTGTCTTACTTCCGATAGTCAGTTCCTTTCTTGCATGGGCGCCTTCTATTTCAGTGTGATCCCATTTGTCTGTTTTCACTTTCGTTGCCTGAACTTTGGGAGTCAAGACTGAAAAAATATTTTCCCAGACCAATGTTGGGTTATTTTCTGCCTGTATTTTCTTCTACCGTTTTGTAGGTTCAGGTCCTATATTTAAGTGTTTAATGCATTTTGAGTGGATCTTTTTGTATAGGATGATAAAAGGGTCCATTCTTTTACATGATATCTAGTTTTACCAACACCATCTGTTGAAAACACTGTCCTTTTCCCAGTGTATGTTATTGACACATTTGTTGAAAATCTGTTGACCATAGATACATGGATTCATTTTAGGGCTCTATTGGTTTCCATTGGTTAATTTGTTATTTTCCTATGTCAGTGCCATGTTTTGTTTTGTTTTGTTTTATTGTCATTATCTCATTGTACTACAGTTTTTTTAAAAAAAGATTTATTTATTCATTTCACTTATTTGAAAGAGTTACAGAGACAGAGGAGATAGAGACAGAAAAACAGAGAGAGAGAGAGAGAAAAAGAGAGAGAGAGAAAATGAATCTTCCATCCAATGGTTCCCTCCCAAATGTCTGCAATGTCCAAGATTAGGCCAGGCTGAAGCCAGCAGCCTGGAAGTCCATCTGGGTCTCCCAAGTGATTGCAGAGGCCCAAGGACTTGGGGAATCTCCTGCTGCTCTCCCAGATCCATTAGCAGGGAGCTGGACCAGAAGGGGAGCAGCCAGGATCAAATTGGTGCTGCCCATATGGGGTGCCAGCATCATGAGACATGGTTTATCCTGCTGTGCCAATATGCTAGCCCTTGTATTACAGTTTTAAATGAGGTATTTTGATGCCTTCTGTTTTATTCTTTTTTGCTAATGATTCTCATGGTTACTCAGTGTTTTATATGGTTCCATATGAATTTTAGGATTGTTTGGCGTATTTATGTGATAATGACATTGGAATTTGATAGCAGTTGAATTAAATCCATAGTGCTCTGAGTACTATAGACATTTTTACATCAATTTTTCCAATCTATTAACATGGATATATTTCATTTACTTGTATCTTTTTCATTTTTTTCCATTAGTGTGTTATAGTTTTCAGTACACAGATCTTTTACCTCTTTGGTTAAATGTGTTCCTAAGTATTTTAGTTTTTTAAATAGTTATTGTAAATGGTATTGTCCTCATGACTTCTTTTCCAAGAAGTTTATTATTAGCATATGTATATTTTTGTCTTACAGCATTACTGGATTCATTTGCTAGTTCTATCTATTTTTAATGGAAATTTTAGGTTTTTATCTATGTAAGATCTTGTTGTCAGCAAACAGTAAAAGTTTCACTTTTGTCTTTCTGGTTTGGAAGCCTTTCATTTCTTTTTCCTGCCTTATTGTTCTGGCAGACTTGCAAAATGTGCTGAATATAAGTGATGAAAGTGAATATCCTTCTCTTACTCGTGATGTTAGAAGAAACGATTTCATTTTTTTCATCAGTGAATATAATGTAAGCTGGAAGCTTATTACATTTAGCCTTTAATGTGTTGAAGGATATTCCTTCTCTAAATAATTCATTGAGTGTTTTTTTCATGAAAGCATGTTGAATCTTAAACAAATGCTTTTTTAAAATCTAATGAGATGATCTGATTTTTTCCCTCATTGTGTAAATGTGGTGTATCATAGTTATCGATTTCTGAATGTTGAATCATCCTTGCATCACAAGGATAAACACCACTTGATCGTAGTGAATTATTCTTTTACCATGCCATCAAAATTAGTCTACTGATAATTTCCTGAAATTTTTACAAATATGTTCATCAAGGTATTGGCCTAAATTTTTTTCTTATGATGTTGTTTTACTTGGGTATCAAGGTAATGATGGCCTCATAAAAAGAGTTTGAAAGTATTCCATTTCCTTTGGTTTCTTTGGAAAAGTTTGTGAATAATTAGGGTTATTTCTTCTTTAAACATTTGGTAGAATTCAGCAATGAAGACATCAGATACTTGGCATATCTTTGAAGAGAGACTCTTACAGGCTTAGTCTTCTCATTCATTATTGGTCTGATCAGACTTTCTACTACTTCTTTGTAGAACCTGTCAGTCTTGACAGGTTGTATATGTCCAAGAATTTATTCATTTCTTTTATTTATCCAATTTGTAACATTTAGTTGTTCATAACAGTTTTATGACCCTTTGCATTTCTGTCATGTCATTTGTAACACCTCTTTCTGAATTTATTTCCTTTTTTCTTCATGGTTGGTGTAACTAAAGGTTTATCCATTTTGTTTGTTTTTTCAAAAATCAGCTATTAGGGTTTAATGTTTTGAAACAGCAAGTTAAGCCACCACTTGTAATGCTAGCATCCCAAACTGGAGTCCGAGCTATTCTGCTTCTGATAAAGTTTCCTGCTAATGTCACTGAGAAGGCAGTAGAAGATGGACCAAGTCCCTGAGCCCCTGCCAACAACGTGGAAGACCAGCATGGAGTTCGTGGCTCCATGGCTTTGACTTGGCCCAGACGTGCCTCTTGTGGCTGGCCATATGGATCAGCATATGAAATATCTGTGAACAGGAATGGCAATGATTGATAATTATGCTGGGCCTGCAGACCTTCCTTTCGGATGATCTAGATGGCTGGGCTGCGGCCTTTGCTCTGAATGTAGGCAGAAAACCTGATCTCGGGCACAGAAATCACCAGTGATACAGCTGGGTCGCAGGTGTATTCCCTGGCCAGACGGCACTGTTATTTGATTTCAACAGCTGGACAGGGTGGCAGCAGGGCTCCTGAGGTTAAGTGAATTGGGATGGATGGACCAACGGTTACGTTCAGTGGGAATGCCTCCTTTCCTAGGCGAGGTCTGGGTGTCACAGAGGAGTGTTTAACAACCTCTCAGTTCTGGCAACATAACTGCTTTTCACTAAAATTCACTGGAGTGCTATCTCCATCGTTGGGTAGGAACAAAGAGTGGGCTTTGAGGCCACAGTGACCATTGATTCAGCCCCTGGGTGTGGTAGGACTAGTGCTTGCTTTTTGTCAAATGTAAGGTTACTGAATTCTGAACTACTCTGTGAGCAAGAGTTGGAATGGTGGCTACTTTCCAGCTTATTATTGGCTAGAGCTTGCCAGAACTGAATTTATCAGAAAAAATAGAGGGTGGCTGTGAGTTTTTGTGACAAGAGATAAAAGGAAAGAATACAAAAGAAGATGTTTTTGCTGGCAGCCAGGAGCTATGCTTTGGGGAAAAGAATAGAAATGTTCCTGTCTTGTATCTTATTTTTCAGAGAAGTGTCAATAGAAATCTTCTGGATTCACGGATGTGTTGTACAGCTATACCTGGGATTTTAGTGATGATTGGAGCTGGTTAGTTTAAAATAATATTGAGTAGAAGTTCTAGATGGGAGTGGAACAAGAGCCTAGGCTGTCTAATGGGGCTCAGAAAATGTAGGTTTCAACATAATGCATTTGGTGGTAGTGGTTGTTTTATTTAAGCTACTTCCTATATGTATTGATTTTTTTTTCTTGGCATTCAAATGAGCTCTAACAAAAATGATGTGTAGTGTATAAATCACCTTGGAGGCTTCAATAAGCATTAGAAATGATCTCTGACCTTCAATGAATTCACCAGTGTTATACTAAATATTTTTTCTCAGGGAACAATCCTGAAACAAACTTATTTTTTTCTGTGACTATTCCAAAACAAATATTTGGGCAGTTATAAGTAGAAATACCCTTATTTCTGAATATATTAGACAGCGTTCTCTTTTTTTTTTTTTGCATTACAAAATTAAAATTTACAAAATTAAAATGTCCAATCCAGTCTAATATAATATTTTTTAAAGATTTTATTTATTTATTTATTTGTCAGGTAGAGTTACAGATAGTGAGAGGGAAAGACAGAGAGAAAGGTCTTCCTTCCGTTGGTTGACTCCCTAGATGGCCGCAATGGCCGGAGCTGCACTGATCCGAAGTCAGGAGCCAGGTCCTTCTTCTGGGTCTCCCATGTGAGTGCAGGGGTCCAAGCACTTGGGCCATCCTCCACTGCTTTCCCAGGCCATAGCAGAGAGCTGGATTGGAAGAAGGGCAGCCGGGACTAGAACCGGCACCCATATGGGATGCCAGTGCTGCAGGTGGAGGATTAACCTACTGCACCACAACACCAGCCCCAATATAATAATGTTAACTCTAGCATTCATTGAAAGGAAAACCTCTCTCCGGGCTTGAACCTGTTTCAGGGCTGGAAGCCTGTACTGGGGGACGGCGGGGACCTTTCTGCTGGTCTCCTTCCCACCGTGTTCCTTGCACCTCAGTACTCAGTAGTCGTGACTTCTCAGTTTCCCGAGTTTGGGATCTGGGGAGAAGGAATTGGGGTGAAGGCACAGTGTCAAAGAGGTACAATTTTAATCTGACAATGAGTCTCTTTACATCTGCTAAATACACAAAGCTGACACTTTCTTATGGGGAACTTGCGATGAATTTGTTTGGAGAACCTCACACAGTTTATTGACAAATGTCTGGGGCCTGTTCTACAACCATGATACTATCCCTTATGTCTGTGTTTCCTGATGCCAACACACTGCTATTCATTTTGTCTCACTATGAGGGGTTCCTTGAAAAATGGCTCTCCACTGTCTCCTCCCATGTGGTCCATTTCTGGTTCAGGGGAAGCACCCACACATCCCCCCCCCCCCATCAGCAGTACTGATGCAGCTTCCTCGAATGTAACCCCTCTGTTGACATTGGGTTTCCTGAGGGATAGTTCTAGTATCATCTTCTTGATTTAAAATTTTCTCAGATAGTACAGATATTACTGCTTATGCTTGCAAGCCACCTGTTCTCCAAAGTGCTCATTGTAAGGTCTCTGAATGGATCTGTGATAGATACCCCTTACTTGTCTTGTGTAAAGAGGGAATCAACACCTTTCCTTTCTCTGATCCCTCTCCCCCCAAAAGTTGGGAATGCCAGAGAATTCTATCAACCCTCTATATTGGGAACTTCCTCTCAAGTGTATAATAAATTATTGTTGATCAAGTGCAGACCTTTTTATCATTTCTTTTACTAAATCTAAAAGGTCACTTTAGACTATAGGTATCCTTGGTACCTATTTTGAAAGTTCTTACATTTTGGTGCCCCACTTGAAACTGAAGCAGAAGGATACTGTTTGTAGTTACCTCTTATTTCTAGCAGCACAAGCCGGTTGATGACAAAGGTACATCATGAGTGTTACCTAAGCTCAGTGTGTGTGTTGGAAGAAATTATTTTGGTTTATGTGGTTTGAGAAGGATTCATGGCAGAACTTGGGTTTCAGTTGGGCAGAGGAGGAAGCACATTTCATTTGATTTCAAATTTTGCTTACAGAACACAAGCAGCCCTTCTAAGGTAGAAAATGTTTATTTTCTGATATAGTAAATAAAGTCATCCTCCTTTATCCATAATTTTGCCTTTCATGGTCTTGGTTACCTATGGTCAACCATGGTCCAAAACACTTGTGAATGATGAAATCTCGTGCTGTCCCACGCTGTCCTGCCCTAGGTGTGAATCATCCTTTTGTCCAGCGTATCTGCTGTATATATGCTACCTTCTCATTAGTCATTAAGTAACTATCTCCGCTGTCACTTTGCTTCAGTATCACAGTGCTTGTATTCAAGTGACCCTTATTTTACTGAATAATAGCCCCACAGACACGAGTAATTCAGGTAATTCAGGTATGCTAGGGAGAAAGCTAAAGCCCTTCCTAACAGTGACTGAAAGTACGATAATCTATTTGGAGATAGAAAGTGACCACATTCACAAAACTTCTATAATTGTTACATTTTATTATATGTTACTGTTGTTAATCATAGTAAGGCTTTGATATATAAATTAAGCTATTAAAATTTATCACAGATGTTTTTGCTAAGGAAAAACAAAACATAGAATGGGGTTTGGTACTACCCACAGTTTCGGGCATCCACTGGTAGTTTTGGAACATACCCTCCACAGCTAAGGAGGGACTACCCTACTGCAACTGCTTGTGTGGCTCATTTTTCCTCCCTACTAAAATCACCCCATTGTGTTGCTTCTCAAACACAATTATGGATAAAAGTCTTCCACCTTTGTCCTTGTTAAAATGCAGATGTGAAGTCTCCGGTGGAGCCCTGAGTTCTGTGTTTCTTTAAAAAAGCCCAAGTGATCTGAAGCTGATACTACTAGTTCTGTGAGGACACTTTGAGTTAGCAAAGACCTATTGCCTTTTCTGAGTAATCAGATTACATAACACATTTGTCATGTATGAATGGCAAGTCAATGAAAATATTTCATTTTGTGAAAATGATCTTCATGGTGGTTTGCATATGGCAATCCCCCATGTCTTTGAACTCTACCTAGAAACTTTGGTGTCATTTATTTGGGAAGGAAGATTGAAATATGAACAATGAGAAAAGTGTCTCCATCATCGGCTATGCCATTCACTGGCTCTGTGGCCATTTATAAGTATTGCCATCTCCAGACTTTAGCCACTTTCATTAAAAAGTTTGTTTTATTAGGTGGTCTCCATAAGTCTAGCCAACACTAACATTATATTTTAAGTATATTTTATGCTTATCTCATCTATCTAGTTATATTATTAGAAACTTGGCATCTAAGGCTGTATTTTTAGACCTATTTTTCTTTCTAAAAGAAAAAATAGAAAACTGCATTAGTGGATGCTCAATAAATATTTGTTAATGGTGGTGCAGAAGAACATTGACAGTGGAGATATGAGAATGGGTCTAAATAGTGAGGAATCCATGAAGTTTTAAAAATCTCTTTAGCACATCTTTCTTGCTAAATGGTGTTGACTTACTAAAATGAAAATGATAAATTTTGTAATATTCATGCATGCTGAGTTTCTCATTTCTGACTTGGATGGGATTAATACAGTCAACTCCTCCATAATATGTAATACAGTTAAAAGGGTTGTAAGTTTACCATTATAAAAATAGGAAATTTTTGGCAAAAACACCTATGTTTGCATGTTCACATTTTAGTAATTTTTCATCAATGAAACCTCCTGTTCACTTTAGAATTAAGTAAGACATACCCAAGACAATTACTCTTTCCATAAGAGCTCCTATATTCTAACTTTTAATGTGTCTGTCTCTATTCTTTCCACATCAGACTGTACATAATTTCTGAAAAATCAGTTACTAAGCTATACACTGCCACTTTGTAAACCCTGCTGGGTTGTGGAGCCATATATTTGAGAAGCGGGAAGAAAGTGTCATAGTGTAATAATATGTTTTTACAAATAAGGAATTGTCTATCATATTTACTAGCTAGAAAGGGAGGTGAAGGAGTAAGGTAGAGGAGTTGATGGCTTATGAAATTCAAAAATTCCTCCTTGATATATATCCAAGTGATACCATGTATAAAATGCTTCCATTTGTTGAGCACAGCAGAAAAAATACTCCCTGTTCTTCTACCTGTTCAATTATAGCTTTTATTTTAAGTGATACATTATGTAAATTGCTATACTAACTGAACTTTTAAAGAAAGAATAAAACATTCATGTATAATACTTGTGTCTTACTCAATTTTCAAAAAACTGAGAAAGACATTAACTATATGGTATAGGAAACACTGGGGTCTTTTTCTAGACAAATGGATCACAAAGTTTTGAATTTACCTCACTCTAAATTAGAGTTCCCTTTGCAGCACTGTAAATTGCTGGCTTGATGTATATTCATTTTTGTTGTGTTGGCTGCAGCATGAGTACCTGGAACAGTTGTGCCAAAAGAATGCGGAGCTGAAAAATAAGGGAGACCAATATGAGCTCTTTTCATATCTTTGAAAAATATCTCAATATCTGAAGCATAAGGCTCAACATTGGAAAATTGGTAGTGGAAATAAGCTGCAGAAAAAAAATTAGTATCTTTCTGTAAAGGGGAATTATTAATACAAGATACGCAAAGCAACATTTAGACAATGTGACAATACAACTTAAATAATGGATAATTATTATGGAAAAGGAATTTTTAACTTTCTTTGAGTAAGCCTAACAACCTGTGAAAGGAAAATATAGTCTTTTATAATAATTAGGGAAGAAAAGGTGGAGGGCTTATCCCTGATTTAAAGGATGGGTTAATATGTTGCAGAAGCTGATTTCATTCCAGTTCATCTTCACAGTAGACCTATGGCGTGCTTTTGTAAAGAGGACTGTCAGATGTATTAAGTAGCTTGCATAAGGTTAAATGTCCATTAAGATACCATATGGCAGCAATGTTCCACTACAAATGATGGCTATAAATTATTTGTTGAAAGATCATTGATTTTAATAAGTTGGTCTTATTTCTATTAATATCACAATTTTCATTAGATCCAATAATGGGTTTTCTGCTGATTCTATATACTTGATCATGCTATCTACAAATGATGGCAGTTATATTAATCCTCATACCTTATTCCTATTTATATCTTTAACAATCTTTTTATTGTATATGCTTAATGCGTTTATCATGATGTTTTGATACATGCTGTTAAATTACTACAGCAATCTAACACATCCATCACTTCAGTCATCTTGAACAGGACCTTGAAACTATGTTAAACAGTAAGTAGTATGTCTAGTTGACAGTTGCTCAGTAGTCTAGCATGATTGAAGAAAATTTTGGTTTCATTTACCAACAAAGAAAAAAATGAAGGAGGAGCAATTGGGAAGCCAATATACTCATCCCTGTGACACATGAGCGCAGAATGTTTGTTAGCTCTGAAAAGGAGTGATTTGGGGACACTTAGTTAGAAATCTTTAGCTTATAGGCATTAACTTAAACTGTGAGATTACTTTCCAGTTTTTGCTTGGGAATTTGAGAGCTGGAAAGAATATCACACCCAATCTTGTGTCAAGATAAAGAGCCAAGTTCATGATTTTTAGGGAGTGGGAAAGGGGAGGGATGCGGGTGGGAGGGACGTTATGGGGGGGAAGCCATTGTAATCCATAAGCCGTACTTTGGAAATTTATATTCATTAAATAAAAGTTAAAAAAAAATTTAGAATACAGTAAAAAGTATTCAATTCTATTGTTATAGTCAGTATCACGTAATCTTTCATTGCTATATGATGAAACATTGGCCCCTGTTTGAGGTTATCTTATCTGGCATTTCTTCTGAAAGGCTTTCTTTGCTCTCGCTAGCATTCCTCCCCTTTCTTTTGAAAAAAAAAAAAAAAATCCATTGGCTAGGGTGTTAGGGAGGGGGAGCATTTGACACCGTGGTTAAGTCACTCTAGATGCCTTCATTCTGCATCAGGTCCCATCTAAGCCACTCCTGACCCTGGTTCTTGTTAATGTGAACTGTGTGAGGCAGCAGATGCTGGCTTGAGTCCTTGGTTCCCTGCCATGATGTGGGAGATCTGGGTTTAATAACAAGCTCCTGGCTTCTGCCTGACCTTAGAAAATGAATGAAGAAATAGCAAATCTACTGAGAGATTTTTTTTTTTAGAAGTGCATTAAAGAGGAGAGGTAACAGTACAGCCAAGTAATCCAAATCTATCTACAGGCTAAGATATAATGTGAAGTTGCTTACTCAGTTCAGATAAAGCCAGACATTAGTAGGGAAAAAATCAGCTGGGTTGGCAGGTGAATCAGTGGAAGTCAAGTGAGAACTGGTGGGGAGAGAATGAGGTTTGTGGTGGCAGATGGAAGAAAGAAGCATTCTCATTCTTGTTGAGCACCTTTTCTTCCTGAATTTAGGCATTCTTGGAAGGGCTGAAAAGAAGAATGAAAATATTGTGCTAAAGGTTAAAGTGCAAAGAGAGGGGGAAAGAGAGGCATGCATTAAACTCAGCCGGAATTCTTCTCTCCTATGTCCACCATGGGAAGAACGTCTTAATCTGCACTGGGAGAAGGAAAGGAAAATTAACAGTCTTAGGTACTGGTGCATACCCACTGAAGCCAGCATATGGAAACAGGAAAATCATTTGTCCCAGGGAGCAAACAGAAATACATGCTTTCCAGAACTATAGTGAGGAGAGGAGAAGGAGGATTTGTGACAGCTGCACTCCCAAGACCAAAGGACACAATGCCAGGATAACACTGACGCTGCCTTAGGAGAAAGAAGAATGCCTAAACACAAAGTACTGATACATGAACTTGAACCTTGTGGCATACTGAAAGTTGAATAGCAACAACAAATGCCAAACCAAGTTTCAAGTCCTGACTCCCTCCCTCTCTCTCCCCCCTAGAAGATACCTGATTCTCTAAAGCAAAAGCTGAAAATACCATATTGCATATAGAATAGATAAAAATCTTAAGTGGAGCACAAATATTATAACAATACATTTCCAGTTTCTCCCTTACAAAACATATTGTGATATTTACACTACAAAGAAGCAATATAATATTATTTAAGAGTGGATTTTGATTAATTATGTTTATGGTAAACCTTAGGGCAACCATAGTAAAATATTTTTAAATGGGTAGTAGTAAATTGATTAAAAACATAAAATAAAATAATGAAAATAGTAAGCAGAAGTCAGAAAAAAAAAGAAATAAAAAATAAATGGGACATGTAGACAACAGATAGCAGAATGGTAGGTTTTTAATCCAAAGAGATTGGCAATCATATTAAGTGTGCGTGGTCGGGCCTCCTGGTGCTTACCACAGGCTGTGTTTTTACACTGACTGTATAGAAAGAGGAGGCAGAACAGGCCTTCCCCATGTACACCTCAGCTCTGGCCTCATTGTGCCTGGGCTGTATTGTGAGTGGGGGGACAAAGAAAAAAAAAGTGTGCATGGTCAATACAGACAAATTAAAGAATGATGATCAGATTGAATTAAAAAGAAAAATCTTATAGACTTGTTACAAGAAATCCAATGTAAATATAAGATTTAGATGAATTAAATGAAAGGAATAGGTGAAAATATGCTATGCAAACATTAATAAAAGAAAGCTGGAATAGCTATATTACTAATAAATAACCTGGACTTCAAAACAAGACAAAATTGCAGAAGTAAGGAGGGACATTACATAATAAAAAGGAGGAAATTCTCCAAGTACATGTAATAATCCTAACCATATATGCACCTATCAACAGAGCTTCAAAATATATGAAGCAAAAACTGGTAGATTCAAAAGAAGAAATCAGGGCCATCTTCCGCTGCTTTTCCCAGGTCATTAGCAAGGAGCTGGATTGGCAGTGGAGCAGCTGAGACACAAACCTGTGCCCATATGGGTTGCCGGTATCACAGGTGGTTTCTTTATCTGTGTTATTGAAAACATTACTGTCAAATATAACTCAAAATGAAATAGCCAGAACATGTCTGTATCTGTTAAATAAATTGAATTCATGTTTGAAATTCTTCAAGCTTCAGAAACAGATTTTGCTTGTGAATTCTATCATTATTTAAGGAATAAATAATAAAATTTCTATGCAACATTTTCCAGGAAACAAAGAAGATAGGATACTGCCCAACTCAATTTTTGAAACAAGCATTGCCCCAGTATGAAAGTTGGCAAAAGATTTTAAAAAAAGTAAAAACCAATATCCCTTATAAACAAAGACACAAATATTCTCAATAAAATATTAATAAACTCCATTATTATATAAAAAGTCTCACAATGAAATCAATTTTATTCCAAGTATGCAAAGCTTATTCAACATTTGGGAATCAGTAAACATAATTCATGTTAATAGGTTAAAGAAAAAAAACCATATTATCTTTGCAATATATAAGAAAGGATTGAAGAAAAATATAATGCTCATCCGTGACTAATTTTTCCAACATTATAGGAGTGGAAGAAATCTTCCTTAACTCAATCAACAATTTCTATAAATAAGTTATGGCTAACATAATACTTAATGAAAACTTAATGCTTGATCCATATGATCGTTCCTGTTCAATATAGTGCTGTAAATCAATCAGTGAAAAGAAACACAAAGTTAAAGAATAAAATGCTCACAGATGTGAAAAGAAAAATAAACTATATCTATTTACAGACAAAATTGTTGTCTTTATAGAAAAACTCCAAAACATCTCCCAAAAATGTTCTAGAAATAATTAGTAAGCTTAGTAGGGTCATAATTTACAAAGTCCATATCAAAAATCAATTGTTTTCTCTGTTATAACAATCTGTATTGGAATTTAAAATTTAAAAATATTATTCAAGATAGTATCAATAATACACTTTGGTATAAGATGAAAAAATACTTGGAGAATCTGTGTGCTGAAATTTAGGAAACAGTGGTGAAAGAAATTAAAATAGAAGAATAGAATATAAGAAGGTACTTCAAAATACTCATGGAAAGTGGAATTAAAGATGAGTTTACTTTGGTTCGAAAAATTACAATCCATACATGAATTTTATAAGATGTACTTTTCTATGTATCATAAAATTTTTTTGTAGCACAAACTTTTTTTTGCACAAAATAAACTCAAATTTGATTCCATTTTTCCATGAACTTTTTGAAGTACCCTCATAACTGCTTTCACTGTAATTTATAAATGGTAAGGTTTGAGCCTCCCCAAAATTATATCCCCAAAATATATTCAGTGAGACACCAATCAAATTCTCAAAAGACTTATTTTACAGATAATACCAAGCTCATTAAAAAATGTATGTGGGAAGGCACAGGGATTAGAATAGCTCTAAAACATTTGAAAAAGAATCATATAATGGGAGCACTCATCTTATTTCAAGATATACTTTAAAACTACAGCCATCAAGACAGTGTGATATTGCCAAAAGGATAGATAAAGGGTTCAGAAATATCTTCAACTAGCTTGTTACAAAAGTGCCAAATAATTTTAGAAGAAAGGTAGTCTTTCCAACAAATGGTATTGGGAAAATTGGACATCATATACAACAATAAATGCTTACAGAAAAATTATTTCAAAATGATCAAAGACTCAGGTAAAAAAATCTAGTCTATACACTTTCATAGAATAAAAGGGAAAATACTTGTGAAATTAGACTTAACTACATCAAAAGCAAAACACATAAAAGAATAAGTAAATTGGACTTTATTATAATTTTTAAACACCTGCTCTTTGAAAGATACTGTTAAGAGACTAAAAAGACAAGTCATGGGCTAATAGAAAGTATCTGGAAATTGCTTTTCTGGAAAAGGACTTGTATTTAGAATATTTCAAGAGTTCTCAAATTTCAACAATAAGAAAACCTACAACCCAGTCAACAAACAGCAAAAAGATGTAAGCAGATACTAACCAACGAATATAGGTGAACAACAAACACATGAAAAGATATTCTACATGATTCATCACTAGGGAAATGCAAAATTCATGATAAAATACCAATATGAAATTATTTGAATGGCTAAACAAGACATAACAATCAACAAACAAGAAGAAGCTGACAATACAAAACGCTAGCAAGATTGCAGAGCAAACTGGATTTAATTGATTATGGGAATGCAAAGTGCTTCACCTCCCATGGGGAAGTGTATCAAAGTTTCTTATAAGGTTAAATATATATTTACTGGATAGTCCAGGCATCTTACTCTTGAGTATTTACTTACTCGGAGAAATGAAAAGGCATGCTCATGAAAACTTGACATGAGTGATTGTAGCCGGTTTATTTATAAGTACTCAAAGCTGGAAATTACTTAGGTGGCTTCCAACTGGCAACTAACGAAAAAATAAGTGTGATATATCCATACAGCTGAGTACTAGTCACCAACAAAAAGAAAGGAATTTTGATTAATGCAACAATGTGAATAAGTCTTAAAAGCATTTTGCCAAATGAAGGAAGCCAGAACTCAAGAGACTCATATTGCATGATGCCATTTATAAGACTCTCTGTAAAAGGCATAATTACAGGGACAGAAATTAAATCAATAGTTTCCAGGATTATGTGGGAGAAACTAGCTATAAAAGGGTACCCTTGGGAGTTTCTTGGGTAATGCCATATTAGGATTTTGTTAGTAAATACATGACTATCCACTTGCTGAGATCCACAAATTGTAAAAGATAAGAGCTTTAATCTATGTAATTTAAAAATGCACACATAGCTATTTGGGGAATGCAAATAGAATACAAATTTTAACAAATGAGCATAACTCAATTGTAGATGACTAACATAACTACATTGAACATGTGGGGAAAGAACCAACTAACTAGTTACTTTACAAAACATTATCTTGATTTAATATTATATGACTGAAGGCAAAAAAAGAGCTGTACAAAATGAAAAATTAGTGAATCTCTTCTAAAGTTACATGTTAACAATTCTGAATACTTGATATGTGGGAAAGGACCTGCCCAATTTAATACAATTAAATACACCCTTTTTAGGCATACAGGTCTATAAAACGTGACTATTTACAGTTCTGTCATCAGCACTATCATCAAGATAAAGAATATTTCCATCACCACAAAATACCCTTTATGCCCTTTTGCACTCAAGTCCCTCTCTTCCTTCCCCAAATCAAGTGATGGCAAAGATGTGGAAAAAATGGTGGAAATGGCTGGTGGGAATGCAGAATGGCACAGCTACAGTGAAAAAGCTTGGCATTAGATTGTTAAGGTAAATATTCATTTGCTATAAATGCTAGTAGTCCCCTCTTAGCTATTTAGCCAAGTACAGATACACCCCCAAACAAAAACCTGTAGAGAAATATTTATAGCAGGGACTGGCACTTTGGTGCTGGCATCACATATAGGCACTGGTTCATGTCCCAGCTGCTCCACTTTTGATTCAGCTCTGTGATAATGTCCTGGGGAAGTGCTAGAAGATGACACAAGTGCTTGGCCCCCTGCTCCTGGGTGGGAGACCCTGAAGAAGCTCCTGTCTCCTGGCTTCGGATCAACTCAGCTCCAGACTTTATGGCCATTTCGGGAGTGAACCAGCAGATGGAAGACCTTTAAAATAAATGACTAAATCTTAAAAAAAAAAATAGAAATACTTATAGCAGTTTAATTAATAGTCATTTAACTCTCAAAACAAAGTATCCGGCCGGCGCTGCGGCTCACTAGGCTAATATTCCACCTTGCGGCGCTGGCACCCCAGGTTCTAGTCCCGGTCGGGGTGCCAGATTCTGTCCCGGTTGCCCCTCTTCCAGGCCAGCTCACTGCTGTGGCCAGGGAGTGCAGTGGAGGATGGCCCAAGTACTTGGGCCCTGCACCCCGTGGGAGACCAGGATAAGTACCTGGCTCCTGCCATCGGATCGGCGCAGTGTGCTGGCTGCAGCACGCCGGCTGCAGCGCGCTGGCCGCGGCAGCCATTGGAGGGTGACCCAACGGCAAAAGGAAGACCTTTCTCTCTGTCTCTCTCTCTCACTATCCACTCTGCCTGTCAAAAAAAAAAAAAAAGTATCCATTTGTAGGTGAACAGAGGAACAAATTCTGTTACATCCCTGCAATGATTACTAATAACAACAGAAGAGAGAATTACTAACATATTCAGCGATACAGATGAATCTCAGAAAAATTTTGCTAAATGAAAGAAGCCAGAATCAAATGGCTACAAACTATATTATTTCATTTATATGACACTCTAGGAAGAGAAAATTACAGTGATAAAGATCAGATATTGTATTTTCTATTTTTTTTTTGTTGTTGTTGTTATTTGACAGATAGACAGTGAGAGAGAGAGACAGAGAGAAAGGTCTTCCTTCCATTGGTTCACCCCTTCAAATGGCCTCTACAGCCAGAGCTGCGCCTATCCAAAGCCAGGAGCCAGATGCCTCCTCCTGGTCTCCCATGCGGATGCAGGGGCCCAAGCACTTGGTCCATTCTCCACTTCCTTCCTGTGCCACCGCAGAGAGCTGGACTGGAAGAGGAACAATCGGGACTAGAATTCAGCACCCATATGGGATGTCGGCACTGCAGGCAGAGGATTAACCAAGTGAGCCACGACACTATTGTATTTTCAATACCATTTCCCCATAGAAGGTGTCAGGGTACTTCAGAAAGCAGTCCATGGAAGGAGCAGGAAAAATTCACAATGAATCTAGAGCATCTGGTTATATCACACATTAAGAAAAAGGATGAGGGCAAGAAGAAAGTGCAGAGGGGCCAAGTTGAAATCCACGGTTAGATGCATAATGTTGGCAAGCAAAACCTGCAGGTAAATGTTAATGTTAATAAGCATAAGTTAAAGGAAACATGAGAGACTTGCACAGGGGCTGGCTGTTTGGCTCAGTAGTTAAGTGACTAGGTGGGACACCTGCATCCCATACCACAGTGCCTTGTTTAAGTCCTTGAACCTCTTTTTCCTATCCAGGTTTCTGCTATTGCACACCCTGGGAGGCATCAGATCTTGGCTCTAATTCCTGGGGCTCTGCCACCCAAATGGGAAATTTGGGTGGAGTTACAGACTTTTGCCTTTGGCCTGGCACAGCCTCAATTATTGTGGGCATCTGGATAGTAATCTAGCATATGAAAGCTCTCTGTGTCTGTCTGTTTTCTGTTTCTTTGCCTTCCAAATAAAGTAAAAACTTATAATAAAAAAGACGTGTATTCTAAAAGATCTCCCCAGGATACTTATTAAGTATTCAGGGAAAATATACAGTAATTTTATAGTGGAGAAACCTGGCAGATACCAACTTTCCAAAGATCTCATCAATAATAAGATAATGCAACTCTTGTCTCAATGCGTTGAGGAAGGTACATTCCTTCTTTGTTGTTGTTGTATTCATGGCCCAGAATGCATAACCTCAATCTGAAGCAGGGCAAAATATGCAACAAATTCAAGGACGCTAAAAAAAAAGCTGATGGCTGGTGCCGCGGCTCACTAGGCTAATCCTCCACCTTGCGGCGCCGGCACACCGGGTTCTAGTCCCGATCGGGGCGCCGGATTCTGTCCCGGTTGCCCCTCTTCCAGGCTAGCTCTCTGCTGTGGCCAGGGAGTGCAGTGGAGGATGGCCGAAGTGCTTGGGCCCTGCACCCCATGGGAGACCAGGATAAGTACCTGGCTCCTGCCATCGGATCAGCGCGGTGCACCGGCCGCAGCGTGCCGGCTGTGGTGGCCATTGGAGGGTGAACCAAAGGCAAAGGAAGACCTTTGTCTCTGTCTCTCTCTCTCACTGTCCACTCTGCCTGTCAAATAAATAAATAAATAAATAAAAAGCTGATGAAGATTCTTTGAGAGTGTCTGAGTCATGAGAGACTAAGGGGTCCTCACAGATCAGAAGAGAAAAGAAGCAGTACCTAAAGGTAGTATGGGACCCAGGACTGGATCCTAGAACAGACAAGGTTCATTCGTGGAAATGCTGGGGAGTCCAAATACATTTTTTTACATTAGTTAATGTTATTGGAGTAATACTGATTTTTCTGCTTTGATGATTATACCATGGGTGTACACATGCTAATGTTAGAGAAAATGCACTAAAGATATTTAGGGGTTTTCTCCTATATTTGTGATATTTTATGAATCTAAGATTATTGCAAAAAGAGTTAAAAATGAATTTTAAAGGATTATAGAGTGAAATATAAGAAGAAAATCATGAAACTGCTTATAATTGTTTAAAGGTTGTTATTTATGTTGTAAAAGTTTCATGTATTTCCAGACACTATGAGAAACAATGACTTGATCAGCCCTTGTCTTGATTGTTGAGGAACAACTTACTATTTTATTCCTTTTAGTACTTTTGTTGTTGTTCTTTTGTTCTACTTAATACCATTGGTTGAACTCTGTAATTAATACACAATTATTCTTAGGAGTTTAAAATTAACAGAAAAGTGATCTCTGTTAAATATGAGTGGGAATAAGAGAGGGACGAGATATACAGGTTGGCACATGCTCACTCTGACTTATCTCCAATGGTAGATCTAGAAATGTGCCAGGGGATTCCATACTTCTACATGAGTAGATCCAGAAACTGGTTATCATTTTTTTAAAAAATCCAAGTACAGGAAGGTACATTCATGGAAACAGAATAAATGTTAAGAGAAGTAAGCATTAAGTCAAAAGAATAGTGTCTTGCAAGCCAGAAAAACAGCATTTTTTATTTTTGGACAGGCAGAGTTAGACAGTGAGAGAGAGAGAGAGACAGAGAGAAAGGTCTTCCTTCCTTTGGTTCACCCTCCCTGGTTACTATGTCCAGTGTGCTGAGCCTATCCAAAGCCAGGAGCCAGGTGCTTACTCCAGGTCTCCCATGAGGGTGCAGGGCCCAAGCACTTGGGCCATTCCCCATTGCACTCCCTGGCCACAGCAGAGAGCTGGACTGGAAGAGGAGCGACCAGGACAGAACTGGCGCCCCAACCGGAACTAGAACCTGGAGTACCGGCGCTGCAGGTGGAGGATTAGCCTAGTGAGCCGCGGCGCCGGCCAACAGCATTGTTTATTAAGAACTTCCATAAAATAACTTCTCTGAATAAAGAAATTATTCCATGGTTATTCAGCCTTAAAATCAGCAATAGACATTAGTACAATTAAGACTTTGAGAAAAGCTCGATACTTAACATTTTTTAAAAAGAAATTCATTGGTTCCCCGAATTATTTAGCTATAAGTCCTCCTTTTTTTTTTTTTTTTTTTTTTTTTTTTTTTTTTTTTGACAGGCAGAGTTAGACAGTGAGAGAGAGAGAGACAGAGAGAAAGGTCTTCCTTCCTTTGGTTCACCCTCCAATGGCCGCCACGGCCGGCGCACCGCGCTGATCCGATGGCAGGAGCCAGGTACTTCTCCTGGTCTTCCATGGGGTGCAGGGCCCAAGCACCTGGGCCATCCTCCACTGCACTCCCTGGCCACAGCAGAGAGCTGGCCTGGAAGAGGGGCAACCGGGACAGAATCCGGCGCTCCAACCAGGACTAGAACCCGGTGTGCCGGCGCCGCTAGGCGGAGGATTAGCCTAGTGAGCCACGGCGCCGGCCAGTCCTTTTTATTTTCAAGTAGCCACTTGAGATCAGCTTCACAAAAGCAGGAGCTAGGTCTGTTTGCTAGGAGGCATACAGATGATTCACAGCACATACTATAACTGTATTCATTAAACAAAGATGGATTCGCCTGTTAATATCCTTGGACTTGGGTTCTAAGGAATAGACCAACTTTTGGGATGAATACCGTGACTGACAAGAAGATAGTGGCCTTGGGGAAAACAAGAGTGGATAACCAAGGAATTGGGGTTTATAAAAACATGGAACACATTCTCTCTGTGGGACTTAGCAGGAAAAATTAAGATTTGGAGTAGTTCAGAGGATATGTTGGAGTGGCCAGAGCATGATTTTCCTGATCCTCTAGGTTCCCATTTGGGTTATGATGCAAAGATGTGGGCTTTCTACAAGGAGGCTTCCACAGGAGACGGATCAGAACTAGGTATCTTCTCACAAGGTGTATTTGGAGGATAGAAAATAAATATTTTTAAATGTAAAGGAGGGATAAAAAATAAAAAGAATGATTGTCCTTATATATGTCCCTGGAGCATTTATTACAATTCTTTCTTGAAACATTTGTTAAGGAGAGATTGATGAGGACCGGACCATTTCATAGGCTTAAATGTATTCTCTAAATCATTTTGGAAGAGAGGGCTTTAAATGTGAATTAATGAATTATCTCTGCATTCAGGAAAATGAAGTATTATGATTACTTGGTCCATTTCTCATCTTGACTGTGAAGACTGAAGACTTCCAACACCTCTGGATTAGCTTCCGATTGCATTAGTTTCATGAGGTTTCAATCAAAGATGATAAATAGCCCCACAATTTGCTTATATCCCTCATTAATCCTGGTCAGAATTCCCCAGGGTTGCGGGGACATTGTTCATGTAGAACAGTGGCAGACTTGGGCAATTTGTGATTAGCAGAGAGCAATGTTCTTGTGAGGTGGCTGCTGCTTTGTCTCTGTGTGGCTGAACCTTGTGAGGACTTAGCTGCTGGGTTCTCCTCTAGGAACAGAGAGAAGTTCAGTGTGCATACTGCTTAGAAACACCCTTGGGTTGCTTAGAAAAATCTTGAGGCTTATCAGTTCCCTGGAAGGCAGGCAGGCAGGGCAGATCGGTTCATCCCATGTGAGCATTTCTCCTCTGTTGTGGGATGTTTTAGGGAAGGAACAAGTAAGGTAGAATGGTTCCCTTTCATGCTGCTGGGATCATGTGAGACATACCTTTATATCAGTAAGATGAATGGAGGTACTAAAAGGTGCAGGTTGATCAGCTCAAAAGTCTGAAAACGCTCTGAAATCTGACTTCTTGAGCACTGACTTGACATTCAAGAAGTTTTATACACTGGAGCATTTCAAATGTAACACTTTGGATAGGAATGCTCAAATGCTAAAGTCTATGCAAATATTCCAAAATACAAAAGAACTCCAAAACCGGAAACACTTCTGGTCCCAAACGTTTCAGATAAGGGGTATTCAACACGTACCTTAAAAGGGTCATGGCAGGGTTAAATAACTTCCCTATGAATTGGTGTAAGGATCAGTGTATTATTCCTTTATATAAAAATAGAGCACCCATGATGAAGATAAACTAAGTATCTTAAAAATATTTGAGTTTTAGCCAAATTATGAGATGTTAGTGCTTTTCCTTTTGCACATATTGAGATAACTAATCAAGTCATAAAGCCATAATAGTTATCTATTGTAAAGTCACAAGCTCCTGTAATTTGAAGAAACCGGCTATTTCCCCCAGGGAATGCATATATGCTCCTATTCACACATCCATACATTTAATAGTCACTATTTGTTAGGAAAAGAGGTGCAGATTGATGCCTCCTCACACAGGGCACCAAAATGTCAGGAAAAGAGTACAGAACAGAGAGGAGACAAGATATTGATTTACAGCCAGACCGAATTATTCAGAGAAAATAAATCCGCAGACTTGGGTGACCAACTGCCAGTGTGCACATTGATGGAACCTGCAGCAGGAGGCCCCAACACAGGGCCTTTTTATATCTTAGGTGGGCTAGGGGAGGGGGTGAGGGACAGTAGGCAGAAATAAGCTTCTCCATACTGGTTCTTTTTTAAAAAAATTATTTATTTATTTGAAAGTCAGAGTTATAGAGAGGCAGAAGCAGAGAAAGAGAGAGGTCTTCCATCTGCTGGTTCACTCCCCAGATGGCTGCACCAGCCAGAGTTGACTTGATCCAAAGCCAGGAGCCAGGAGCTTCCTCCAGATCTCCATGTGGGTGCAGAGGCCCAAGGACGTGGGCCGTCTTCTTCTGCTTTCCCAGGCCATAGCAGAGAGCTGGATGGGAAGTGGAGCAGCTGGGATTCAAACCAGCACCTATATATGGGATGTCAGCACTGTAGGTGATGGTGCTGGCCCCTCCATGCTGGGTCTTCAAGTTTGGCCCATTGGCTTCCAAACCTGGGGGAGAATGCAGGACACAGAGTGGGGAACAATACAGCATGTGAGACAGATCTGGTCTCTTGAAAGAAGGCAGGGGTAACAAGAAACCTAAAATGGCTGAGGCTTAGGTCCTTGTTCCGCCAGTATTCAACCTAGAAGGAACAGAGGGTCATTGTGGTGAATACCATAGTTTTATCCCCAACATTTGTGCATCCTTTCTTCTCAACGTTCACCATGCTGTTTGGGCAGATTTAACTCCAACTCTGTTTTTGGGTGGTTACCGATTCCCCTGTGTAGACCTATAAAATCTTCCCTTAAACACACCGAAGTGCTCAGTTCCAGTAACTCAAGTCTAAGCCGGTGGCTCTTGCCACCCATGCTGTTGTTCAGGAATGACCCAGAGATTCTGAGTAGCAGGAGTTTCACGGAGATTCTAAGATACATCTCCTGCTCCTGTTTACTATGGAGGGCGGGGGGAAGTCTTCATCTGCTTACCATGAGGGAAGTTATCCTTGGCTTCATGATGCTAAGGCAGAACTCAGAGCATCACGGAGAAATTAAACTGGGGACTTGAACCGAACATGCAGAATTTACCAGTAGAATGAGATGCACCTGTAGCTCTCCAGCATTTCCTACTACTTAGGTAAAGACAGCGCTAGTTACGTACACTGTTGTGAATGCTTCCTCGGGAGTGAAGATGAATTCATCTCTGGCTATGTGTTCTTCTCTACCCACTCGTGGTAACCTAGGGTCAGGTCAAAGTTCACAGAAACAGAAGAGAGGAAAACCATCTGAACAAAAGAACTGAGCCTAACTGCAGCAGTTTAAGAAAAAAAATAGAGCCCCACATTGGAAACAACTTTGACATCTATCAAAGTAGGTTGGGTCAATATGTTATAGTATTTTTAATACATGTAACAGCCTGGATGAACCACACAAGTATGATTTTAACACATTTCAATACTTTTACTGCTTAATACATGGATATACACCAAGAGAAGTATGCTCAGTATTCATAGTGACATTGTTATATGACAGCCCCACATTGAGGGGCTTGCATTGAGGTGCATTGCCATGAGCTACTGCCTGGTATGCCCATATGTCATATTGCAGAGCTGGTTGGAGGCCAAGCCACTCTGCTTCTGATCCAGGCTCCTGCTAATGTACCTGCAAAGGTAGTGGAGGATGACTCAAGTTCCCGCCACCCATATGGAAGATATAAATGGTGTTAGAGGCTCCAAACTATGACCTAGTCCAGCCTTGGCAGTTGTGGTCATTTGGAGAGTAAACCAGCAGATGAAGGTTGGTCTCTCTCTCTCTCTCTCTCTTTACCTCCTTCTGTGTCACTCCTCCTTTCAGGTACATCAATTAGTTAAAAAAATAGAACCTCACATTGGAAAAAAGCTTTTATGTACATCAAAGTAGACTGGAAAAAATATAGTATACATATGTTTAATACATATACATATTGTAGATGAATCTCACAATTACATTTTTGAGAAAGAATCTGTAATATGTAAAAATATGTAAAAAAAACACCTAATATCGTATGTGGAACACAGTAGTTCCTGTATAAATGTTAGTTTGTCATTTGTTTGAAATTTAAAAGAATCTAAGAAGACAAAATTAGTGCTCAGTAAGTAAATTACATGGTTTCCTCACTTCTCTGTGTACATCAATTGTGGCCTTTATAATTAAGGTGCATCAAGAAGCATAAATGTGTCATTGGCATTTTGCAGAGTATTGCCATCATGTAATGTAGCCCAGTTTGCGAGTATTGCCATCATGTAATCTAGTCAGGTTTGCAGATCCTAATTCACTAATCTGGAAACAAAAATATCTATTCACTGTACTTTGCATAAATTTAATTGTGTAAAACAGGGGTTCTGAAGTAGAGTCACGTGGTAGTAAAATATTTTTATTTCCCTCTTCACTATAATTTTTCTATTATTGATTTAGCTAGCATTCAGCCTGCCATCATACATATAACTGTGAAGAATGAAATTGTTTTGAAAGGTAGACATTTGCTAATCCTGAATTTAAAAAAAGGCTTAATTTCAGGTAAAGGTATGTCTTAGGATTTCTATTTTGAATCCTAAACATCCATAAGGTTAAACTGTAGTGCGACTCATGAAAATCACTATTTCTAATTGATAGGACATTTTTTTTTTTTGACAGGCAGAGTGGACAGTGAGAGAGAGAGACAGAGAGAAAGGTCTTCCTTTGCCGTTGGTTCACTCCCGCAATGGCTGCTGCAGCCGGCACACTGTGGCCTGCGCACCTCGCTGATCCAAAGCCAGGAGCCAGGTGCTTCTCCTGGTCTCCCATGCAGGTGCAGGGCCCAAGGACTTGGGCCATCCTCCACTGCACTCCCGGGCCACAGCAGAGAGCTGGCCTGGAAGAGGAGCAACCGGGACAGAACTGGCACCCGGACCGGGACTAGAACCCAGTGTGCCGGCGCCGCTAGGCGGAGGATTAGCCTATTGAGCCGCAGCACCAGCCAGGACATTGGGTTTTTAATGATGTGTTTAGGAGTCCAAAAAGCTCTGGTAGTCCATTATTAACTGGCAGCCCAATACAGGTCTGTGGGTTATTTTCCCTGAATGTTGAATTCTACACAGAATCGGCAGGTACAGAGCGTGTGAAGTGGATGTATATTTTATTCAAATTTACATAGAATGAATAAAATAATTTAAAGCCCTGAAAATATTAGATCAAATTTTAAGAATGAATATGTATTCTTAATTATTAAAAAAGAAAAAAATCTTTAGTAGTGTATTATCAATTCCCATTTAACCAGTACTGGAGGGAAAATGAAGTTAAAGCTGTCTCCAATTCATAATTCATCTGTAGCTCCAGATAAAAACTTCACAATGATCAATAGTAGATCATAGGGTTTTCTTATCAACAATGCTGGTTTTATTTTTGTTGTTTTGATCTGTGAATAATGCACAGCTGAAAACTAGGATTGGCCTAGATCCTTAGGCGGTTCAGTAGGAAGACTGATAAATAGGAATGAGCTGGTTCTTACGGACCTCTCTATGCCGAGTTCTGTTCTGTACATTCTGTTTTGCTCCCTTTGCCTGTCTGTTCTAACAATCAGCAGTTGTTTTTTTTTTTTTAAGATTTATTTAGTATTTATTTGACAGAGTTACACAGAGAGAGGGATAGACACACACACACTCTGTCTCTCCCTCACTCTGTCACTGTGCCTCTCAGATAAATGAATAATTCTTTAAAAAGAAAAAGAGGGAGAATTGGATAAATATAAAAACATTGGTAAAAAAGATGTTTATTGTAACAGGAAAAGAGAACTCAAACCTAAACCACCATTCTTCAAATATACAGTTCTGTATATATACAGCATAGCTGAGAAACACACACACACACACAGAGGGAGAGGGAGAGAAAGAGGAAGATGAGAGGGGGAGGGAAACGGAGAGAGATAGGGAGGAGGTCTTTCATCTGCTGATTCAACCCCCAAGTGGCTGCAACAGCCAGAGCTTGGCCAGGCTGTAGCCAGGAACCACTAGTTTCATCTGGGTCTCCCACATAAGTGGCAGGAGCCCAGATATTTGGGCTATCTGCTGCTTTTCCCAGGCACATTAGCCTGGAGCTCGATTGGAAGTGGAACAGCCAGATCTCGAACCAGCACCCATATGGGATGTGGCATCACAGGTGGCAGCTTAACCCACTGTACCCCAACACGGGTCCCGGATGTTGATTTGTCTCTGTTAATCTGTAAGCTCCACAAGGGCGGGGGCCTTTGCTTTGCTCTTTGACGTATCTCGATTACCCAGAATAGGATCTGGCTCATGGTGTCCATGCAGGTTTACTGGCTGCATTGTTTATATACAATTTTAGTGTTTTTGTGTAGTACTAATTTCATTCCTGTATAGCCCATGCTTAACAGTAGTCTTCTTTTACCAAAATGTTTCAGAGCCTCCTCATTTTTTCAATTCTTCAAATTTACTAGGCAGTATTTTGTATTAGTGTTATGGCTGCAGTACCTTGCAAATACGTTTATAATTCTGGTATTTCCAATTTTGAGTTATCTCATGGAAGAATGGATGCTGTCTCTGAATTTTTAAGTGTTTTCTTCAGTAAAATTTGCTTGTTTTCTTCATAGAGTAATAAAGTGAGTGTGTGTGGAATTCAAGTATTAAAATATTACTGTTTTTAATCATTTATCCATTGCATTTTCTGAGTATGTTTGCTACGGCAGAATTGATTTTTGTGCATTTGTTTTCTATTTGGCCATGTGGTAAAGTGACTTAGACCGTAACTAATAGGTTTTCAGTTGGTTCTCTTGAGAGTACCTACTAGACATTCACATTATAATTTTTTTTGCAATTTATTATCTTCTTATATTAACCCATATTTTAATAATATTAATGATATAAAGTTAAAATTATTATCTAAGGTGTTACATAGTAATACAAATATGAACACAATGAAAATATATAAAATGTTAAATAATTTACAAAATAATATTTCAGATGGCAAAAGCATTGTTCACATCTCTGGTAGTTACAACAGTATGAATTAGAATGAATCTGTTATTTTGATCCACGAATTTGGGCACATAATTCATATTTTTATAAATATTTCATCTTTTAAAAACTTTTTAAAAGATTCGAGAGGTAAAGTTACAGAGAGGGAGGGGCAGAAAGGTCCTCCACCTCTCTCCTCACTCTCCAAATGGCTGCAATGGCTGGATCTGAGCCCATCTAAAGCTAGGAGCCAGGAACTTCTTCCAGGCCTCCTGCATGGGTACAAGACCTCAAGCACCTGGGCCATCTTACACTGCTTTCCCAGGCCATTAGCGGGGAGCTGGATCTGAAGAGGAGCAGCCGGGACATGAACTGGCACGCCCATGGGATGCTGGTGCTGCTGGCAGAGGCTTAGCCTACAGTGCCCACCCCTTAAAAACTTTTTTATATGAAGGGCAGAGAAACAGAGACCAAGAGCAAAGAGACAGAGATCTCCCATCCACTGGTTCATTCCCCAAAATAAAAGCCATGGTTGGGCCAGGCCAGAGCCAGGACCTGGAAACTCAAACAGGGTCTCCCACATGGCTGACAGGGACACAGGTACTTGTGCCATCACTGGCTGCCTCCCAGGGTGCACATTAGCAGGAAACTAGAATCAAGAGCAGAATCAAACTCAGGCATTCTGATATGGGTTGTTGGGGGTCCCAAGCAGTATCTTCACTGCTGTGGTGCCAAATGATCACCCCAAAATCATTTTTATTTCCCCTGCCAATATTTCTGTCAGCATCAGAAAGAAACATTCATCACTGGTTAGGAAGGTGAAAGAGTAAACAGATACTAAAATTTAATTTGGCACTGCATTTAAAAAACCATGGGGTATGTTTTGTAGAGGACTTCTTAGAAATGTGCATTGGAAAAAATAATTGGGGGGCCAGCGCTGTGAGGTTAAGCCTCTGCCTGCAGTGCCGGCATCCCATATGGGTGCTGGTTCAGGTCCTGGCTGCTCCTCTTCAGAACCCGCTCCCTGCTAGTGGCCTGGGAAGGCAGTAGGAGATAGCCTGAGTGCTTGGAAGCCTGCACCCGTGTGGGAGACCCTGAAGAAGCTCTTGGCTCCTGGCTTTGGATTGGCTTAGCTCCAGCCATATGCGGCCATTTGGATATTGAACCGCAGGTGGAAGAACTCTCTGTCTCTCTCTCACTCTGTAACTGTGCCTCTCAGATAAATGAATAATTCTTTAAAAAGAAAAAAAAGGGAGAATTGGATAAATATGAAAACATAGGTAAAAAGATGTTTATTGTAATAGGAAAAGAGAACCCAAACCTAAACAGCCATTCTGCAAATATACAGTTCTGTATATATACAGCATAGCTGAGAAATGCATTCTGTTTTTGACTTAAAAACTATGTATTAATATGTAAAATTTTCATCAGAAAATGTTGGTTTGTTGTGGGTGCATTTAGGTATTGAGTTTAAGAGTTATTTATATTTACCGTTTTCCCCTGATCTTGTCTATTTTGTTTACTTTTCTGTAAGGATGATCTGAATGGAAAAGATGTTGGCTATGGGAACCCCTTTTAAACAGGAAGAGCTAGAGAAAGGGGAAGAAGGTTGACACCCGAGCGGCTTAGAACTGGTCCTCTTCAGGCTTTCTGCATTCATTTTGCTACTCATGTGTATAGTCATCAGGTCTTCTTTCACAGTGGGAGGGAGAAATCTTAAATTCTTCAGGACTTGCTGGGTTATTTTGAAGACATTAAATTGGAAAACCTCAATGCTACGTGAATACATTAATGCTTGTGAGTGTGATTTGGGAACTTTCTTTTCCTTTCTTATATTTTGGGAACTGCCCAGACACTTTTCAGAAAAGTTCCTAGAAGAAGTGTGGACGCCCAGTCATCCTGTAGCACTTGGTGAACTATTATCTGTCGTAGTCAAAGTTAGCTGGTTTGTGGATTTTGAGATCAAAATTACTTATCCATGTGTAGGTTTTATTATGGAAGAGCCAGATGAAGTGTTCGATCAGTTCAGTCGTTCTGAAACTTAACACTTCTAGTGTCCCCTTAATGTGATGCCACGTTTCATTGCTCAGTCTTAACATCCCTAAAATCATATGTGCTTTACGATGGATGGCAGCTCAGAATCAGCGTTACCTGTTGCAGCATTAATTGTCATTGTCTGAAGTGTGCATTGGTCGGTGAATTCATGCTGCTGTAACTTAATTGAGTGCCACCGATTGCTCTGACTATGGTAATGTGCCACATAATGGCATTGCAATTAATGAAGAGCCACATCCATTGTGGTGGTCCTGTGAGGTTATATCACAGGGTAGTCAGCTCATGTAAGTACACTGTATCATGTTGACATGATTATGAAGTTTCTCAGAATATATACCTATCATAAGTTCCTCAGATCATATACCTATCGTTAAATGACGCATACAACTACTACTTGTGTGGGTTCAGTTCACATTGAAAATGTCTTTTTGTTAACTCACCTGAAAATTTTCAGTTCATAATTCAGATAAGGCTAAGAAGGTTCCAGGATCATTGCTGGCCCTTAAAGAAGAAATCAAAAGTGCATCATTGAAAAAATATTGCTGCATCATTAATGCTTTTTAAAATATATTTTACCTGATTCATAAAAATTTTATATATTTAAAGGATTCCATGTGGTATTTCTTTTTTTTTTTTTTTTTTTGACAGGCAGAGTGGACAGTGAGAGAGAGAGACAGAGAGAAAGGTCTTCCTTTGCCATTGGTTCACCCTTCAATGGCCACTGCGGCCGGTGCACTGCGCTGATCTGAAGCCAGGAGCCAGGTGCTTCTCCTAGGCTCCCGTGTGGGTGCAGGGCCCAAGCACTTGGGCCATCCTCCATTGCACTCCCGGGCCACAGCAGAGAGCTGGACTGGAAGAGGGGCAACCAGGGCAGAATCCGGTGCCCCGACCGGGACTAGAACCCGTGTGCCGGCGCTGCAGGCGGAGAATTAGCCTAGTGAGCTATGGCGCCGGCCTCCATGTGGTGTTTCAATACACATATATGTTGTGTAATGTTCAAATCAGAGTCAACATGTCTATCTCTTCAAACATTTAGCATTTCTTTATGAGAAAAACATTAGAAATTCTTTTGTATAGCCTAGTTAAAGAAATACATGTAATATGGTAACATTATCTATGGTAGCCCCTGTGCAATGGAACATCAGAGCCTCTTTCTCCTATCCAACTATAACTTAGTACCTGTTAACTCTCCTTACCACATCTCCCTCTACCCCTGCCATGGTTTTGATGGCTTGGAATGTGATGATGTGTCCAAAATTTCAGTTGATGATTATTCGTTATGCCATAGTTTAGTTGGCGTATGTGTGTTTTTCTTCTTTTGTAAATTTCTTAGTGTAAAATATATCATCTTACAGTCAATGCTGTCTTAGATTCAGTCTAATTAGGAACATAATTTATAACTTCCTCCTTACAATCCTCAGACAAAATTCATAGGAAATAAAGCATGAACTTCAAAATATTTTCCACCAGATAAACTTATTTTCTAAGTATTTTCTATGAACTTTGTGAAGTACCCTTTTATCTACATCTGTAATTTTCAAGAATCAATGTAATCATCTATCCAATATGACAAATGATCGAAAGAATATCAATATGTATTCGCTGTGAAAATGATTTGGTACAACTGTAACTGAATACATAATGAAGTCATCAGATGTTTATGTCTTCCTATGGTGAATTAATGTTGGATTTAAGAGAAATTAGACAATCAGAAACTATTCTTAAAGCAAGAAGCCTGTGAAAATAAAATGCACAGGAACAGGTGGATGCTACAGTAAAACATAATGCTATGAAAAATAATACAAATGGGAATTACTTGTATTGAAAGAGAAAGGAGAAATAATTTTAATTGAAATGAAGATAACACATCTTAGAAAATTATAAACTGTTGAATTGGAAATAATGAGGAAGTGTTTTTATGAGGACCTGGGACTTATTTACAAGTGTAATGTCAACATAATTGCCTTTGTTACAAGGTAGAGTGGTGCAATGACAATTATCATTGAATGTATGTTTACTGCTAGGATATCAAATTAAAAGTACAGGTGTGCATTCAGTTATTCAGAAATTAAAAAGAACCTGCAAACAATTTCAATATTCTTCAAAGGTCACCTTGAAAAACCTTATAATACAGGAACTTCTAGATAATTGGTGTGTAACCTCCCGGGGTATTGTGTGAGTAGAATGGAGAAAATAATAGTTAACCACAAAATGAATAGTTTTAGTAGCTAATTCTCATAAAATATGAAAAAATACCTTCACAGATTTTCAAAGCACTCCATGGTATTGCCTTCATTGAGAACCACAGGAGTCACTAACCATGGGTTGTGTGCACGAGGAAGAAGGTAAAGAGGAAATATGCAACCACTGACCCTTTTCCCCAGTTAGATGAGATATACATGAAACAATTGGAGCCAAAATAATGCAGAGAAAAAGAACAAGAAAGAATTGAAAACATTGTGTTCTGTCCATTTTTATAGAAAGACGACGACTTTTTGCAAATTTTTTTTTGACAGGCAGAGTTAGACAGTGAGAGAGAGAGAGAAACAGAGAGAAAGGTCTTCTGCCATTGGTTCACCCCCTAAATGGCTGCTATGGCCGGCACTGCGTCAATCCGAAGCCAGGAGCCAGGTGCCTCCTCCTGGTCTCCCATGCGGGTTGCAGGGCCCAAGCACTTGGGCCATCCTCCACTGCACTCCCGGGCCACAGCAGAGAGCTGGACTGGAAGAGGGGCAACCGGGACAGAATCCCGTGCCCCAATCGGGACTAGAACCTGGGGTGCTGGCGCCACAGGCAGAGGATTAGCCCAGTGAGCCGCGGTGCCGGCCTTTTGCAATGTTTTAAAACTCACTTGTAATCAGTTAATCAGAGGAAGCTTTTCTGATGGAAGTTGAAATAAATGCAGCTGTTGAAATGTTAGAAGGTTTGGTAATAAAGCCTGCAGTAAACAAAGTCTTGCTTCATTTCTGCAGAGCAACTAGTTCTAGGAAATTGGAAAAAGCAGTCATGTTTGCCTTCTAATGATGCTGCTAAATGTAGATCTGTTTAATTATAGTCAATCCTTTATTCATCGTTAGGCCAAATTATAAAAATCTGAGAAATATTTGGATAAATTATGAGTTGTTATAAAATGTTGTGATTCTGTCCATATTCTTAACATAGTATACACATCAGTAAATTAGGAAAGAATGACTTAGAAGCCTGTATACTGATACCACGGTTTCAGTATCACCCTCATGAAACTTAATTTTATGACATGGGTACTTAATTAACAACATAGATTGATTTTTTTCAGACCAACCTACAAATCCATGTCTATTCACATTGCTAGAAACTGCTGTAGTTGAAAAACTGATTTTCTTTTTTTTTTTTTTTAAAGATTTTACTTATTTATTTGAGAGGTAGAGTTATAGACAGTGAGAGGGAGAGAGAAAGGTCTTCCATCTGCTGGTTCACTCTGCAAAAGGCCACAACGGTCAGAGCTGAGCTGATCCAAAGCTAGGAGCCAGGAGCCAGCAGCTTCCTCTGGGTCCCCAACATGAGTGCTGGGGCCCAAGTGCTTAGGCCCTCTTCCAGTGGTTTTGCAGGCCATAGCAGGGAGCTGGATGGGAAGAGGAGCACCAGGACTAGAACCAGCACCCATATGGGATGCTAGCACCACAGGCAGAGGGAAAAACAGATTTTCAATGCTATAAATAATGATTCTTACAATAGTCCAAAGCAACCTGCTTAATTTCATAATATAATTAAAATCATAATAGGAGTCATAAACTAGGGACTTGACCATGAATAAGAGAAGGAACAGACTATTTGTACCAGGTGCTTTTATGTTGGAGACTATATTTCTCTCCAGTAGGATTGCAAGTAAGGGTCTGTTCCCCAAAGAACTTCTGGATTTGCCCAGGCACTCTACACAACTTGTAGAGATCAATTCTTTCCAAGCCTAAAATGGTTATCTTGACTTTTGTGATAACGATTTCCTCAAAGTTTTCAGGGCACACACAGGCATTTTTCTATTTATATTGCTGTAATCATACTACATTTGTTTTTTTATTGCTTCTTTCTTAAAATTTTATTTTTTTAAGGATTGATTCTTCCCTACTTCCTTCCTTCCTTCTCTTCATTCCTCCCTCTCTGTCTCTTTTGTTCTTTCATTTTTTGTGGTAAAATTTTCAATTTACATTATAGTCCAAGACTTAGTGGTCCACTAAGTGAGGAATTCAACAGGTGAAAGAACCATAGTTTAGCAGAAATATAGGCAAGGGCTATAACAAATTATCAAATGGAAAGATGTCCATTTCATTCATGTACAGTAAATTTTTAAAATAATCACAGATCCTTAAACTAAATAAAGTTCCATTCTATGAATTGCCCTAAATAGACTACCAAAAAGTTAATACGGCATGATTTTGTTTTCATTCCATTAAAAATATTTTATAATTTTTATATTTCTTTTTCAACATCATGTATATAATTTTGCTTTTACGTATTTGAATTTTTCCAGAGACCTTTGATTTCCAATTTATTATTGTTGTGATCAGAGTACACACTTTTTGTGACTTGAATAATTTTAAGTTTGTTGGGACTTTTTTGTATCCCATTATAGGATCTTTTTTGGTAAATGTTCCGTGAACACTGGAGAAAAGTACATCTGTTGTTGTATGTTCTGTAATGAAAAGAATGTCAAGTTGGTTGATGCTTTTGTATCCTTGTTTATTTGTTCTATCCATTGTTAGAGAAAGAGAGAGAGGGATAGATTGAAATCTGTAGCTGTAAGTTTAGATTTGCAAATTTTCTGTCTGTCTTTACTTCATGTGTTTTGAAGTTTTGCTATGAATTTCGTAAGTGTTTATGTGTTATGGCTAATATATATTCTTGGTAGATTGACAACACTATCATTATGAAACAACTTCTGTATCCCTGGTAATAGTTCTCTGAAATCTATTGCATCTGTTATTAGTATAGCTGTTCTGGCTTTCTTTAGACCAATGTTAATGTACGTGTTAGTGAAATACTTGATCTTACCCCATTGGAGGTCTGGCCTTTGTCTCAAGGTCCTACGAGGAAACCTATAAACCTCTGGAATTTCCCGAGTGATTTGAGTGTCTTTATTATTTTTAATGAGTTTCTAGGACCAGGCCTGATAGGGTAAAATACACAGCGTATGGCATTTGGGCCACATGTGATCAACCCTACCCCTGGGGAAAGGCTGCAGATGAAGTCCAGTGGACAATCAAGATGTGTACATAATAAAGCCCCAATGAAAACTCTTATGAATACTGAGAACTGACAGCACTCCACGTCTACTGGCTCACATCAACACCAGGAGGTGTCCTGAGAACAGTCTTAATTTTTCTGTTTGGAGTCCTCCCACACTCTACCTACGTGTCCCTCTCCTTGACTGATTTTTATCTTTAAACTTGTCCTGTAATACACTATACTCATGGGTAGAATAGTTTTGAATTTGTTCTACAAATCCTAGCAGATTACTGAAGCTGAAGGTGGTTTGGGGAAACCCCAAACTTTGGAGTGAGAAAAATCTCAGGATCTTGGAGAATCTGACCTCCTACTTGGAGTTGAAGCTTATATTCTTGCAGTTGGTGTCAGAGTCTTGGACAGTCTTCAGGGTACATAGAATTTATTATTTGATCCTTTTACTTGTGTCTTTAAATATCAAATGTATGTTATGTAGTGAGCATTTATTTGCATCTTGAATTTTTATCTAATATAAAATTCTCTTTTTATTGGAATATGTAGACTGTTTACATTAAATTACTTCTACATATATCCCAACCTCAGTGAAAAACTAATGTTAAGTATGTTAATGTAGGAGTTGGCATTGAGCCTAACAGGATACCCACATACCATATCAGTGTATCAGGATTTGATTCCTGGTTCTAGCTGTTGACTTGCTATTGCAGACTCTGAGAATAGCAGTGATGGCTGAAGTAATTAGATTCCTGCCACCAACATGCGAGACATATATTGTTTTCCTGGTTCTCAGCTTTGGCTCTGGCCTATTTGAGGAGTAACCAGTGGATAGGAGCTCCCTTTGTCTCTATCTTTCTGCATCCCAAATTGCTAAATGAATTTTAACTATATGTACGTATAAAGACATATATTGATATTAAATAATAATGTTTATTTTCAATTCATTCTTGCAGTATGTTTTGACAGCTAATTTATTTCTGGTATGTTCAAGACATCACTATCTTCTGACTTAAAAAATTAGTCCTGAAAAGACTTCTGTTGATCTAATTTTCGTTCTTTTAAGGCTATCTGACTTTACTTTCTGGAAGTAATTTTTTTTTCATTTACCTTTGAAGTTCTGTGTTTCAATGATATGTCTAGTTAATGTTTTCTTTTCATGCACCTTAATAGAATTGGTGTTCGTTCTTGATTCTGAAGACATATGTCAATAAGCAGTCTTTGAATTGTCAACCATTATATCTTTATAGTCCACACCTCAACCCTCTGCTTCTCCTTCATGAAGTCTGATTACCTTATATTACACCTTCTTAGTCTATCTCTAAATGTATTACTTTCTTAGATTCGTTTTTTTCTCTGCATTTTGTTTAGTGCATTTATCATTGTATTTTCTTTCATTGATTGTCTATAGTTCAGTCTAATCTTCTGTTCAACCAACAACCAACCACTTTGATTTAAATGCCTAGAAATTATGTTGGTGTTTTTTCCACACTGCTGGTTTAGTTTTTGTTTTATTTTTCTTTTCATTTATTTATTAATTACTGGTAATTTTCATTTTTTTATTTTTATTTTTTAATTTTTAATTTTTGACAGGCAGAGTGGACAGTGAGAGAGAGAGACAGAGAGAAAGGTCTTCCTTTGCCGTTGGTTCACCCTCCAATGGCCGCCGCGGCCAGCGCGCTGTGGCCGGCGCACCGCGCTGATCCGATGGCAGGAGCCAGGAGCCAGGTGCTTTTCCTGGTCTCCCATGGGGTGCAGGGCCCAAGCACCTGGGCCATCCTCCACTGCACTCCCTGGCCACAGCAGAGGGCTGGCTTGGAAGAGGGACAACCGGGACAGAATCTGGCGCCCCGACCGGGACTAGAACCCGGTGTGCCGGCGCCGCTAGGCGGAGGATTAGCCTAGTGAGCCGCGGCGCCGGCCTAATTACTGGTAATTTTCAATAGTCATTAACACCTTAGTCATACTTTAAGTATCCCTTTCATTTCTTAAGTTTATTTAAAAAGTCTTATTTTTGTACTCTATTTTATAATACAAATATGTCCATTTTTTCTGTGTCTTAGTCTATCTTGTTTGTGTGCTGACTTTTGTGTTCTTTATTTTTTTTAAGATGAACAAATGTCATGTGTTTCATATATACAAATTTAGGAGCATACTGATACTTCCCATCCTACCCTCCCTCCCACTCACACTCCCACCTTCTCTTCTTCATTTATTATGTTTTATTTTAATTTTTATGGTAATTTTCTTTGCTTGTATATTTGATGTACTTTATTGGGGCACCTTGTTTTTCAGAACTCTCTTAGTAGAAAGTATTCAAAGTCTAAGTATAAGATGGTTCATTCATCTTTGACTTGTGTTTGCTTCTAATAGTTGCCTGTAAACACTATCAACCAGATGAGTTTCAACTAAGTTCTCAGATTGGGAGAATTAAATAGGTTCATCTATCTATCTGTCTATCACATCTGTCTATCTGTCCATTTGGTAGGGTGACAGAGAGGGAAAGATCTTCCAGCCACTGTTTTACTCCCCAAATGGCTGGAAGAGCCAGGGATAGGTCAGACCACAGTCAGGATCCAGGAACTGCATCCAGATCTTCCACACGGGTGACAGGGGCCCAATTCCTTGAGTCTACTGCCTTTCTGAGAATTTTTCTTTTTAAAATTTTTATTAATATAAAGAGTACAGATTACAAGTAGTTCATAGAATTCTAAGAATATAGTGATACTTCTCCTTCCCTCCCTACTCATTTCTTTCATTTTTTTAACATTTGTGATAACATATTTTAATTAACTTTATAATCATAGGTTTAATGTTTCACTAAATAAAGATATCAACAAATTACAAGTAGAAAGACTACTGTCAACAGGCATAGGACAATGGCTATAATCCATTGATTATGAAGTAATCAAGTCCCAGGATGTCAATTTCCCTTGTATATATTCATTTAATTTTTTTGTACTCTACACATTAGCCGAGAATTCTTCTTATATTCTTGGTGGTATAATGCTATTGCTCAAAATCCTCCAGCCACACAGGCCTTCCCTTGCTGTTTCTCAAACACTCCATGTACATTCTATCTTGGTCCATTGCACATTCCCACTGCCTGGATTACTCTTTTCCTATTTCCTCAGCTTCATAATTAATGCAATGTTTTCAAAAGTTCTGTTTCAGTCTTTCTTAGTATATTTCAGAATGACTTCAGTTTATCTCTCTATACATATATTTGTAGAGCTATTCAACCATAATAATCTTCAATATCAGAAGCAGGGAAATAGATTCCAAAGTTGTATTATGGGGGCCAGCGCCATGGCACACTAGGCTAATCCTCTGCCTGTAGCGCCAGCATCCCATATGGGCACCGGGTTCTAGTCCTGGTTCCTCCTCTTCCAGTCCAGCTCTCTGCTGTGGCCCAGGAAAGCAGTGGAGGATGGCCCAGGTGCTTGGGCCCTTGCACCCGCATGGGAGACCAGGAGGAAGCTCCTGGCTACTGGCTTCAGATCGGCGCAGGTCCGGCCGTAGCAGCCATTTGGGGAGTGAACCAACAGAAGGAAAACCTTTCTCTCTCTCTCTCACTGTAATTCTACCTGTCAAGTAAAAAAAAAATGCATGATGAAGACCATTTTTTGAACTGGTTGGTTCCTGGTTATTCATTTTTCTTTGAAAAAGTATTCTCTATGAGTGTTTATTTTATGCTGGAAGTAGATTCTTTGCTGAACAAAGCTGACACTGCCCCTATTCCCAGAAAGTTTACATGAGGATCTGTAACATGCGTCATCTAACTCTAGTGTATCTTTTCTGAATTTCAAGGTGTGATCATCACATCTACATAATAGAATTTCCCCATTAATTTTTTAAACATTTTTTAAAGATTTTATTTATTTTATTTAAGAGTTAGAGTTACAGAGAGTGAGAGGGAGAGACAGAGAGAAAGGTCTTCCTTCCGTTGGTTCACTCTCCAAATGGCCGCAATGGCCGGAACTGAGCCAACCTGAAGCCAGGAGCCAGGCGCCTCTTCCCAGTCTCCCACATGGGTGCAGGGCTTAAGGACTTGGACCATCTTCCACTGCTCTCCAAGGCCATAGCAGAGAGCTGGATCGGAAGTGGAACAACCGGGACTAGAACCGGTGCTCATATGGGATGCTGGCACCACAGGCAGATTAACCTACTGCACCACAGGGTAGGCCTCTCCCCATTAATTTTTTTTAAGTTTATGTGTCTGTTGAGTATGGAAAGTTTACTGCACAAAAAATGTTTGAAATTTGTCCCTTCCACTAATAGACATTACTTTGTGATCACAAATTACAATAAAACATATTTACACTATGAAGACTATTAATTATCTTTCTATTCTTCCAATAATTGTGCATTGGTAAATTTAGACAAAAATAATATTATTACTATAATTTGCTGATAAGCTGTATCAAATAGACTACAAGTGATAGTAAAAAATATTAAGTGAACCCTAAAATATTTTTTATTGTTTAGATTATTTGTAGCATTTGTACATAGTAAATGCAAAAAGACAGTAAGTTTTTGATGATACAGAGCATGTAACACTTTTAGAATTACTAAGTCCCTCATGCTACTCTCAAAACACCTTAATGTTTTGGTGCAGCACTCTTATTTTTGTGAGATTTCCTTATTAATTTTAAAGGCAGAGTTAGAAAGACAAAGGAGAAAAAGGGATCTTCCATCTGCTGTTTCACTCTCCAAATGTCCATAATAGCCAGGCTGAGCCAGACTGAAGCCAGGAGACAGGACCTTCATCCATGTCTCCTGTGTGGATACAGGAGCTAAAGTAATTGGGCCGTGTTTCACCGCAGTCCCAGGCACATTAGCAGAGAACTGGAAGAGGAGCAGTTGGGGCTTGAAATGGCTCCCCTATGAGATGCTAGCGTCATGGACAGTGGTTTAACCCATTACACCACAATGCCAACCCCAATACTCTAAAAAAAGTAGGATGTATTTTATTTTCATGATTTCAATGCTAAAGAAATCTACCTAGCACTCAGGAAAAGGAAACAGACTTTGCAAAGTCAAAATGACTCCTAAAAACATAGTGCATAAATTTTATATTGAATTTATTTCCAAATGCTCAATCTTCTTCACTATCCTGATAGGTTCTTCCGAAGCACACAGGCCTTCCAGCCATGCACTAAAGGGAACAGAGTCTGTCCTGTGCGCTATGCCCAGTTGTGCACTGCCCAAAAGGAAAGTTCTTGAAGTAAGACTATGTAGACAAGGGCAGAAAAAGGAGCCACTGTAGATACTGTGCTGAGATGTTGTTGGGAGTGACACAGGTCCCTAAGCCATTCATTGACCATGGAGGAACATTGAGAGTCTATTTTATTTTAAAGATTTACTTATTTATTTGAAAGTCAGTTTCACAAGAACACTGGTTCACTCCCCAATGGCTGCCTTTGCCAGAGCTGAGCTTATCCAAAGCCAGGAGCTTCCTCCGGGTCTACCACACAGGTACAGGGGCCCAAGGACTTGGGCTATCTTCTGCTGCTTTCCCAGGCCATGGTAGAGAGCTGGATGGGAGCAGCCAGGACTCAAACCGGTGCCCATATGAGATGCCAATACTGCAGGCAGTGTCTTTACCCATTACACCACAGCGCCTGCCCTGGGAGACTATTTTATAAAGAAAAATAAAAGAGATTCAAGAAAGTGCAAGGAATAATTTAGTAAACATTGTTTAGAGGCCATGGAAACCAACAAAACTTTCCCCAGAAAAAGAAAATAAATAAATAATATAGGCAGTGCATTAAAATTCAGAGAGCCCTTAGGGCAGATTCTGTCCACAGCCTGGACATGGTCCGTTGAGAGGTAATCTAACTCTTTTTTTCTAATACTTTATAAAACTGTCACACATCTGTCATGTCACTTTATTTTCAAACAAGTTCTGTTAAAGGGGGAGAGCAGGTATTGATCTCATCTCTAGAACAGAAGGGAGAATGCACAGAAAGTTTAAGTGAACCGACCACAACCAAACCGTAATGTGCTGGCAATACCAAGACGTGGAGTGCAAGCTTGGACAGTTCTGCTCCGTGTAGAACATGCTGTGCAGCTAAATTAGCCCATTCGTGGAGTGGGGCTCACTGAAGTCCAAATGCTGTTTTCTCACGTTCCCTCATCCACCAGCACCTCTGCTTCCTGGCCTGTGACAAGCAGATAACAGTCCCCACAGAGAACCCATGAGGCTCCAGTGACGTTGAAAGAAACAGAGCAGGGAATTCTTCCTACCATCTTGGACTTTGCTTAAGAAGGTTTTGTTGTTGAACTATCAAAACTGTACTAAGATTTCAATATAGCTCACATTTTCAAGTAGGATTTTTTTTTCTAAAGTAAAGAACTTTAACAGAAGATAAGGAAAGAAAAATAAAAACGTTGGCTTCTTGCTCATTGCTCAACTTGTTCATATACTGGCTTGATGTGTGACATCTGATTACTGCCTTTTCAGTACAAGTCATTACACTTTGTTACTCAATTATTGATGCTTTCAAATGCACTAAAATTTTTCTCTTTGATGGTTCTGCTTCTAATTTCTCTGCCTATTCTGAAAATGCAAAGAAAAATTTAATTTTTTAGTATAAACCTCAGCGTGAGAAACTTTATTTAAAAGTAGCAGATTTCATGTATTTCGTATGGAGTTTTAAGAACATAATGATATTTACTTCCTTCTCCTTGCTTTTTTATTTTTCTTTTAATTTTTGTGATTACAGAATTTCAATTTACTTTATAATCAAAAGGTTAATCCTACAGTAAAGAATTCAACAGCTAATAAATAGAAAGATCACTGTTCCTCAGGAGTATAGACAAGGGCTCTAAACTAATCAAATCTCAATATGTCAATTTAACCCATGTACATTGCATTTTTATCCTCTATTAGTTACCACAAATCATAGAAAACATATTTGTCTTTTTTTGACGTATTTGTCTTTTTGGGACTGGTTCATTTCACATAACATAATGGTTTCCAATTCAAACATTCTGTTATAAGACAGTATTTTACTCACATTATGGATGAATAGTATTCCATTGTATATGTATATACCATATTTTCTTTGTTGAGTCATTTGTTGATTCCATATCTTAGCTATTATGAATTGAGCTGCTGTAAATAGTGGGGAGTACAGAAAAATATTTCAAATGCTGATTTCATTTCTTTTGGGTAAATCAAAGGGATAGGATATGATAGAGTTATTTTCTGATTTAGGAGGAATTTCCATACTGTCTTTGATAATAGTACTATTTTTCTTCCAGCCAGCAGTGTATCAGGGTAACTTTTTCTCCATGTCCTTGCCAGCATTTGTTATTTTTTGATTTTTGGGTAGTGGTAATAGACATTCTAACTGGATGAGGTGAAATCTCACTGTGGGATTTGTTTAAATAATGGGGAAAGTAATTTCTTTTTTTAAAGAATTTATTTACATGCATTTCATGAATACAACTTTAGGAACATAGTAATTCTTCCCATCGTACCCCCCCCCAACTCTTACCCCTCTACCTCTTTCCTCTCCTGTTACCAGTCTTGTTTTCTAGCTATTTTCATTTTTTTGAAATGTGCCTCTGTAGTTTAGTGGGAAGCCTGCTCCTTCAGCATATACCCAGAGATGTGTACTGGGTATGGCCAGGGAGCTTCAGCCGGAGTTCTAGGGTGAGACAAGATTCCACAGTGACCCTCAAGTTGGGTGTGGTAGATATCCTCTGTGTAAGCAGGAAAGGATACGATCACATTAGCTGGCAGGTGCACAACCCCAGCCCCTCTCTTCCAAGATGAACCAACCACCCAAGGTGAGCTCATGGTACCTAAACACCCCGCCCACTCAGCCACATGAACCAAAGGATCTATGCACTACATAGTATAAGCATGGAACTCTGCAATGATCCTCGCAAACATTCAGGTTTCTCAGAGTCTCTGGGGACAGACTCAGTGATTGCCCAAAGACCCAGCCACCTCCTCCATCCTTCTCAGTTTCTGGTCTACTGCACAGTCATAGGATTTCCCAGGTCACAGGGTACAGGGGATCCATTCCTAGCCCTTCAGTCCCCTCAGTCCACAAAGAGCGATCCCATTCCCAGAGGAGGTTGCTTTCCTGACAGTTTGCTCTGGTAAATAGTGGGGAGCAATGTGCCCTCCCTTCATGGAGTTAGGTGGACACTGCACCACCCACCAACTCTTTAGGGCAGAGTCAAAACAGGGACCATAAGGTTCTCCCTCTGACAAGATCACCAGTACACATGGGCCACTGCAGATTCCTGTCTCCTTCGTGTGAGAAGATGGTGTCACCTGGAGCAGGAGTCACTGCTGGTGTCCTGCTAACTGCTAGGTATAGTATTTTGCTGCTCCCAGGAGTCTCTCTTCTTTCTATAGATTTTCCACTACAAATGTCTCTCCAACACTCCCTTGTGAACATGGTTCCTCCCCTGTTCTTCTGGTATCTTCTGTGGTCAAAAAATTAGCTCGTCATTTCCCTGTGCAGCCATCTTGGGTCTGAGACCTTTAAAATATTTGAAGTCTTAATTATTTTTTTAAAAGATTTATTTATTTATTTATTTGAAAGAGGTACACAGAGAGAGAAGTAGAGGCTGAGAGAGAGAGAGAGGTCTTCCATCTGCTGGTTCACTCCCCAATTGGCTGCAACAGCCAGAGCTGCACCCATCCAAAGCAGGAGCCCAGAGCTTCTTCCAGGTCTCCCACATGAGTGCAGGGGTCCAAGCACTTGGGCCATCTTCTACTGCTTTCCCAGGCCACAGCAGAGAGCTGGAATGGAAGTGGAGCAGCCAGGATGCCGGCACTGCAGGCAGCAGCTTTCCCCGCTGCACCACAGCGCTGGCCCCTGAAGTCTTAATTCTTGTTTCTAAAGGTGAAGCTATGTTTGTTTTGAAGTATGATAACTGTATCAATCAATGAATAAGAACCCCCTAATTTTATTAATAACCTATAAAGAAGCATGTTTGATGTTCCAGAAAATCTTACTGGGTCTACTTTTGGAATATACAAAGAATCTGACCACTTTTCAACATCCCAGTTGTCACTGTTCTGTTCCGCACTGTGAACTCCTGATAGCTATTATCTTGCTGTACTTGTTTTCTTTTTTTATAAGAACATAATTCATCAATTCTAATGTAAAGATTATTTTCCAAATGCTGGTATCTCTAACGTTTGGATGTGTCTTAATCTCTTCTGTCAAGGAAAGGTGTTGATAATGTTGCTGGTATTCATGTGTTTACAAAAAATCTTATAAGTTGCAGGGCAGCAGCTAGAAAGTCAAGTTGTCTGAATCCCGCATCAGAATAGCAGGTTTTCATTTCTAGCTCTGTCTCCTGGGTCCAGCTTCCTGCCAGTGCAGACCTTGGTGACAGGATGGATCAAGTAATTGAGTCCCTGCCTCCCATGTGGGAGACCTGGATTGTGTTCCTGAAACTCAGCTACAACTTGACCCGCTCCTGGCCATTGCAGACATTTGGAACATCAGCTAGTAGATAGGAGTGTGTGTTCTCTCTGCCTCTCTCTCTCTTTCTCTGTGTGTGTCTCTTTCTTGATTTCTCTGCTGCTCAAGTAAATTAAACAATTTTAAGTAAAAAGCAAGTTTAAAAAACCTTACAAGGTGTATGCCATAACATGTATGAGAAAACCCCACACAGACTAATGACAGAGAGAAAGACATTGTGTGGGGGGAAAAAACAATATCGCTTGATCCTCATTGAAAACTGATTTGGAATAGTTAACCCTGAATGTGAAGACATTTTAGGAATGCAATCATAATTTATTTATATTTTCCTTTTAAATTATCAACAGACAATAAATGAGAAAAGTATAAATATATAAAGTATGCTTTTAATGAAATAAAGGTTAAAATAAAACTGTTTCAGATTTTAAATGTCAATGTGGTGTTTCTTGCTCAGTGGTATATGAAATAATGATTCATCTTACAATCAACGGCATTTTAGGCTTGATAAAATGTAGCTTATCATTTACTCATGTTCTTGCTGGTAATCTGTCAGCTTTACTATTGTTACTCAAGAGCCTAGCGCCCAGTAAGCCTTAGGAATAGCAGCAGTTATCATTGTTGTTACCACACAAGTAAATGCTGTGGGCAGAATACATCTTCGTCAGACTTCCTGAGGAAGGCCATGCTCGATTCTTTAGGAATTATGGAACTGGATGAGAATGTGCTCTTCCTCCTTGATCTGGCTCAGGGAAGAACACGTATTTGACACATAGAAACAATGAAGTATCTGGTAGCTTAGAAATATTTTTTTGAAGACTGCAGGAGTAAGGTTCATGTGGGGAAAGGAGCGATGAGTCTGTCAACTGGAATCCTGCCTTGAAACCGACCTTGCCCACTTTATTGCCCTTTTAAATCCTACTTTTTTAAGATTTTTAAAATTTATTTGAAAGGCAGAGATACAGAGATAGCAGAGAGAGAGAGAGAGAGAGAGAGAGAGAGAGATGTCTTACATCCACTGGCTCACTCCCCAAATGGCCTCAAAGGCTGGCGTTGGGCCGGACTGAAGCCAGGAGCAGGAGCTTCCTCTGTGTCTCCCACGTGTGTGGCAGGGGCCGAAGCACTTGGGCCATCTTCTGCTGCTTTCCCAGGCTGTTAGCAAGGAGCATCAGAGGTGGAGTAGCCGGGACTTGAACTGGCACCCATATGGGATAACAGCACAGTAGGCGGTGGCTCAACCTTCTATACCACAGCGCCAGGTACAACCTCCAGAATGAGATCTCTGTGGAATTCCCCTATGCAGACCTAATAACTCTGTTCTCCCTAAATTCTACGCATTTTATATTCCTATGACTAAATGTACAAATCATTTATTCCTTGATTTGTTCCTTTGACAAATATTTTGGAGTGCCTTTGTGGGTCCACCACTGTTTGGGAACTGGAAGGCAGAGCGGATGAAGTAGAGTATATGGTTATCACTCCTTTCCAGCTGTAATCAGAGTTCCTGGAAATTCGGGACATGTTCTTATCTAAACAAAGAGGCTTTGAAAAGATCATGGAAACTGTAATTAAAAGAGAATGTGAACTTTTTCAAGATACTTTGTATATATATTTTTTCAATTTATTAATTTGAGAAACAGAGGTAGAGAATTCTCATCATCTGGTTCATTCCCCAAATGCTCACAGTGGCCATGGCTAGACCAGCTAAAACTGAAAGTCAGGTCTCCCATATGGGTGGCAGGAACCCAGCTGAGCCATCATTACTCCTCCCAGGTCTGCATCAGCAGTACGCTGTAGTTAGGAGCCAAAGCTGGAAATGTAACCCAGGTACTTCAGTGTGGAACAGATGTTTCAACAGGTGCTCAGCTGGTAGACTAAGCATCAACTTTCATATATTTATATATAGAAAACCTTAGATAGTGCCTTCTATATAAGTCATAACTGAAGAGTGACGACTGAAGTGTCTTTTAATTATGTGGATCGTAACTTCTGTACAACTGTGGCAAGTATAAAAGTCAATGTTCTCTTTATATTAATCAAAATTGAAAAACGTGGGATGACTTGTCCAAGGCTGTGTTTACCAAGTAAAGAAAAAAAAGTTAAACGTATAAAATGGATTATATTTTTTTTGACAGGCAGAGTGGTCAGTGAGAGAGAGAGAAAGAGAGAAAGGTCTTCCTTTGCCGTTGGTTCACCCCCTAATGGCCGCTGAAGCCGGTGTGCTGCAGCTGGCACACCATGCTGATCCGAAGGCAGGAGCCAGATGCTTCTCCTGGTCTCCCATGGGGTGCAGGGCCCAAGCACTTGGGCCATCCTCCACTGCACTCCCTGGCCACAGCAGAGAGCTGGCCTGGAAGAGGGGCAACTGGGACAGAATCTGGCACCCCGACCGGGTCTAGAACCCGGTGTGCCTGCACCACAGGCGGAGGATTAGCCTATTGAGCCGCAGCACCAGCAAAATGGATTTTATATATATATATTTATTTATTTTTTTTTTTTGACAGGCAGAGTGGACAGTGAGAGAGAGAGAGACAGAGAGAAAGGTCTTCCTTTTGCCGTTGGTTCACCCTCCAATGGCCGCCGCGGCCGGCGCGCTGCAGCTGGCGCACCGCGCTGATCCGATGGCAGGAGCCAGGAGCCAGGTGCTTTTCCTGGTCTCTCATGGGGTGCAGGGCCCAAGCACTTGGGCCATCCTCCACTGCACTCCCTGGCCACAGCAGAGAGCTGGCCTGGAAGAGGGGCAACCGGGACAGACTCTGGCACCCCGACCGGGTCTAGAACCTGGTGTGCCGGTGCCGCAAGGCGGAGAATTAGCCTAGTGAGCCGCGGCGCCGGCCAAATGGATTATATTTTAAAAATCAGGTTTACATTATTTTAAAATCAACCTAGATACTTCACATATGTGAATGAGTTGACTCTTAAACTTACAGAAAAATGACCAAAGTCAGTATACCTGAATTTATTTTGGATTGATTAATAAATTACTAAAGATTGACCTTTTTGATTTCACAAAAAAAAAAGTGCCTCTAAATTTTTCTTATAGAATATGCTTTCTTCTTCTGGTCTTTTTTTGAACTGCCATGAGTTTTCTGGAATTTCCATCCCTTTTTGTTACAGTGGTATTATGGGGATTACAACTGACCCAATTTCAGAGAGGGGGTACAGAGAAGCAGGGTAATAAAAAGATTAGAGAAAGGAGAAAGTTTCTTTAGAATATAAAGAAATGCTATCATGGAAGTTTGATTTACCATAATGCAATGGCAATTTGACTTCTGATTATTCAATAAGATTTAACAAAAGAACCTTATTTCCTTTTAATTTCCATCCGTTTTATTAGAAATCTTTCCCCAAAATGCAGAATCTTTTCTCTTCTGTTTTGTTAACTCATATGAAACATTGAGAAAGCAAAAATTTCTATTAGAAATTACAATGTATTAATATTTCTTTTTTAAAGACTTATTTAAAGCAGAGTAAGAGAGAGAGAGAAAGAGAGACGGAGAGCTCTTCCAGCTGCTGGTTCACTCTGCAGATGGCTCTAACAGCCAGAGCTGGGTCAGGCTGAAGCCAGGCGCCAGGAGCTTCTTCAGGTTTTCCTCTTAGGTGCAGGGGCCCAAGTACTTAGGCCATCCTCCACTGCTTTCCCAGGTACATTATCAGGGAGCTGGGTCAGAAGTGGAGCAGCCATGGGGCTGGCACTGTGGCATAGTGGGTAAAAATGTGCCTGTGTCCATATAGGATGCCGGTTCAAGTCCTGACTGCTCCACTACTGATCCAGCTCTCTGCTGTGGCCTGGGAAAGCAGTAGAAGATGGCCCAGGGCCTTGGGCCCCTGCACTCTTGTGGGAGACCCAAAAGAAGCTCCTGGCGCCTGGCTTCAGCCTGACCCAGCCCTGGCTGTTACAGCCATCTGCAGAGTAAACCAGCAGATGGGAGACTTCTCTCTCTCTCTTCCTCTGCCTCTATCTCTGCCTCTGCCTTTCAAATAAATAAATCTTAAAAAAAAAAAAAAAAAGAATTAACATTAGAAGTGGAACAGCCAAGACTTGAACCAGCACTCATATGGAATGCTGGTGTTGCAGGCCATGGCTCTAACCTACTGTGCCACGGCGCCTGCCCCACTAATATTTCTTAGCTTAAAAGAAGGAATATATTTAAAAGGTTTAAGAGATTTGAAGGGATTTTCACTGAACACTAGGGATAGGCTAGAAATGTCCAAGTTAAGTCTCTAAAATTAGCTTCCTTTCTGGAGATTGACCTGAAAGTTTAAAACAGAGGCACTGTTACTTATTTAAGGTCTTGGCTGGTTTGGGTGGAGTGACTATGATACATTATTGCTTAAATGCTCCCAGACTGAACATATGTCCTCATCTGGAGAACAGATGAGAGATATTCAGATGGAGACTTTGTTGTGCACCAAAGCTAAGTACCTTCCACTCCTGACCACTTTTCATCCCTAAACACTCCTATTGATTCCTGCCATGACTCAAATCGATCTCGTAGCTTGAAAGAAGCCTCTGCCAGGAAGCTGTTGGGGGAGAGCTGAAGTCCCAGAGAGAAATCTGTCGACCTGGCCAGCAGTGGGCGGCCTGAACTGTGAGGAATACTGACCACCTGTTCAGGGAGTGAAATTCTGGTAGGGGACAGGTGCAGCATGGAAAGGCTGTTCTGAGCAGCCATCTCACTTCCTTTGTTCCTTATTTCCCCAGATTTATTGAGATATAATTTACAAATTAACAAATGTATGTATTTAAGATACACTATAAGATGTTTTGAACTACATATGCATTTTGAAATAACCATGATAACTGAAAGATGGCCCACGTCCTTGGGACCTTGCAATCCACATGGGAGACAAGATGCGGTTTCTGGCTCTTGATTTTTTTACCTGGCCCAAATCAGACTGTTGTGATCGTGTTGGGACTGGACCAGTGAATGGAAGATCTCTGTCTCTGAAGCCTCTCTCTCTGTTCCTCTGCTTTTCAAATAAATGAATGAACAAATCTTTAAAAAAAAAAAAAAGGATCACTCACAAACCAGTCACCTCCATTTTCACCAGTGTGTTTGGGGGTGGGAGGGCGGGTTGAGGGCATTTTCACTAGTGTTTGTTGATGGGGGGTGGTGAGAACATTTAAGATCTACTCTCTCAGTGAATTCCAAGTACAATATGCTATTACTAACTATACCCACCATACTCTATAGTGGATCCCATAGCTTGTGCATCTCATGTCTGCAAGACCTCCTCATTCTACCTACCCCTTAACTCCTGTTAAACAACTTTGTACTCAGCAAGATATGAATTATGTATCTTTATGCACCAGGGTTATTTTGTTTAGCGTGATGTCCTTTAAGTTTGCCCTTGTTTTTCCAAATGGCAGGATTTTCTTCCTTTTAAAGGCTAAATGATATTCCATTTTATGTTATTGATTTCTTTATCCATTCACCTATAAGTGTATGCTTGGATTGTTTCTATAAGTTGGTGGTGATGAATAATGTAGTAAACATGGGAGTCAATTATCTGTCCAAGATAGTGATATTATTTTCTCAGGTTATATACTCAGAAGTAGAATTTCTAGATCAAATATAGTAGCTGTATTTTCAGTATTTTTAGGAAACTTCATCTGATTTCCCATGATTTCCCCAATTTACAGTACTACCACGAGTGTTCCTTTACCTTCCCATCTCTTCCAACCCTTGTTATCTTTTTTATTTTTTACAAAAACCATTAGGTGACATGCCATTGTTTTGATTTGCATTTCCTTGTTGATTAGTGATGTTGAGATCCTTGTATCTTTTTTGAAAAAATAATCTGTTCAGACCCTACGTTTACTTTTAAAATCAGATTTAGTGTTTTTGGATGAGTTGTTTATTCTCTTTTGAGACTAACTCTCTGCTTTCTAGTAGTCCAGAAGTAGCTGGGACCACTTTGTCACCTACCAAATTGTAGCCTTCATTTAGTTCCACCTGTTGATAATGTCTGTATGTCGCTATAAGGCAGCAAAGTTCGTAGCAGCAAACAGACATCGAAAAATGATTGAGGACTGACTGGCTTGATGCTTGCTTTTTTTTTTTTTTTTTTGACAGGCAGAGTGGACAGTGAGAGAGAGAGACAGAGAGAAAGGTCTTCCTTTTGCCGTTGGTTCACCCTCCAATGGCCGCCACGGCTGGCGCGCTGCGCTGATCCGAAGGCAGGAGCCAGGTACTTATCCTGGTCTCCCATGGGGTGCAGGACCCAAGCACTTGGGCCATCCTCCACTGCACTCCCGGGCCACAGCAGAGAGCTGGCCTGGAAGAGGAGCAACCGGGACAGAATCCGGCGCCCCGACTGGGACTAGAACCCGGTGTGCCGGCGCCACAAGGCGGAGGATTAGCCTAGTGAGCCGCGGCGCCGGCCAGATGCTTGCTCTTAAACGGTTCATAATCTCGAGAACTCCCAGTGATACTGCATCTGCAATGACATTTCAGAAGAATGTTTCAGTTGGGAAGGTCTCGCAGCCCCTCCCTTGATGAAGGATCATGGCTTGCCTTCCTGCTCAGGGATTTGCAGTTCCTGAAGATAACACGGTAGACAAACTTACAACAAAGTGCTGTTGCTTGATACTTGGCTTGGAGGGGGCAGGGGCAGCACCAGAAAACCTGTGTTCTGGCTTTGCATCTGTTTCCCACTGAGGATATGCACTTTGCCAAGTCACCTCTCTGAAACCACTTCCTCATATCAGACTGTTGTGTGATATTCCCAGAGGCATTCTTTTCTAGATGGTTCTGAGGGCTAAGTGAGATAAGTGGTGTGAAAGGTTTCAGATGAAGTGTAGGCAGTATTCTTTTCCAGCTCGCTATCTCTGGGGGATGTGTTTGCAACCTAGGGAGTCCCAGTGACTTCAAGGAGCTTCTATCAGAAGGAATCCCAGTGGATGACTAGAGAAGATTTGTGGCATCCCAGTGAAGTCCTGGGTCACTTTACTCACCACCCCATGCTGATACTGTAAGCAAAATTAGCTGAGTTGATGCCATAAAAACATCTCTGTTTGACATCAGCTGGGCAAGTACCAAGCTTGTCATCTCACAGTTTGAAGTCTTGTCCACATTATTCTTGTATTTCAATAAGAAATGGAAATGTCATCGTTGTTTCACAGAAGATCGTATCTGGCATTGACAGATGACTCATGGGACCTTTAAGTTGGAAGAGAACTCGGAATTCCTAAGACTGTAGGATGACTGATGAACCAAGCCCTCAATGAGTCATGATATTTTTTTAAACTTTTATTTAATAAATATAAATTTCCAAAGTACAACTTTAGGATTTTAGCGGCTTTTTCCCCCCATAACCTCCCTCCCACCCCCAACCATCCCATCTCCCACTCCCTCTCCCATCCCATTCACATCAAGATTCATTTTCAATTATCTTTATATACAGAAGATCAATTTAGTATATACTAAGTGAAGGTTTCAACAGTTTGCACCCACACAGAAACACAAAGTACTGTTTGAGTACTAGTTATGCCGTTAATTCACATAGTATAACACATTAAGGACAGAGATCCTATATGGGGAGTAAGTGCACAGTGACTCCTGTTATTGATTTAACAATGAGTCATGAAATTTTTAATAAAACATATAAAATTCTATACAGGAGTAAATATTTTCTTATATTCTTATTTCAGTCTTAACAGTAATACTGATACACAGTAGAACAAATCTGATTAATTGGGCCAAAAGGATTGTCATATCATCAGCCTAAGAGGTAATGGGAAGAAATAATTAAAAAAACATGAGAGGGTTTCAAAAAGTTTTTGGAAAATTTAAACTGCCCACCTTTCAATTCCAAATTCCATGAATTTGAAGCCCCCTCATGTATCCTCAAGGAGAATTAGGAGAAAGAAAGAGCCATTTGCCTATCTCGTGTTTATCCTAGACACAATAAAAATTTAAATGGAAAGGACTCTTTCTCAGTATTACTTTTCTGCCATCTATTTTCTCTCCAAGAAATTCCAAATGTCTGTACTTCCTGCTTTTTTTAATCCGTCTTCTCATTTATTGTCTCTGTGTGTTGAAAACATTCAGTATCCCTTCTTTCAGCCTTCTTTGGAATAGTCGGTACAGCCTTATCTATAGTCACGCTCCTGTGCAGTGGCACGCTAGAACTTATTTCTTCTAATCAGTCTTTCTCTGTCTCTCTCCCTCTCTCAGAACTAGGACTTCTACCCTGTGACATGTCCTTGATATTTCTAAGTTATTAAAATCTTAAGTCATAATCAACTGCTATTTTTATTTTGTCTAGGGTTTAAAACTTAATTTTGTGACAATGATAAGGAGGTAGGAAATTGGCATCATGGCTGAAGAACAAATCCTACAGTAAAAAAAGCGCCTATCATACCTATGATCATTACCTTGTGATAAACTCTCTTATTAGAACCTAAGTTCTAATAACATAGCCAGGCTATGCTGTAACCAGTACTGGGATTTAATATATGGCTCCAAGTGGGAGTCTTAAAAAAAAAGATTTGTTTATTTCTATTTAAAATCCAGAGTTACAGGGAGAGAGAGAGAGAGAAGAGAGAGAGAGAGAGAGAAAGATATCTTCCATCCACTAGTTAACCCCCTAGGTGTCCAGGAGCCAAGAGCTTCATCTAGGTCTTCCATGCAGGTGCATGGGCCCAAGTATCTGGGACATCTTCTGCTACTTTTGCCAGGCCATTAGTAAGGAGCTAGATTGGAAGTGGAGCAGCGGAGACCCGCATTGTAGCCCTTGTAGGATGCTGGCATCGCAGGTGGCAGCTTTGCTTGCTGTGCCACAATGCCAGCCCACAAGTGGGAATCTTACTAACTTGACCTAGACTGTTACTCTGAAAATGTCACTTATCCTCCATATAGCGTGTAATATCCCAGAATAGAAAGGCTCTCAAGTGTAAATGGCTCCAGTAGGGTGGATGAGTCAGGGATGCTGGGCAATGAATTATCTAGAACAACAAATAATTTCCAAAAGAAAGTTAGTTGCCACTACCAGATCACCTAAACCCATGACCTTCTGCGAAGTTTGAGCTCAATTACAGGTTGTTCCAAAGTTCCTCTAAATATTTATCCTTATTAATGATATCTTCCTAGGTTGAGATTTTCCTTCTGGAACATCCTATTTAAAATAAAATTTTCTCTGGGGAATGAGGTGTTAGATGATTTGTTGGGCAGAGGCAGACATCCCCCCTGCATTAGAAGACCTCAACCTCCCAGAGGACTGCAGAGGGGGTAGCCCACATATAAAAGCTAAAGCCATCCACTTCTTGATTTTCACATTCGAGTTTACTTGTCAGAGGGGATGGAGGGTGGGAGGGCTGTAAGGCTGCTCTGAGTGATGGCAGGAATATGCAATGTGGAGGTCCAGGATGTTTGAAGTCAGAGAAGCTGTTGAGGCTATGTGACTGAATCCCTATTACAGGTGTAGATTCCCAAGCTCCTCTCTTAAGGTCACAAAACCATAACTTTCATGTTATCCACGGAGATGTACAGAGGCGGTTCAGTGCCACATGTAACTGCCATGTTCTTGGTGGATTCGTGTCTAAGATTTTCTACGTGAATTTTTCAGTGGCCCGGATGATGGAGGAGTGTGATGTCCTTTGTACTGGTTTCTGTTCATTTGTTGTTATTTTGAGTGAACTTGCTTGCCACAGGTAGTAGTTGACCCCAGGTCAAAGTCAAGTCAAAGTCAGATGTCAGGGCATGAAGCTTCTGTGATTCCTTTATTGCCCAAAGGCAGTCCTAATCCAAACGCCTTGAATTCCTCTCCCCAGTCCTTTTTCTCCCTTGATCCTCCAAACACAGGTTTTTCTCTTCCTTCCATGTGTCTTTTTCTTCTGTTTAGAAAAATGCTGGTGAGACAGCAGTTCTTATTGTTTCTATCCGTCTTCCTGGAGGAGACCATTTGCTGTACCCTGATCCCCGAAATGGATTTGCTTGAGCCACAGAGGCAAGAGGATCCTGAAAACATTTTCTGTTTCCAGGTCTGAGGAAATTCAAATAGGCTTCTGGGGATGTAGATATCATTTTTATGTGAATTCCTTATCTACTCAGTACACAATAACCTAGAGTTGAGCAAGGTTTTGGGTGCTACGTCTGACATCTGTAGACAATCTGAATTACTGATACCGGGGAGCAGTTTCTTGCAGTAAGTCTTCTAAAGAGTGACAGCAAAGTTCTAAGAAATAAACTCTGGAAGGAATGAGAGGAACCTCTCAAAAAATGTTATTTTTCATAACTTTATGATTCTAGTCTGCTGGGCACAAAACCAAGAAGCCTGACCATGCAGAGAAAGTAAGTGTCTGAGATCGCTGCTGTGAGGGTTGGTAGGGACCTGGGATGCTGGCCCTTGACTGGTGTCTGAACAGCTTCACTCTCAAAGATGGCATCTGCTCCAGAAAGCCCTTGGTTTCCGTGGTCTCCCTGTAGACCAACAAATCACCCTGTGTTATCAACCTGCAGTGAGTGCAACTCAAGAAATCCTCGTATACATGGAAATAGGCAACACACTGCAGCCAAAACCAAGATTTACTTTTTTTTTTAAAGATTTATTTATTTATTTGAAAGGCAGAGTTGCAGAGAGGCAGAGAGAGAGAGAGAGAGAGAGAGAGAGAGAGAGGTCTTCCATTCTCTGATTCACTCCCCAAGTGGCTGCAATGGCCGGAACTGGGCAGATTGGAAACCAGGAGCCAGGAGCTTCTTTTGGGTCTCTCACGTGGGTGCAGGGGCCCAAGAACTTGGACATCTTCCACTGCTTTCCCAGGCCATAACAGACAGCTGGATCAAAATGGAACAGCTGGGACTTGAACCGCTGCCTATATGGGATGTTGGCATTGCAGGCAGCAGCTTTACCAACAGAGCTGGCCCCAAGATTTACTTTTAAATCAAAAGAAAAAATCCTCACTTGCATCGCCAAATGGTAATGGTAATGAAGTTGAGGGGTTGAGATTTTTTTTTTTTTTTTTGACAGTCAGAGTTACACAGTGAGAGAGAGAGAGAGACAGAGAGAAAGGTCTTCCTTCCGTTGGTTCACCCCTAAATGGCCACTACGGCCAGCGCGCTGCGCCAATCTGAAGCCAGAAGCCGGGTGCTTCCTCCTGGTCTCCATGCGGGTGCAGGGCCCAAGCACTTGGGCCATCCTCCACTGCACTCCCGGGCCACAGCAGAGAGCTGGACAGGAAGAGGAGCAACCGGGACAGAATCTGGCGCCCCAGCCAGGACTAGAACCCGGTGTGCCGGCGCCATAGGGGGACGTTTAGCCAAGTGAGCCACGTCGCCGGCCGAGGGATCATGCCAGAATCCTCTGTCCAAATGCCTAATGAAGATAAATTTTAAATGAACATTATCATTGCTACTGCTACCAAGGGTAGTCTTTCTGACATAATCTCAAACCAATCCAGTGGTACCTTAACAGAAGAGGTTACATGAAGTCCCAAGAAGTTAATCCTCACTCTGAAAGAGATAAACAGCTACAGCTTTCCTGAACAGAGATGGAATTAGAACATCTGTTTAACCTGCAAATCTGTCACCTTTGCATGGGTAATTATTTGTTTCCCTGCTTACTCGAGCTCATCTTCACAAATTAGCACTCTAAATTATTATTATGTTACCCTACATATTTTATTAAAATATTTACAGAAAAATTGATATAAATTAAGATTTCACAAACAAGTTGATTAAGGAATGACCAACATTTCTCAATATTATAACTAAATTTTATGTCATTTACTGTGCAATTAATAGCCTCACCACATTTCAACTTAGTTCCAGATATATTTAAGTAGCTAAATATAAAATGATAAAAAGATAATACTGTATTTTAAAAACTAAGAAAATGAACACAAATGCCTATTAACTAAAAACATCATTCTGAGAATAAAGTAATAAAATTATCACAAAGAAACAATTATTGGATTTTCACTAGATGATAAACATAGTATAGATTTTAAATAAAAAGCAGGAGGCAGGCATTTAGCATAGCAGTTTAGACACCAGTTAAGAGGCTTGTTGTGTAGGGGCTGGGCTTGTGGCTTAGCAGAGAAAGCTACCACCAGCAGTGCTGGCATACCATATTTGCACTGGTTCCAGTCCCAGCTGCTCTACTTCTGATCTAGCTCTCTGCTAATGCACCTTGGAAAGCAGTGGAAGATGGCCAAGTGCTTGGGCTCCTGCACCCACATGGGAGATCCAGAAGAAGCTATAGTCATTTGAAGAGTGAATCAGCAGACGGAATCTCTCTCTCTCTCTCTCTCTCTCTCTCTCCCTTTCTCTCTCAGATAAAATAAATAAGTCTTAAAAAAAATAAAGAATGATGCATGTAGGACACCAGGGTTTGGTTTCTGGCTCTAGCTCTTAATTCCAGCTTCCCTCCAATTACTGGCAGAGTGATTGGGAAAACTGCAGCCCACATAAGAGATACAGCTACCGCTCAGCCCTCGCTGTTGCAGGCATTTGGAGGTGAACCAGTGAATGGGAGGTCTCTGTCTCTTTGCCTCTCAAATAAACATAAAAATTTTAAAAAATAAAATATTAGGATAGGCATATGGCAGAGCACGTTAAGCTACTGCTTGGGATTCATAAATCCTACACTGCAGTGCTATCCAAGTCCTGGGTAGTCCACCGTGATCCAATGACCTCCGAACGCACCTGGTAAGAAGCCAAATCCTCAAGAACTTGGATCACTGCTACACGTGTGGGAGACCCAGATGGAGTTCCAGGCTCCTGGCCTTAGCTGTTGTGGCATTTGGGGAATGAGCCAGCAGGTGGAAGACACCTCTCTCTCTCTCTCTCTCTCTCCTTCTTCCTCTGTCTGCATCTTTGTGTCATTCTGCCTTTCAAATAAATAAATAAATCTTGAATATAGTATGAAGATCCTTCAGAAATCTGAAAATAGATCTTTCATATGACCCAGCTGTTCCACTCCTGGGAATTTAGCTAAGGAAATTAAATGACATGAAAGGGTTATGTGTACCTCTATGTTTATAGCAGCCCAATTCACAAAGGCTAAGATATGGAATCAACCAAGATGTCCATCAATGAATGACTGGATAAAGAAATTGTGGTATATACACATGATGGAATACTACTCAGCCATAAAAAAGAATGAAATCCTGTCTTTCATAACAAAATGGATGCAAATGGAGACAATTATGTTTAATGAAATAAGACAGTCCCAAAAAGATAAATACATGTTTGCACTGAGTTCTGGTAACTACAGAGTGCAAAATACGCCATGTATATGAGTGAAATTGACATTTTGAGATTTGATTATTGTCCACAGCCCTTGTCTATACTCCCGAAAAACAGTGTTTTCCCTACTTACTTTGTTAAATTCTTTATTTTGTGGAGGATTAAGCTTGTGATTATAAAATAAATTAAAAGCATGCCATTGAAAAAATTAAAAGAGAAATAAGACAGGAAGGAGAAGGGAGGCTGGGAGAGAGGAATGGTAGAGTGGGAAGTATCATTATGTTCTTCAAAGTGTGTATATGAAATACATGAAATTTCTTCCCTGCATACAAATAAAAAAGATACAATAAAATAAAACGAATCTTTAAAAATGTCAAACATAAATAAAGATAAAGCAAAATGTGATAAAATATTTGCACAAAATTCCTTGTGTTAATGTACTTCATATATTAAGATATCCAACACATTCATTAGGAAATTCAGCAAAATAGATAGTTAAGATGTTCTTAAAAAAACAGAGGTTTAAACTCCTTAACAGTGACTGGTGTCTTATTTATAATAGTGAAAAGTTGGAAATAACTATTTCCCTTAGATTGCATATTCACAACAGTGTGCAGATTCTGATACATTCATAACTGACATAGATAAGATGGAGACCAGAACTTATATGTTTAAATCCTCTCTCTTTCCCCATAGCTATTTATAAGAGTAAAGAAATAGGAAAGGACTACATGACATTGACAAGCAAAAGGGCAAGAAGCTAAGATTTTGACAGATTTCTCTAAAGCAGAAGGAATGGAGGATCATACTGACAAGTACATCCTGTTAGTGCAAACCATGACTGCAGAGCAGCCGTCGAAGATGTCAACAGGTGAGGGCTGCTCATTAGAAATAGATCCCGTCCTCTAACCCCCTCTGCCAGTGGAGCAGTGCACAGAAATAGGATAAGAATGAGGCAACCGGCTTGTGAAGTGGATAGAACTGTGACCAAGCCATTCTCCCTGTAGAGCAGTGAGCCCTGCCCCTGTCTGAGAAGGTGGCTTTGAGACCAGGGAGAGAGGCAAAACCACTGATACTAACTCATGCTTACCCATTGGAGAAAACAGAATCATAGCCATGCTTCAGCATTTGTACAGAAGTAAAATCCGGGTCAATTAAAGACGGGTGGAGAATAAAACTTTCTGAAAATAGACAAACATCTTTACGACTATCAAAAAGGACACAAATCGCACACAGGATAAAAGTTACTAAATTGGATTAAGATTAAGGAAAACCACTGGAGCATCACAAGAAATCAGTGTTTTGTTGTTGTTGTTGTTGTTGTTGTTGTTTTTAAGCTGGCAGGGGGAGAAGTCAGACATTGAGAGAAGAGGGTTACTAGCCATAAAATGAAAGGTTAGCCATGCATACTATCTAAAATGCTTCCACAAGTCACCACATCAAAGACAAAGAATGGAAGAGAACAATGGGTAAGTGATACAATTAAGCAATTCAGGGAGGAAACATTCAAATGGCCCATGAACAAACACAGGCACACTATGTCATGATCTGGAAAACACAAGTTCAAACAAAATCAGGAAAGTTGAGTCTTTCAAAGTCACTGAAATGAATGCAATTTGGTTCATATTTGTTTAGGACTATTTACTCAACTTTTTATTGAGTATTTTTACTGCTGCTTATGTTTTTCACTTTATCCTCTGTTGTGTCTATGCAAAGTGGATCCATTTGACCTTAAAGCTAGGGACATTTTCTTTCAAACAATATTAAATTACTCACATTATTAAATTATATCTTCTCTGTGCTTTGATCACACTACTTAATTCCTCGAGGAATAATATTCCTGTAATCCTCATATTTGAAATGTTCTTCATGCATTTTCAGTTTCTCAAATATGTTGTTAGGTTTCCTTGTAATTGCAGAATAGCAAGTAAATCCTGCAAACCCGATGATATAAGACGAATTGTAGGTTTCATATGGTAAAACACAGGAGGTAAATGTAGGATGTATTGCAGTCTTCATTTTACAGATGAGTAGTGAGGAAATGCAATGTTAAATTGATGGATACACCACTCACTGTAACTTCACCTACTGTAGGAATTAAAGCCTAGAATCCCAATCATTTAACAAAACAGCTCCTTCTAGCTTGATCACTCACAGCAAAATCAGTTATTTAGCAGGTTTCTTTTAAGATGTGAGTTGGGGAACCTATGTCCTTCAAATGTAAGGATCCATCACCTCTTAATATTTTAACCCCAAGTTTAGAATAGGATAGAAACCACAGACATCTAAGCAAGTGTCCTTGGGCATTCTATGGGCTGAGCGTGAGCATGGCATATATTTGTACAATATTTCACTCGCCTCTTAGTCACACAGCAAAGGAGGTTAAGAAATGCAGTCCAGTTGCATTTAATCAGATTGGTAAATAATGAGCTCATTTCCTTCAAAATGAATAAAGAAGCAGTTATTAAAATGATAATAGCAATGAAAATCTAGATATAATACAAGAAAATTGATAAGAAAAAGAGAACAGAGGAATTGAACAGTGCAATGCTTTGTTTTCCTCTGGATACCTAGTAGCTAGTTTTGCTAGGAAGTTAAGCCAATGTACAAGATTAGAGTCTCAGGCTGGGAAAAGAGACAAACCAACAAATCATTTATATTTAACCATCTACATTATGGATTATTGTGCACCTCCCTCAAGAGATAGGCCCTTAAGTCCTCAGTGAGGACCTGTCCAAATAGGTGCAGGACTATCTGAGTTAGCTGTTACTAAAAGCCCTGTTTTTAGGAACTGGCAGGGAGGGCTTTTTAAGCTTAATGCTATTGGATAGACTTTTAAGGCCTGGCTGGGTGTGTGAGGCCCAGACCTATCCATGGGGTGCTGGAAGAGAATTGCAAGAGATGCAAATCTCCTTTAAGGGAGGCACCCTGTTGACTTGTATTACATGGCTGGACTAGGAGGAGAGCTGAATAGGAGGCTGATAGAATTAGGCAACTTACATTTCACTGACCCTAGGCCATCCCCTCAACAGCAGTGGCTGGAGCTGGAAGCTGGGCAGAGCCAAAGGCTTTTTAGCTTGGGGCCACAAAGTCTGTGGTTCTGAACCAGGAGTCCTTCGACACCCAGGGCAGTTCCGTGTCCAGTGGCTGTGCTCTTGGCAGAGCTGACAGAAGGCAGTTTCTGTCATGACAGCTGCTTGCCCAATGCCCTGGCTCCTTATATCAGCAACAGGTGCTGTTTGGGGTGCACTGGCCTTGCTGGGTCTCCTTGACAGCAGATCACCGTGTAAAGCAGCCATTGATTGGCCTGTTGCCTATCCCTACATCGCTCCTGCTGCTAGCTTGCTCCTCATTCTCCTGGTCTCTGATAAAGTAGAACATGGAGGCAGCCTCTATGATGCCAGTCAAGGGGGTGCTCAACCCAACCCTGATTTTTGAAGATTTTTTTTCTTTAATATCAGGGTGAGACCATAGAAAACTATGGTCATGGGCAAATTCTGACACTTAGTATTTTCCTGCGAGTTAAAACCATGCCCATGAGGAGAACTATGACCTTTTAGGTAAGATCAACTGTGGTGACCTGCTTTTGTATACTTTGAGGTCATCAGTGCAATTTCCTATCTATCCCTCAGTTTGGTTAAAAAGGGAAGTTCTGCCCATTTACCGCGTACACCGAAAAATCAATCTAGCTGTCACATTTTAACCTCTCATTCTGGCTATGCTGTTTGGTCCTCTATACTGTGGCCAGGCATTATTACAGAAAAGGTCAGTCATCCCTTACATAAGGTCTGGGGATCAAACCGTACGTCACAGTGGAGAGTCCTGCAGAACCGTAGTAACTTCCCTTCTGGAAGAGAAAAGAGGAGAAGTGAGGCAGCGAGTCGGGTCTCTAGCCTGACTTCCTGGGCTTTCAGATTTAACTGGCGTTTGACCAGTGCTTACTGCGTGGCCTGACTTAGAGGAGAAGTTGTGGCAAAGGTCTCTGCCATCCTTTGGCTTCTGGATATTTACCGTGTAGCCAGTGGGTTATGGGCCTGGGTTTCCGGGTTTAACTAGTATTACCGTGTAACCCATAAGTTTAGGTTTTGGGGCTCCCGGGCTTTCACCGTGGATACTAGAGCTTTCTTGGGCTCCTGGAACCCAGTTCTCTAGCATCTGCCGCATAACCATCTTCCGTCGTCTCTAAGTCTCTTTTGGAACACTTTCTCCCTTTTGGCTAGACCTCCCGTTTGATCCACATTTGAACTAGCATTACCTGGTTATTCAGCGTTAGCTGGACGGAGACTATGTCAGTCCCTCTTTAAAGGATCTGGCTTCTGAGCCAGAGACTGGAGCAGCTAGAAAGAAACATGTTTATAACTGAGGTTTAGCATCATTTCACATCTTGGCACCACTTTTAATCTAAACAGCCCGATTGGTTATTATCTCTGCAAGATGAGAGATATATCTTTTGACATCTCCAGGGGCCCTCTGGAGATACCAAAAGTCTAGAGAATTTAGAACTTGATTTTCAGAAAGTCTGTTAAAGGTGCCAAGAGAACTTAGAGTATCTGGTCAAAATAGAATTCCTTAACATCCTGAAATGATAGCCATTAATTTAGGGTGATTTTAACACTTTTAGACCAGATCTAATAACAGAGACAGTAGAGTACACAATAGATTACTTTGGCAGAACATGAATTCTATGTCTCTTGTTGTCGAATAAACCAGAAATAAAAACCTTGAACATTAGAGTTAGCACACAAAATCATTACATAACTCAGAATTATTTAACAGAGTCTAAAAGAGCTTATAGGACCTAACTTTAGAAATGGCAGAGTAACCGATTAAGCAGACACTGTTAAAATAGACATTACAGTTTTTGCAAAAACAGATTTCAAGATTTATGATTTAGACCATTTCCAGATATTTATTAACATTAGTGCACATTTTTTTTTTTCTCAAAAAACCCCATTGTTATAATAGAAGATCAGACTTCAACTTTAGGTCAGTGTAATTTTGGCATTAGCACTCAACTCTGTAAGCAATATTTTAAAATCGTAAACATTTTAAAACTTCTCATGACTTGCTCACACCTTCCAAAACTTTACACCCATAGTTACTTTTACATAGTCCTGAATTGTCATGTATAGACAATCTATGAGAATACATGCTAACAAACTCAAACAGTCTCTCTTATCAAATTTGAGATGTTAAAAGTACACATAATACATTTTCCCAAGTTTTACTTAGCACCGACGCCTAGATAACTTAAAACAGTTATTAATGAATACCACACCATTATCTGAATTAAAAGTCAAAATTACATTCCCATGCTTTTAAGTAACATAAGGATAGCACCTGAGCAGCAACAGGGACACTAGTGCATGTTTACAACTTTGAAAAGATCTTCATCGTTAAGAGAAACAAGTTTAAAGCATATCAAAGACATGTAAAACTGAGCAAGTCAGCCACCCAGCAAACCGAGCAAAACGGAGCAAAACCGAAGGGCGTTTGCATTAACTCAATTCTCTGAACCAATCTGTATTGGCTTACTTTAGTTAACAAAATAAAGGCTTGTATACACAGAATTTACTCTCATTTTCATATGACCACTCTAGCTGGAAAGCAAAAACATGAATACAGCATAGGTCTGACACCATTTACAACATTTTAATACACTTCACATAATCTGAATTGACTCAAGCAGCCGTTACTTTAACAAATTTAGAGTCTCATCCTTAGAGTTCCAGGGATCCAACTGGAAGCCCAAAGTTGGAAGACTCGGTGTAGAATTTAAGCTGTCAGAGAGTCAAACCATTTAGCCAAAATTGGTACATTTCTGATCAGTTGGGTAATCACTCAAACATTAAAGACAGACAAATAACGTAGTCTCAGCACTACAAATAGAAAAACACGAAACCTTCAAGACACGTGAAAACTCTTATCAGCTAAGTCAGGGACAGCAGCACAGAAAAGAGCTGCTCATCAGCATATGGACCCATTGCTTAGGTTTCCATTAACTGCAAAGAGAAAAACCTATCAGGTTGGAAAGAGTTAATGGGTTACGGTTCTCCCTCCCTTAGGTAAGGCCAGCAGTAGTATTGAATTGGAAATTCCTCCTGGAGAGGGAAAAAAAGCAGCCCTGGGGGGGGGGGCGCTCTCCCTAGAGATATCTGGCTGTGCCTGCCTGGGTGGACTGGAATAGAGTGCAGAGAAAGGCTGTGGTCCCCCATTTACAGAGAAGACTGCGCACACCGGGGCCTGGCAGGACCCCCTTGGGGTTGGTAGGTCACCGTTTGACCACGAGTGCTGGGAACCTCCTATAATTCAACCAAAGCCAGATCAATCAGGACTACTGCAAACACTCAGTCAATTACAACAGAGAGTTAACTTTAGCTCCTTTCCAGATTCAGTCCTCAGCAATCAAAGCTTAGCAACAGTAATAGTTCACAAAAACTTTAAGACGCACCAGAGCTACCATAAGCTGCAAAGACGGAAAACTTTCTACCAGGTTGGAAAGGGTTAACAGGTAACAGCTTTTTCCTTTAAGTGGAGAGACCTGTGGAATTTCCCTCTCCCTTTCTCCAGGCCAGCAGTATAGGTATGCAGAAAGGTGAGCAAAAGAGTCGGGGAGGGAGCTCTGGGAGGAGGAGGAAGGCGAAAAGCGACTGAGGACAAGATGTGAGCCACTGCCCTCACCTTCCCTTACGAATCTCAGCTGGAGGAGAGCATAGGGAAAGGCCCTGATGTCTGGGGCTGAGTAGGGTTTGAAATCTCCTATCGCTCAAGATTACCCACTACCTAGTTGTCTGAGTTTACCTGGAGGGCCAATATTAGCCTCGACCGAAGCTAAGCCCTGCTCGCGTAGCAGTAGGTAGCATGAGCAGGCGTCCCTCCGCATTCTCGGAGAGCTGTGGGGTGCCGGACACTCAACGGTCACTTCCACAGATCCGGTCCCGCTTAAGGGAAGGAATATTTACCTCCAATATCTTCTCAAACTCCTGGCTGGCTCGCCAAAAATGTTACCGGAGAAATTGCAGGGTTCTTGTCTTCGCGCAAGAAAGAATTCAGGCGTGAGACAGAGAGTAGTGGGAGGTAAAATAGCAAGGTTTATTAGGGAAGGGACATCCGTAAGGATGGATGGGCACCCCTCCAGACAGAGCCTGAGAGACTGGGGGGGCGGGAGGAGGAGCGAGGTTACATGATTGAGTAGAGAGATTACACCTGACCAGGCCAGGCGGGCGGCTCAGCAGAGGGGCAGAGGGCTGAGCGCACAGTCCGGTTGAGGCCAGGGGTTTTTAAGGAGATGAGTCTCTGTCTTCACACATCTCCTCCTGAAACAAAGGATTTTATGGCTGTAAATACTAAGAAGCTCCTATCTGAGTTTTTCCTTGAAGGTTTCAGACAGGAGGAAGCCTAGCTGATGCCGTCCTGGGTTCAGAGGAAGGGTGAGCAGGACCCCTAGAGAATGGGGATCCGGAGCAGGGTGTTTGAAATGCAGATAACTGGGCTGCATCTGGGAGACTGTGGAAGATTTGTCAGGCAGAAGGGGCGGGATCTCCGCCTGGCAGGTTATCAGGTGGAAGGGGGCAGGGCAGGATGGGAACACGGGGCTGCCCCTGAAGCATTATCGGGATAACTTTGAGATGTGGATGCATATGCTGGACTTAGAAGTCTTCTCCGGAGGCCTTTGTCACACACACATAAGCTCATACCTAACTTCCTGCCTAACATTAGTAAGTGAAACTCTTCCTTTTCTATAGCTGGCAGTTTGTAAGCCAGCTTGAAGTTGATAGACCCAGAGTGGGGGTATACTTGTAACACTCCTTCACCAGGATTGTGAAGGAAGCCACCATAATAACTGAAATCAGCACCAATTAACCAGACTCGCCTTTAAGAATTCAGACTGAAGGATGGGCTTTGGGCACAGGGATCGAGATGTTTCTGGGAATACTGTGTCCCATATAGGAGTGCCTGGGTTACAGTTTCAGCTCTGCTTCCAGTTTCAGCATCTTGCTAATGCACACCTGGGAGGCAGCAGCTAATAGCTCAAGTACCTGGGTCTGTGCTACCCACGTGGGAGATCCAGCTGGAGTTCCTGCTCCTGGCTTTGGCGTGGCCCAGCCCCAGCTGTGTCAGTCATTTGGGGAGTGAGCCAATAGAGAGATCTCTCTTAGAATGTCTGTCTCTGTCTCTTTCCATCAATGACTCTGCCTTTCAAATGAAAATAAAGAGAAATTTATTAATTGAAGAACACAACTTGGACTGACAATGGTGGTCTTGTTGGTTTTGGTGCTACTGGTGATGATAGGTAATTTGTATTTTTATGATTACTTTTCAATACTGTTTTTGAATTTTTATTTTCATGTGCATCAATAACATATAATTGCATAATAAACATAGTGATGGTAAAAAAAAGTAAGTCAAAATTAATATAAAGGCAGAGATCCATTTAAATAATCATTTGTAGATGAGGACTAAGAGCCAATTTTATAATTTATTACATTAAAAAGTCATAATATTAAGGAGAAAATGCAGGATAGAAAGTTGTAGATAAATATAATCTCTTTTATGGAAACAATATCCATAGAACAAACTAGAAAGGGACCATTGATTTTTTGGTATATTTATTTATGATGAATTATATTGTCCTATTTTCATCTATATTTGGTATTTATTGTCATTCATATTCATTAATTATATTAATGTCTACACTTTGGTGTCTAGAAATTTGAAATTTAAAGTATTTTATTTTCAAAAAATAGATGAGCCATGAAGGTAAAAGCAATGTGTATGGTGTTTTTGAGCTATGGCTGGTTTTGTCTAATGCTGGGACAATCACTAGGCTGGGGCTCAAGGGTCCTAGGTTTTCATCCCAGATATATTGCTAACTACATGTCTGATCTCATGTAAGTTACATTAGCAGTGCGTTGGCATTTCGTTTGCCAGATGATACACATTTCATTGCCTACAACCTAATGTTTTGATACATAATACTTGTGCTGCCCATTGATATAAAGATAATTAAAGACCACAAAGCCATGGGGTAGAAAAGAAGTATTTTTCATTTCACCTCTGGTGATTATGTTCCTGTGAGATGGGAAGAAGTCTTGTACTTCAGAAAACCTCTGGTTTCTGAGGTCTTTATCTTTTGGCTAAATTTATATAGGCAAGATGCTGTTAAAAACACGCCTCTTGAGGGGAACACGTTAACTCTTCTTTTCATTAGCTAAGAACCAGGGGTCTTCAAAAAAATCATGGAAAATGTATATTATGAAAAAAGATCATGCATGGATTCCAAGGCTTTTTTGCATTAAAGCAACTTACCTTTTAATTCTGTGTTTCCATGAACTTTTTGAAGTCCCACAGTCTTCCCAATTAATTTCCTATGTGATTCATCAGGTTACTTTATGGCCTGATTAGTGACTGCCCTTATAATATTCTGTATCATTTCTTCCCTGAACTTCATTTTTTCACTCAGTTATTTGTCTAAGTGAGCTATTTCTAGGGAAGACTGGGAAATTAAACTAATTCATTTTATTGTAAAAAAGTTTCAGATAGAAGGTATAGAGCAATACAGAGCACCTGCAATTCTTCATTTTCATGTAAAAGCAGGTGCCATTTTCTACAAACCATAGAGATACATGATTATTAAACAGCTAGTATTTAGAATGCATTCCAGAAATAAAATCCGTATAATAATACCCATTATGATAAAAATGTTTAAACTACCTACTGTGGTACATGGAAATAATAGTATTTACTTATTTGTTTGCATTTAACTAATCTAACAACAACAAAAAAGACATTTCCAGCTAGAACTATTTCCAAGTAATAAAATATAAATTATAGTGTTCTTTTGTGGATTGCGTACTTTTTTCCACTTAACATTTCAAGGAAATCACCATTTATGGATCACTTAAATAATATCGGGTTTTCTGAGGAGCTTAACACAATCTTAGGCGTACTGTGTTAAAATATATCTTTAACATGATATTTTTCCTATTCTTTAGGAAAGCTTCATTTAAGTGCCTTTTCAAAGGTTTTTCAAAATGAAGTATTCTGTGAGAGCCTGAATTTAATAATTCCTAGCAATCACACTGAAATCCATTCACTTTGCAGTCAGCTTCCCTTCCTAATTATATCATTCGATCACCCTCTTCTTCAGAGGCCATATACCACCTTCGCAAAAATGACAACTTGGATTTCAGTGGAAATGTGTAGATTTAATTTGCAAACACTTTAATCTCGATGCTGTGAAATTTTTGACGACTGTGAGAACTCAAAATGGCAGCCAGAAGTCTTGCTCAGTCACTAGCTTCATTTCTTTCAATCACAGTAGTTTCACTGGGTTCCATCCTCCCCATGGGCCTTTTGCCTCCCTGCTTTTGCCAATTCAGGCCGTAGGTACACCTGGTGGGAGATCTCAAGGGAGGAGCCAGGAGATGAGGTAGGCACTGGCTACATTTTATTTTTTACCTAGTGTTTTCCTCTGCCAATCTTCCCACCCCCCAACCTGTAGCTACAAGACAATTGACACAAAACAAAATTACCAGACCTTGGGAGCCACTAATTTCCACTGTCATATAGTTTTGCCTTTTCCAGAATATGTTATAAGTGGGATTTAGAGAAGAGAACTCATTCCAAGGAGCCTGTCGGACCTTTTGGGAGATATGGGAGTGTTTGATCTTTCGATTGTGATACATCTCGTATGACAATACACAGCTTTTGAAACTCAGCCGGGCTCAGTCCTGGCCATTGTGGCTACTTGGGGAATATCTCTCTGTGTGTCTCTTCCTCTCTCTAACTCTTTCAAATAAATAAATAAATATTTAAAAATATTGCTTATGATTATTCAAAAATTTCTCTGGAATTAATTAAAAGTCTCATCAAAGAAGTCTGAGATCTGATGGCTTTACAAGTGAATTCTATAAAACATTTAAACGGGAACTTAATACTTTTTCAAACTATTATAGAATATGGAAAAGGAAGGAACTCCACTGACCTTTTTTTTTTTAAAGACATTTATTTGAAAGGCAGAGTTACAGAGAGAGAAGGAGAGACAGGGAGAAAGAGGTCTTCCATCCACTGGTTCACTTCCCAAATGCCCACAAAGACAGGCTGGGCCAAGCTGAAGCCAGGAGCCAGGAGTTTCTTCCAGGTCTCCCACATGGCTGCAGGGGCCCAAGCACTCTGGCAATCTTATGTTGCTGTCCCAGGCCATTAGCAGGGAGCTGGACCAGAAGGGAGCAGCCAGGACTAAAACCAGTGCCCATACGGGATGACAGCACTGCACTGCAAGCGGTGGCTTAACCTGCTAGGCCAGAACGCCAGCCTCTACCAAACTTTTTTTTTATGAGGCCGGCATTATTCTGATATCAAAACCCAAGATGTAGCACTGTAGAATACTGTAGACCAACATACTTGATGAATATCAATGCAAAAATTTTTCAACAAAATATTAGCATATCAAATCAACACTATATCAGAAAGATCATAAACCTTGATGAACTTGTATGTATCCCGGGGATGCAAGGTTAGTTCAACAATTTCAAGTCAATAAATGTCATAAACTACTTCAACAGAATAAAGGACAAAAACCATATAATCTCAGTAAATGTGGAAAAAAATAACCCAATTATGATAAGATTCAACATCCCTTGTTAATAAATCTCTCAACAAATTAGACATAGAAAGCACATACATCAAAAGTATAAAAGCTATAAAAGACAAACCCACAGTCATTATCATACTGTGTGGAGAAAAGCTGAATGCATTTCCCCTCAGATCTGGAACAAAACAAAGCGGCTCACTTTCACCACTCTTATTCAATGCAGTATTAGATTTCTTGGCAAGAGCAATTAGGGAAGAGAAAGAAAGAAAGGGCATCCACAGTGGAAAGGAGGAAATCAAAATATCCATGTTTGCAGGTAACATGTTTTTTTAAAGATTTATTCATTATCTATTTGAAAGAGTTGCACAGAAACAGAAGGAGAGGAAGAGAAAGAGATAAAGGTCTTCCATCTGTTGGTTCACTCTCCAACTGGCCACAATGGCTGGAGCTGGGCGAATCCGAAGCCAGGTGCCAGGAGCCAGGAGCTTCTTCCAGGTCTCCCACATGAGTGCAGGGGCCCAAGGACTGGGGCCATCTTCTACTGCTTTCCCAGGCCTTTTTAGAGAGCTGGATTGGAAGTGGAGCAGCCAGGACATGAACCGGTGCCCTTACAGGATGCTGGCACTGAAGGCAGCAGCTTTTCCTGCTATGCCACAGCGCCAGCCCCACAGATAACATGTTTTTATGCATGGAAAAGCCTAAACACTCTACCAAAAAGCTCTGAAAATGGATAAATTCAGTAAAGTTGCAGAATACAAAACCAATACAAAAAGTAGCATTTTTATACACCAGTAATGATCTTGCTAAGAAATCAAGGAAGAAATTCAATTTTCTTATTTTTAAAGATATTTATTTATTTATTTGAGAGGTCAAGCAGAGAGAGAGAAGGGGGAGTCTTCCATCTGCTGGTTCACTCCCTAAATGGCCACAATGGCCAGAGCTGAGCTAATTAGAAGGCAGGAGCCAGGAGCATACCTCGCATGGGTGCAGGGACCCAAGGACTTGGGCCATCTTCTACTGCTTTCCCAGATCATAGTAGAGAGCTGGATCAGAAGTGGAGCAGCTGGGACTCAAACTGGCATCCATATGGAATGCTGACACTGCAGGTGGCGGCCCTCATAATGACTTGTACTACATTAGAAGTTTACTGTCTAAAATGGTCAATGTCACTTATTCAGTAATCTGTAGGCATGCATGCTGCAATTTTTCTCTTGAGTCTCCAGTGAGCAAGGCCTTCAAGACATTGGTGTAGGCAATGGTTTCTTGGAGGAGACGCCCAAAGCACAGGCAAGAACTCCAAAATTAACTACAAAAAGTAATCAATCTAGTTACAAAAATGAGCAATCATCCTGTATGGCTAGTTCTGAAAAGATACCCAAATGTCCAACAGATATATGGAGAAATGCTCAATATCATTAGCCATGAGGGAAATGCAAATCGAAAGCACAATGAGATATCATTAAACTCTGTCACAATGGCTATTAATCAAAAGACAAAGTGAGGATGTAGAGAACGCAGAACTCATACACTGTTGGTGGAAATATGAATTAGTGCAGCCACTGTGGAAAACACTATGGGGATTTCTTGAAAAACTAGAAATAGAAATGATGTATTATCCAGAAAAATATCCAAAAGACATGGAATAAAGATACCTGCTCCATCATGTTTATGGCAGTGCTTTTCCCAATAGCCAAGATATGGAATCAACCAAGGTATCACTCATCAGATAGATGGGTAATGAAAATGTGGTATATACTCAAAATGGAACATTATTTAGCCATAAAAAGGAATGAAATCTATCACTTGCAACAAAATGGATGGATGTGGAAGATATCTTGTTAATTGAAATAAGTCAGACACAGAGAGGCAAATACTGCTTGTTCTCCTTCATATGCAGGAGCTAAGAACAAACAAAAACAACAACAAAACTCAACCTGAACATAGAACTGTGGTTATTAGAAGCTTGGAGGGTTGAGGGGCTAGTGGAAGTTTGGACGAATAAAACTGGAGAAACTGAATGTGGGTTCATTAACCGTGACAAACATATCCTACTAATATATGATGATAATAGGGGAAACCAGATGTGGTTTATATGGTAACTCTTTGCACTACTTCGCAATTTTTATTTTGTAAATTTAAAACTACTGTGAAAAAAAAAAAGCACTCCACTATAGGTATAAATACTGCTTACCACTCTGTTCCTATATCTGCACCTGTTTAAACTTAGCTAGGATTTGAACCCAGACTGTCTGATATGGGATGCAAATTCCTAAGCTATATGTTAACTTCTGTGCCAAACATCTGACCTCACATCCTCCCTGATTTCTCTTAAAACTTCTCTCAACATTCTTAGGATTCTACTGAAGCAGTTTGATGAAATAGGAGAATAGAATTTGTGCACAAACATACCACATTTGATTGTACCTGATTGCCCTCCCCCAGTTCAACCAAACAATGCCCCCGAGGGATGCATAAATTGTATCTTGCTGATTTTTCTATCTCCTGTGTTTAATTGTCTGTCAGGTCTGCAGCAGGGAACCAGTACACGTTAGCTGAATGGCATCATCTTTATTTTAAAAAACAATGTCGCCAATCTGTTGAAACTTTTAAACATGCATGCCTAGTACTGTGAAAAAAATACAAATAACCCCACACAATCCTCTTAGGAGGTTGTATACCTATGAAGGTAGCAAAGAGAAAGTAGTCACACACATCAAGTGTTCAATGTGATCAGAGTACCCAGCTGAAAATATCACTGGGAAATTGAACTGCCAGGACGATCTTCAATGAAGAGAAAGCCTCAGGAGTTGTATGGGGTTTGAATAGATGGGAAATTAGATGTTGGGTATTTCAAACTAAAGGAAAATATAGCAAAGTCAGTTTGGGAATAAGCCCAGCAGGTGGAGAGATAATAGAGAAAGGTTCTTAACATAATTGAACATATATTATGGGATGGAACTTGTTAGCCGAATTATTTTGAGTTTCTTTAGAAATAGAAAATGATTCTACCTTTTTTGTGATTCTGCACAATATACTAATTTCAATGGCAACTATATCAGCTAAGGCATGGTCTTCTGTGTCCTTCAGCCTCTTTTATTTGCTTAATTTTATCTGAGACATTTTAATGATTTGCTGTTTCCTGTTGCTTGCATATAGATTCTAAGCAACTCTATTACTGGTAATGATTAGATATAAAATGTTTCTGATAATATACTTCAGCTGCTACATAATAAATTTGCTTTCTATACTCGGCTGAAAAGGGTCTAAGTATTGTCATCATTAAAAATTCACCTAGAAGCTCCTGTGTCTCTATTCTGCATATAGAAACATCAGTTTGGCTTCCAAATGCCACATATGATAGGAGAGAGAAGTTGATTAAGAAGCCCAGTGTGTTATCTATAGCCATGAATTTGGATCTCTGCTGACTTTGATTAATATATTTTCACAGTTACACGGTGGTAATAAGTTCTCATGTTCTACAGCACAGTAGGGCTATTGTAGTTCATATAATTTATTACATGTTCAATATAAATAATTAAAACAGAGGAGTTTGAAGTTTCCCAACACAGAGGAATAATAAGTATTTAAGGAGATGAAATGCCATCTACTGCTGGGACATTAGTCATTTTACATCTGTATTAATTACAGTGGTGTACCTTAAAATATGCAAAATTACCATATTTCAATAAAATTATGTTCAGTATACATGCCATATACTACACAAAATATGGAGTTTATATATGTGTTAAAAGAACACTTAACTCATTTCTTCAAAAGTGTTATCTCTAGGTATTTCAAAAATACATGCAATGCTAAAAATAGAATTAAAATGAGCAGCTTTTACAGAGTTTCCTGGGAAATATATAGCCAGCAAATGTTGAAGACCAAGTTTGAAAAGAAAAAATTGAGAGCCATGAAAGAAAAGGTTAAATGCTTAAATGATAACATACTAAGAAGTTTCTTACTGCTAGAAGGTGACAGAATATAAATGTGGTAACTGTCTCATCTTTTAGAAAAAATACAACAACAATGAATATTGTTATTATAATATTAACATTTTCCAGAAAAAAAACAACAATCTACAGAAATATTCAAAGTACCAAGAAGAAACTCACACGCACACAACAAAATGAGTTTAAAATTATCTCATACTTCATACTTCTGTTTTGGGGAAAGATGGCGTAGTCATACTTTTCCATACACATCCTACAAAGTGCACAAAAATTCCTAAATATTTATACTTAAGCCGAGCCAGATCCTGAAAGGAGGGGTGAGGGAGGCTGACCAGCTGGGAACCTCAAGACCAGAGGAATAAACCAGTGATGAGTGCCTTGGCCTTTGTTTTTTTTTTTCTTATACTTGTTTCTTTCAGACTAGGTAATGAGATACTCACAAACTGGGAACCCCAATGAGTGCAAGCAAATATACTTTAAAAAAAATCACTATTCTCTCTAACCCAAGACAAGTAAAGAGGCAGCCTATCAAGGCAGTGGCCGTTGTACTCCAATAACACTGACCCTGTGGAGGGGTGGACTCCCACCTCCACCTGGCATAGCAAGAAGCCCCGCTCATCCCAACCCCAGTGTGTAGTGGAGACCACAGGAGGAGGAGCACTGGGCAGTGTTCACTGCAGTGGAGGCAAGGAGGACAAGCCTGAATCTCAATTCACCCAGTGACAGCAAGAAATCCTTTCACTTGATGTCAACCAAAGCCCTGTGCAGAAGTGGGCTCTGCCCTCCATCTACCAGTAGCACCTCCTCGGCCAGCACAGTTGTCTGAGAGGGCCTGCCACAATACAAAATTCAAGGCAAGATTAGAGCACAGTGCCCAAAGGTGGTGAGGGTGGGGAGAGGGTCTGCCAGCACATGTGTGATAGGAGACAGATGGCCACGATGATGAAACAGCTTTGTGTCCTGATGGTGGTCACTGTTACAGAAACTACACATGGGATAAAATGCCATAAAACTACACACACATGCTGTACCAATGTTAAATGTCTGTTTTTAATATCATGCCATATAAAAAGCCCATGAGAGTTTCTCAGACATGGAAAGCCAAGACACCGTGGGGAAAAAAAAAAAAAAAAAAAAAAACTAAATGAAAGATCTCTGTGAGTGAGATCCCAGTGGAAAGAACGGGCCATCAAAGAAGGAGGTACCTTTCTCTGAAGGGAGGAGAGAACTTACACTTTGACTATGAGCTTGTCTAAATAAGATCAGAGTTGGAGAACTCAAAAGGCTTCCATAGCCTTGGCAACTCATGACAAGAGCCTAGGGTGATTACTGATGTTATAAATAAGAGTGTCAATTGTTAAATCAACAACGGGAGTCACAGTGTACCTACTCCCCATGTAGGATCTCTGTCCTTAATGTGTTATACTATGTGAATTAACAGTATAACTAGTCCTCAAACAGTACTCTATACTTTGTGTGTTCTGTGTGGGTGCAAACTGTTGAAATCTTTACTTAGTACATACTAAGTAGATCTTCTGTATATAAAGATAATTGAATATGAATCATGAAGAAGAATGGGATGGGAGAGGGAGTGGGAGATGGGATGGTTTCGGGTGGGAGGGAGGTTATGGGGGAAAAAAGCCACTATAATCCAAAAGTTGTACTTTGGAAATTTATATTTATTAAATAAAAGTTTAAAAAATCATGCCATAATTAGACAAGATGTAAAATTAGAGAAAACTGTGCTATTGCTTCAGTGTCTTGTGAATCTAAAGTTATAGTAAAGTAAGTTTTTAAAAAGCATATGCCATGAATCAATGAATGAAAAGGAAAATCAGAGATGACATCATTATTACATTAGTGGACGTGACTGGTTTAAGGCTTTCCATTAGAAAAGGAATTATATTCAATCTGAGGGTATATTTATAAGTAAAAGATACATGTGAATACGTGTTTGTGTATATATGAGAATTTTCCAGAAGGGGTGGGTGGGGCTAAAAATTCAGAAAAAGTTTGGAATTTTCTTTCCATTTTTGCCTTACTGTATTATTTGCAAATTTTATTATGTGAATTTATCACTTTCATAATTGAAATGCATTACCTAAAGGCTCTAAAGGGAGAAATGATCTTGAAAATATATAATATTTAAAATACATGGTTGGAAATAATATTAAAGCTAGATTTAATTCAAAACATAAAAATCTAGACTTGGGGATAATTCTAATACAGGTTACATGGAGCATTGGAATATATTTATTCTGATATTTATAGTTTCTTAGGTTTCTTTCCAATCGTTTTGAGTTTGTGGTGCAGTTATGCAAATACATTATGGTTGTACATTTTTCTTTTATCGATGTTATCTTCATGAATATGTGGTTAAGCAAAAATGCAGGACCATAAGCAGCAGTATAACAATATATGTTTTGCAACTTGGGAGGCAGGGGACTCTCAAACAAGGTGTTCGTGTAGTGTCTGTATGTGTGCACACGCACATATTACATGTGTATGCATGTAATGTGTGTGTGTGTGTCTTAAAAAGGCGCAAAGTCTTTGGTAAAGCAATGTTGTATTCTGTGGTTTTTAGGTCTGCATAATTTTGTGTCTTGTTTTTATTTCTCTCTCCCTCTCTTTCCTTTGATATTTAGTATCTCCAGATTTCTTTCTTCATTCCACTGTGCATTCCTTCCACAAAACATTTATGGAGCTTCTAGCATATGAAAAACAGCCTTCAGGGCACTGAGAATACAGCAATGAGAAAACTAACATCACTGCCTGGATGGAGCAGGAAGTGAGCAAATCAGACGTGCACAGATTGCTTGGGGACGTTTTTTACATGTAACCTTAAACATAGACAGCAGACACCACTTATTATAGCTTCAAGGAGCATGCTCCCTATCCAAGGCAACCAAATGTTCTCAGTAATACTGTGTGCTTTGCCATCAGAAGTCCACAAGAAGGGAAGTAGACATTTCATCTGAGATGGTAATTTGGGCACAGAATTATATTTTGTAACTTGAGCTTCATTTCATTATGTTTATAGAAAACCGAAATAGAACAAGGAAAATAGATTTGGGCTCAATGATAGTGCACTTGTCTCCTGGTTACAGGTTTAATCATGTATTAAACTGTGTAAATCCCTTTCAATTATATTAACTCACCATCAATAGCAGTTCTAGCTGCTAGCCAAGAGCCCTCAGAGAAGTAAACAACTGAGGGAGAATATCTCATTCCACTCGGAGATGAGGTTGGAAAGATTTCATAGCTTCAGCCTCTGGATTTTTATGTCTTATCATAGAAAAGATACTAAAAGAATATCTAGTGTTAAATCATTCTCTCTCATAAAATTAATCTGTGCACACATTTTATTTTAATAAAACAGTGATAGGCATGAGTTAACAGTAGTCTGACTAGTCTGATTGATGTTCTTGAAAATCTTGCAAGTTTTATTGAGTTTCCAAGAGCAATTGGATCTACATACATCAGTCAGTCTTTGGTAAACTATTTGCTTTAGAAAATCGTGCAACAGAGGCTAGAAAGGAGTTAATTAAGACAGAGAGTAGGTCTGAAGCACCTTGTTGGTTTCAAAATCAGATAACAGTTATTGTGCTTATGCCTAGGAATGATGATTTTTGAGGATTGGCATGTATAGTATTGAATGTATTCATCATGGGTAGCATGTTTTGTTTTAAAGAGTTATTTGTTTCAGAAGGTAAAGGTGTGAAAGGTAAAGGTGTGAAAAGAGGGAGAGGGAGAAAGAGAGAGAAATCTTCCATCTGCTGGTTCAGTCACCAAATGGCCACAATAGCTGGGCCTGGGCCAGGTGGAAAGCAGGAGCCTGAAACTCCTTCTGGGTCTCCCATGCGGGTGCAAGTCCCAACCTCTTGGGTCATCTTCTGCTGCTTTCCCAGGTGCATTAGCAAGAAGCTGGATTGAAAGTGGAGTAGTTGGGACTCAAGCCAGCACTCATATGGGATGCTAGCAGCACAGACAGTGGTTTAACCCAGTCACCACAATGCTGGCCACTTGGGTAGCTTGTTATCTCAGTCCAAATTGGATGGGCTCATGACTTAAGAAACAGTATTGGGGATGCCACTGTGTCATAGCACGTTAAGCCTCTGCCTGTGGTGCTGGTATCCTAGCTGGTGTGGATTCGAGTCCTGGCTACTCCACTTCCAATCCAGCTCTCTGCTGATGGTCTGGGAAAGCAGTGGAAGATGATCCAAGTGCTTGGGCCCCTGCACCCACGTGGGAGACCCACAGGAAGTTTCTAGCTCCTGGCTTCAGATCGGCCAAGCTCCAGCCATTGCAGCCATTTGAGGAGAGATCCAACAGATGGAAGACCTCTCTGTCTCTCCCTCTCTCTGTCTGTAACTCTGCCCCTCAAATAAATAAATAGATCTTTAAAAAAACAGTATTGCATCAGGATAAAATGATGGAGTATGATACATTTTCATATTTCAGCAAAAAACCTAAGCAAGCTAGTGTATGTCATTTAATTAAATACTGACTTGTTTCCATGAGACATTGGATTGATTAGCATTTCTAATCAAGCTGTTTTGTGTTTCCTTGATTCACTGAATGTCCACACACATTTTTATTTAGACTTAACATTCTTTCTACAATGTTGTAGATCACATTAGAGAAAAGGTAAATTGTCATGGAATGAATTCAGTTAAACTAAAAGCCATCTGGGGTCAGGGTTGTGGCATAGCAGGTAAAGCCACCACTTGTGATGCCAGCATCCTATGTGGGCACCAGTTTGAGTCTTGGCTGCTCCACTTCCAATCCAGCTCCCTGCTATTGCACCTGGGAAAGCACAGGAAGATGGCCCAAGTGCTTGGGCCCTGGCACCCAAGTGGGAGACCCAGAAGCTCCTGGCTTCTGACTTCAGTCTGGCCCAGGCCTAGTCACTGTGGACATTTGTGGAGTGAACCAACAGATGGAAGATCTCTCTCTCTCTCTCTCTCTCTCTCTGTATGTGTGTGTGTGTATCCATCTTTCTCTGTCTTTCTCATTCTGCCTTTCAAATAAATAAAATAAAATCTAAAAAAAAAAAAAAAAAACCTGAAAACAATCTGAAACACAGCTCCAAAATTGATGGAGGTGCAATTTCACCAATTTTACTCTTGCCTACTGTATAACACTGCACTGACACCCTGCATTCAGATTCAATAGATCCATATTAAGGACTGAGCACCACATATAAGAGCAAGGAATGCAGCAATCACAGTAGCAAACAAAACCCCTACCTTCATGGAGTTCAGTGGAGGAAAGAAACATTTCAGAAGGCAGTTCCGCATCGCCATATGATCTGTAAAGGAGATCCATAAGGAGAGGTAGCAGTGTGTAACTGAGAGACAGGTGGCCAGCCAAGGCCTCCCAGAAGCATGAACAGAGACGTGAAACCTGAGGCCTGGGTCATGAAGAAACTGCATTAGAAGGAGGAGTGCAGATGAGGACGATTCGCCATAGTGGGGCTTAGTGAATATTTTCTGTAAACGGGAAAGGGCATAACTAAGTTTGGCTTTGTGGCCCATGCGATCCATGCCACATCTACTCCACCTTGCCTTGGTGAGACAGATGCAGCTACACACCTTGAGCATGACCACGATCCAAGAAATTTATTCTTGCAAAATTGACATTTCACATACTTTTCATGTATCACAAAATCATATTCTTTTGTTTTTTTTTTAAACCATTGGATACTATAAATCGTGTTCTTAGCACACAGGCTGTACAGAGTAGGCAGTGAGCTGCGTTTGGCCTGTGTGGCATCATTTCCCAACCCTGAGGTCAGAGACTGGAGAGGAGGAGAGATAATGGTCAGAGATGAGGGTGCTGAGGTGGGCAGGACCAGGCCATTTGAGACCTCAGAGAAACGAGCATTTTATTCTCAGAGAGCGGGAAGCTGCTGAGAAAATTGAGGCAGATGCGTGGTGGTCTGATTTATGTTTTCATAAAGGTCATTCTTGTTGCTGTCTGGAGAATGGATTCCAGAGGACAAGGACAGAAACAGAAAGACTATTCAGAAGGCTATTTTAGGATGCTACAGTTGCAAGATAATGGTACCAACAAAGATGAGAGAGGTGTGCAGGTATTTGTGCGTGAATATCAGTATATATTATCTATTCCTTCTCTGCAGTCTTCAACCTAGCGCTGCAAATATAACCAAAACTAGAGATGTACCAATAAAAGCTAGCCAACCACAAATTTCAGCTTTATCTTCTTATCTACAACAACCATGTTTAAATTCCTTTCTTTTTAAAATTTTATGTTCGTTTTTATTTATTTGAAAGTCACAGAGATAGAGGAAGATTTACGATCTACTGATTCACTCCCTGAATGGCCACAGTGGCTGAGACTAGGCCAGACTGAAGCCAGGAGCCTTGGAATTCCATCCAGGGACCCCAGGACTTGGACCATTCTCCACTGCTCTCCCAACGGCTTTAGCAGGGAGCTGGATTAGGAGTGGAGCAGCCAGGACTTGAACCGGCACTCCGGTAGGGTATGTCAGCACAGCAATCAGTGACTTAGTATACTTCTGTTTTTGAGCTGAGTCTGATGTTGATATGTGTGCATTTTATAAAAACAAAGCATTAATCCAGTCCTTATACCTCAACAATTTTCAGAAGGTACTTTTTTGTGAGCAAGTGGGATGTTCTTGCCTAGTGAGCCTGCCTGCTCCCAAGTCTTTAGGTGTATCATTTACTATCATAGAGAATTTCAACAGGAACTAGGAAGACATAAATAAATCAAGAATATATGGCTCCGTGTCAAATTAAATTTGACCACAGTACACCACAGAAATATGGGACATGTGATAGTTAGAAGTCATCATATCCTAGAGAAGTGATTGATTTTTTCTCAAAGCATCTGATTATTATTCCAAACATAATATACAAATCAAAACATGCATAACTTCAACTTACAGTCTTTTTGACTAATTTTTGCTCTTCCATTTCTAAGAATCACATTATAACCTTGGGGCAAGGAGATGGTCCACTACAGAATCGTCATATTCCTAATGCATCTCCACTTGTGTTCCTGGAGATTCACATGTAGGACAGAACTATGGGGATGTATTTACTTGTCAGTGTGACAAATCTAGGGTTTGTTTCATTTTTGTCTGCCTTGTGTGACAAATGTCTCACTCATCTTCAACACATGGCTAAGGATTTTGGCTACATGGTTCTTCTGACTGAGGTCTGGTATCTTTCATGGCAACATGGAAATATGTATTTAATGATATCCTAAATATTAATATCTTAAAGGTGCTTCAGTGAATGAGCATCCGATTCCAAACACAGATTCGTTAACATTCACAAGTTGTTGATGAAAATAATCTCGTGGTATCCCTATCCCATTCCTTCATCACCCCATTCTATTCATGTCTATTCATTTTATACGTGTCATATCCAAAAATCAATCTTCCTTTTGTGTAGGGAGGAGTATATTTTATATGCAAAAATTCCTAAGAATTAAGGTAAAATACATCCAGGAGAAAGGGGAAGGGGTCCAATCTATGAGTCTGGCTCTGAAATTTTTTCATGCTACATACCTGGTGTGCTACCTGTCTTACACATGATTCCAAATAAATCCATGAGACTAAATATGTATGCAGCATTCCCATCTAATGCTTTGGCTCATGTGTTTTCTGCCAGCTGGGCCACAGGACACATTCCTCTTTCCTACTTGTATTCTTTGAAAACGTTTGACCCTTTTTTGTACAAAGACTTCTAAACCATGTGTTGTATTGTCTTAGACACCTATTGTATTTTTGCCTTGTACTTTAACTCTCAACTTGTTGATTAATAATGTGAGTATATTCCATCATCTCAGAGTCTAAGGATACTGAGAACAGTCACAGTAATCTCTTTATTATTATTAATATTATTGTCAATTGTATTAATATTGATAATATTACATAATAATATTAATATTATTGTCAATAATGCTGTAGATCTTGAGCAATACACCTAACTCTTCTGGGAAATCCTTTCTTCAGCGAAAATTTCCTGAGTCATGGTTTATTTACATGTGAAATACAGAGCACAGTGACTGTGGGTTTCTTCTAAAGGTTAGATAGTAGGATAACGTGAAGCGCTCAGGAGCACGTCTCTCGTCTCTCGTAGCAGGAATTCACATGGCTGCATCAGAGCACTTCACAAATACCCAGTTTGCTTTTGGAAACAATGAGATAGCCAGAACATCTCTTTTTATCTCGATTTCTCAGTCTGGCAAACTGACATTCAACAATACATGTAAGAACTATTTTAGGATGATCTGTTGGCAAGCTGCATTACTGAAACTTCTGAATTTTAATCATTTCTTAGCACATTTGTCTATTAAGTAAATGTTGAATAAATAAACAAGGGGAAAGAAGTGTTTTTTTTTTTTCCAAATAGAGAAACAACAAGGCAAACACACATGAACCAACTTGAAATAAGTAGCTATATTTTAATGCTACATATCAGGTTTGATTACTTAGGGAAGTATTTTCATTCTGTAATAAATAATAACAATAAGAAGAAGAAGAACAATTATCAGGTTCTCTGTTTAGTATCCCAGCAACCCATAGTGGCTTTTGGGTAATGGCATTAGGATTAAGATAAAAGAAAGCAAAGAAGAAAAGGAGAGAGCCTTTGTCTCAGCTAAAGTGCCCTTCACTCTTGTGTGTGTAGAAGACAAATTGTGAGGAGGTGTACTATTAATGAATCCAGAGGTTTATCAATGGAAGAAGACTTTATTTCTGTCTAATACAGCCTTATTTGTTAGTTCTCTTCATTTGTGATGTAATTTTTTAACAAAATGGTTTAACAAGTAATTTAATGATGGGTGTGATTAATGCAGATTTAGCTTTTAAGTAGTAGTGAACAGTTAGAGGAAACATTGTTTTAAATATAAAGACTGTCTTCCTGGTGTAGTTCAAATACCTAGAAAACTGCAAGTCTAAGTTTGCCCTCTACTGGAATCCAGAATTACGCCACTGGCGGTTTTATGAGTGTGGAGAAGAAAGGACTTACAGACTTCTGCTTCGCACATTAAAAATCCAAGACTCCTTTTACTAAATTGTTTGCTCTACGTTAGTAGTTAGTATTAATTTTTTTTTTTGACAGGCAGAGTGCACAGTGAGAGAGAGAGAGAGAGACAGAGAGAAAGGTCTTCCTTTGCCGTTGGTTCACCCTACAATGGCCGCCGCGGCCGGCGCACCACGCTGATCCGATGGCAGGAGCCAGGTACTTCTCCTGGTCTCCCGTGGGGTGTAGGGCCCAAGCACTTGGGCCATCCTCCACTGCCTTCCCAGGCCACAGCAGAGAGCTGGCCTGGAAGAGGGGCAACCGGGACTAGAACCCGGTGTGCCGGCGCCGCAAGGTGGAGGATTAGCCTATTGAGCCGCGGTGCCAGCCAGTATTAATTCTTTTTTTTTTTTTTTAACTTTTATTTAATGAACATAAATTTCCAAAGTACGATTTATGCATTACAATGGCTTCCCCCCAATAACGTCCCTCCCACCAGCAACCCTCCCCTTTCCCACTCCCTCTCCCCTTCCATTCACATCAAGATTCATTTTCGATTATCTTAATATACAGAAGATCAGCTTAGTATACATTAAGTAAGGATTTCAACAGTTTGCTCTCACACAGAAACATAAAGTGAAAAATAATAGATGATTTTTTTTTAAATGATGATGAAATCAGATCAGACCTATTGTCATGTTTAATCCCAGTGAGAGTCAAGTTGGGAGTTGATAAATTTTTTTTTTTTTTTTTTTTTTTTACAGAGGATCAGTTTAGTATACATTAAGTAAAGATTTCAACAGTTTGCATCCACATAGAAACACAAAGTGAAATGTATTGTTTGAGTACTCGTTATAGCATTAAATCTCAATACACAGCACATTAAGGACAGAGATCCTACATGAAGAGTAAGTGCACAGTGACTCCTGTTGTTGACTTTACCAATTGACACTCCTGTCTATGGCATCAGTAGTCTCCCTATGCTCCAGTCATGAGTTTCCAAGGCTATGGAAGCCCTCTGAGTTCTCCGATTCTTATCTTATTTAGACAAGGTCATAGTCAAAGTGGAGGTTCTCTCCTCCCTTCAGAGAAAGGTACCTCCTTCTTTGAAGACCTGTTCTTTCGACTGGGATCTCACTCGCAGAGATCTTTTGCCAGAGTGTCTTGGCTTTCCATGCCTGAAATACTCTCATGGGCTTTTCAGCCAGATCCGAATGCCTTTAGGGCTGATTCTGAGGCCAGAGTGCTATTTAGGACATCTGCCATTCTATGAGTCTGCTGAGTATCTCACTTCCCATGTTGGATCACTCTCCCCTTTATTTATTCTATCAGTTAGTGTTAGCAGGTACTAGACTTGTTTATGTGCTCCCTTTGACTCTTAGTCCTTTCATTATGATCAATTGTGAACTGAAATTGATCACTTGGACTAGTGAGATGGCATTGGTACATGCCACCTTGATGGGATTGAATTGGAATCCCCTGGTGTGTTTTTAACTCTACCATTTGGGGCAAGTCAGCTTGAGCATGTCCCAAATTATACATCTCTTCCCTCTCTTATTCCCACTCTTATGTTTAACAGGGATCACATTTCAGTTAATTTTTAACACTTAAGAATAACTGTGTATTAATTACAGAATTAAACCAGTCATACTAAGTAGAACAGACAAAAAAACTACTAAGAGGGATAATGTATTAAGTTGTTCATTAACAGTCAGGGCTATGCTGATCAAGTCACCGTTTCCCATAGTGTCCATTTCACTTCAGGAGGTTTCCTTTTTGGTGTTCAGTCAGTTGTCACCGATCAGGGACAACATATGGTATTTGTCCCTTTGGGACTGGCTTATTTCACTCAGCATGATGTGTTCCAGATTCCTCCATTTTGTTGCAAATGACTGGATTTCGTTGTTTCTTACTGTGGTATAGTATTCTAAAGAGTACATATCCCATAATTTCTTTATCCAGTCTACCGTTGATCAGCCAGTATTAATTCTAAACACAGATCAGAATGTATCAACCAAGTGCTTTCAGGGTAGAATTTCAGTTCCCATGGAAGATGGTTTTTAAGAGCAAATGATCACGTGGTCTACAACGGAATCACAGGAGTGATTTCTGCCGTCTTTTATTCGTTGTGCAAAATATGAGTAATTGATTAACACACTAGCATGAGGAGTCTGGGATTGGTGTCCAGTACTTAGTGTGGCTCCAGAAATATAAATCGTGCCAGAATCTAGAACATCATCAAGATAGTGGCTGCCAGTGCAGACCTGAGAGTTACACGGGAAAGGAGATGTTGCGGAGGTAGAAATCTACTCAAGAGGCTTTGACCAAAACTACATTCCCAACTCACTGCCTCTGAGAATTCCTGATACAACAGTCCAGGGAGTGGGCACAGCATGGCAATAGCACCTGGACTCCTAGAAGTGAGGGCTGAAGGCTTAGAGACCCTAGTGAAAGAGGTCATAAAGATTGCATCACCAGAGCCTTCAGCTGGAAGGTGTGGGATCCAAAGCAGGCTTTTGGCACAGGTCACTGTAGCTCTAAACGTCCCCCACGCCAGTGGGACCTGTTCCAGTGAAGCAGGTTAAGCCTCTGCTTGTCATGCAGCCCTCCCATATTAGAGCACCAGTTCAAGTCCTGGCTGCTGCACTTCTGATCCAGCTCCCTGCTAATGTACCTGGGAAAGCAGCAAAAGATGGCCCAAGTGCTTGGGCCCCTGCCACCTGTGTAGGAGATGTGAATGGAATTCCTGGCTCCTGACTTTGCCCTGGCTGTTACAAGTATTTGGGGATTGAACTAGTTAATAGAAGATCTCAGGCTCATCTCTCTCTCTCTCTCTCTCTCTCCCTCCCTCCCTCCCTCCCTCCCTCCACCTTTCAAATAAACAAACCTCAAAAAAACCTTTTGCTATCCTTCTATCTTCTTGCCAAACATTCTTTTGTACTCCTCCTCACTTGTCTCTAAAACCCACCAGCTGATGTCTATACTTTGTTGTGACATGAACATTTATGAGGGGAATTCAAAAATTTCATGGAAAATGTAATTAAAAGATAAATTTAGTTTGGTGCCAGAAATTTGAAATTCAAGCACAGCTTTTCTCAGAATACCGATTTCCCATAAACTTTTAGAATACTCTTTCTACATCTGCACACTTAATGGTACACAGATTTCTGAAACTGGAAAATAGGAAACACATCATATTGAGGGTAATACAAATCAAATCAGGCCATATGTCTTCCTGGCTCAAATTTTTTTTTCATACTTTATTGCATTTGGCCAAAAGTAAGAGAGAAAATAGACGGCATATTATCTATCAAAGTAGAGTAAGCATTTGATGGGGGAACAAAGAAATAGCACATTTCAGATCTATGCATCACTCTGCTGTTTAGACTTCAGTATCCAAAATAGCAGCTTGCTCTGGTTTCAAAGCTGCCAGACCAAAATGGGCTTAAAAGTTACATAGGCCTCTATGAAGGACATTATATAACTTATCTTTTCTGGTTCTCTAATATAGTAGAAGCTAGCTCCTTTTCCCCAGACCAAGGCATTCTGTTGCAAAAAATCAAATAACTGCATTTTCCTGGTTTGAAGAAAAAAAAAGTATTAAATTTTATAACTCTTAGTTTTTTCCTCAATAACTTTCGTAAAATGTAGGTGCTCACTTCTACTCTGGAGCTCAGCCCTCCTCAGGATCTTGTGTCTTATAGTCTTGGATGTGCTGGGCTGCGTGTTTAGACTTAGATCTTTTCCTTACATTTTTATTTGTTTGAGAGACAGACAGCTCCGCATCCACTCTTTCACTTCCAAATGCCCACAGCAGGGAGCACTCAAGCTGGGTCTAGGCTGTTCCAAAGCCAGGAGTTTGGAATTCAACCCAGCACTCCCACAGGAGTGGCAGGAATCCAGTTACTTGAGCCCTCACTGCCTTCAACTGGGGTTGAAATGTGGAAGGTGAGCACCCTGACCACTAGGCTCAATGCCTGCCTCTAGGTTTAGCTGTTTGAATGCAACTTGGAGTGTCGCAACCCGGTCATGAATTCCAGGGCTCCAACTCAGCAACAAGTCCTAGATGCACTCTGAATTCTAGTTAAAATTACTCTGAAGATTTGGATAAATCTAGCAATTAAAAGATGTTTCTATTACCTTCTCTATTGGAGCTCAACAGAGGCTACTGGAGATGCTACTGTCCTGGCCATAGCCATCCTACACACTTGAGCAGAGGTGTGATATGTGCATTGTAATTAGCATTCCATACCACTAAGAAAGTATCTGCTTGTAAATATACAGGTCAGAAGGTAAGAATTGACAGGATTTCATTTCAGATCATAATCACTTCCAAACATTGGGGTATTAAACGGGATTCAACCTCAAGGAAAATTAGAATGTTTGAAGGGTTGTCTTTCTGGAAGGATGGAGTCTGTCCATTACAATGGGATAATGCATAATTGTATATGTACCTAAAAATGTCTATTTTTTAAAAAAACTCCAAAGTACTCTCAGTAATACATACCAAATCTAGACTATCAGCTATGGGTAGCATGTATTACAAAAATTAACTAAGTATTGCTACAACCTTGTGAGGCTGATGTTATTACCTTAAGATATTGTTAAAAAACTGAAAGATCTCCACGAGTGAGATTCCAGTGGAAAGAACAGGTCATCAAAGAAGGAGGTACCTTTCTCTGAAGGGAGGAGAGAACTTCCACTTTGATCATGGCCTTGTCTAAATATGATCAGAGTCGGTGAACTCAGGGGGCTTCCATAGCCTTGGCAGCTCATGACAAGAGCCTAGGGTGATTACTGATGCCGTAAACAGGAGTGTCAATTTGTTAAGTCAACAACAGGAGTCACTGTGCACTTACTCCTCATGTAGGATCTTTGTCCTTAGTGTGCTGTACATTGAGACTTAATGCTATAACTAGTACTCAAACAGTATTTTTCACTTTGTGTTTCTATGTGGGTGCAAACTGTTGAAATCTTTACTTAATATATGCTAAACTGATCTTCTGTATATAAAGAGAATTGAAAATGAATCTTGATGTGAATGGAAGGGGGGAGGGAGAGGGAAAGGGGAGGGTTTCGGGTGGGAGGGAAGTTATGGTGGGGGGGGGGGGAAGCCATTGTAATCCATAAGCTGTACTTTGGAAATTTATATTCATTAAATAAAAGTTAAAAAAAAAAAAAAAACTATGGGCTCAGACAACCTAAACCAAAACTGAGCTCACTTAACTGACAAATAATAGACACTGGATTTGCACACTCACATTTGTCTCATGGTACCTCTCCAGGAAACCTATTCATTTGAAACCTTTTCTGCACAGAATATGAGAACAGAAAATTACATATCGTTCCCTTTATATAATTTTAAAAGAATTTCAAACATTTATGGCACCAAAATAAGCTTATGTTTCAGTTCCATTTTCTATAAACCTTGTGATGTACCCTTATAAACGCATTTCAAGACTGATATAGAACAAGTTCTCTGCTGTCTTACTGAATGGATTGAATGATAATCACTCCAAATAACCATGCATTGTTACAACTCTGCAGTCCTCCTAAGACAGCAGGATCTCTGTCCCAAGTGGGTGTTATTGAAGTTAATTTTGGGAACAGAGTTATTTAGGGAAAGAAAGGCAAGTGTGGCCGGCACTGTGGCTCAATATGCTAATCCTTCGCCTTGCGGCGCCGGCACACTGGGTTCTAGTCCCGGTCGGGGCGCCGGATTCTGTCCCGGTTGCCCCTCTTCCAGGCCAGCTCTCTGTTGTGGCCAGGAGTGCAGTGGAGGATGGCCCAAGTGCTTGGGCCCTGCACCCCATGGGAGACCAGGAGAAGCACCTGGCTCCTGCCATCGGATCAGCGCAGTGTGCTGGACGCAGCGCGCCAGCCGTGGCGGCCATTGGAGGGTGAACCAACAGCAAAAAGGAAGACCTTTCTCTCTGTCTCTCTCTCTTCTCTGTCTCTCTCTCTCTCACTGTCCACTCTGCCTGTCAAAAAAAAAAAAAAAAAAAAAGGCAAGTGTAACCAAGGAGAGGTGAGCAAGACAGGGCCCTTGTGAAATTTCCTGAGAAGTCAGGGAAAAGTGGTTCCACGGGTTCAGCTGCAGTCCTGTAGTAGACATCCAAGAGGTGAACCTGGGTGTTAGGGAAACCAAGCTGGGACTCTCACTGTGTGGAAGGAATTCTACCAGGTGCAGTGCAAACTGAGGGTTGGGTGGAGTGTCCAGGGGGTCGGAGTCCAAAGTCACGCGAGCAGAGAAAGGGTGTGGGCTCCATCTGCAGGACGGAGACCGTTTTCTCTGGTCTGTGCCCCCATCTCCTCTGTGAGTCTGGTCCCATGGATATTGATGCGAAGTGACAGCAGTTACTGCCCTAGAGATCAACTCTGGGCCTGACTAACTGCTATAGGAAGAAGCGAGAACTATGCTACTATGTCACTAGTGCCAAAACCAGGTAGAGACGGAACAATGAGAAGCAGGGGACGTGAGAGAAGATGCTGAGCCGTAAGCGGTGTCTCTGTGGATCCACTGAGAGAATGCACCATTGAAACCACCCACAACAAACCCAGGTGAAAGAATCTGTATGAATGTTTTACATCACCGTGGCCAACCTAGGTTTCTTGGTATGGAAGTGAGAAACCTTTCCTGTAACCATAAACAGAAAACAGTTGTTGGCTGAGTCAGAGGAGACACTCTGCCCATAGCTAATTGAGTTGCCATATGATATTTGCTTTAGTTTAGTCTCAAGTACAGCCCTGTGACTGCCACGTTTGCATTTATAATGCAATGCTTCCCCATTAAAATGTGGGATTTAGGAGCACTAGCCGCTTGTGAATAATATTCCATTCTCAGCACTTGCCATTAGAGTCTTCTCAGGTTAACTAAGACATGGCTGGACCTCCAGAGTTCCTGACTCAGCAGATTTAGTGCAGGGCGCAAGCTTTCATTTCTTTTTTTTTTTTTTTTAAGGATTTATTTATTTATTTGAAGGGGAAAGTTACAGAAAGATAAAGAAAGGGAGAGTGATGAAGAGAGAGAAAGAGAGATCTTCCATCCTCTGGTTCTCTCCCCAAATGGCTGCAATGGCCGGGGCTGGGCCATGCTAAAGCCAGGAGCCAGTTGCTTCATCCAGGTCTCCCACGGGGGTGGCAGCGGTCCAAGTACTTGAGCCATCTTCCACTGCTTTTCTAGTCACATTAGCAGGGGGCTGGATCAGAAGCAGACTACCTGGAATATGAACAGGTGCCTATATGGGTGCTAGCTTTGCAGGACGTGGCTTAACTTGCTATGCCACAATGCCGGTCCCACAAATTTTCCTTTCTAAAAGGGTGCTGGGTTAAGCCAGGCCTTCTGGTCCAGGGATCACAGTGGTAAACATGCTCCACACTCATGAGTTAGGAGCCACCACGAAATTGTCATGCTACCTGATACCTGATATTACTCTTTTTTCCTCCACTCTGAAGCTAATAAACTAAGAAAACTGAATTTGGATTTTTACACTGGTACTGTCAGCTAGGAAAAACAAACAAACAGTCATTAATCTGATGACTATGATGCCTCACACATGAGAGATGGTTAAAACTTATTATTTAAATTGGTGCTTTAGCCTCTGTTTCCTAGGCTAAGAGAATGCCCTGGGAAAGGATACCCAGAACTGCAAAGGAGAGACTCTGAGAGTCAGTGCCAAGATTGACCTTGACCTAAGGCTGAAGGTGGCACAGACTTTGCTGCATGGCCTGCTGTCAAATTGCCCTTCATCCTCAACCCAAGGGATTGCTTTAGGAGTTTGAATCTTCATCCCTAAACAGCCGCCTAAAACTCACAATGTTCATCAGAGTGGCTGGGGGTGGAGGATGTAACAGACCGGACCTCCCTCCCTCCCTTCCTTCATGGAACAAGAAGCTCAACAGAGCTTTATTATTTGTGCCAAGCCTGTGATGTGAGGCAAATAGCATGCATGAAGGGTAATACACTTTGACTGTGCCTGACCCATTAGTGAAATGATGACCAGTGAGAGCTGAGATCAAAAACTCCCTCCTAGGCAGAGAAACAGGCTGACAGCAGAGCCTCAGGCAGAGGGAAGTATATCTTGCATAATACAATGAAAGTAAATACCCGGCCGGCTCTGTGGCTCAACAGGCTAATCCTCCGCCTAGTGGCGCCGGCACACCGGGTTCTAGAAACGGTCAGGGCGCCGGATTCTGTCCCGGTTGCCCCTCTTCCCGGCCAGCTCTCTGCTGTGGCCAGGGAGTGCAGTGGAGGATGGCCCAAGTGCTTGGGCCCTGCACCTGCATGGGAGACCAGGAGAAGCACCTGGCTCCTGCCTTCGGATCAGCGCGGTGCGCTGGCCACAGCGCGCCAGCCGTGGCGGCCATTGGAGGGTGAATCAATGGCAAAGGAAGACCTTTCTCTCTGTCTCTCTCTCTCACTATCCACTCTGCCTGTCAAAAAAAATTAAAAAAAAAAAAGACTTCTCTCTCTCTCTCTGCCTCTCCTCTTTCTGTGTAACTGACTTTCAAATAAAGTAAATAAATATTAAAAAAAGAAAGTAAATATCAAACTAATCATCAAATCACTGATCACACTATATTTTATCTTAATAAATATGATAAAATAATGAGGACTACTTAAGCATGGTGCAAAATAGTTTGTAGAAATGAATTCCCAGATTGCAGACACTTTACAAGTATATTGATTACACACAAAGATGCATTTTGTTGTTTTAAAAGTTAGAAATTGCTTGTCTTATCACTTAACGGTACGAATAACCTCCAGGAAGTTTCAGAATGCAAGTCAACTCACATGTGACAAATGAGCTGAGTAATGGATACCCTTTCTCTCAACCATCTTGTCTTGCCAATGCCCACTCCACTCTTTGTTCCCATTCCTGAATGAGGTTCAGGCTGCTCAAACCCATCTTTCTTGTGCTGAATGGGACATTGAATTAAAGTCTCTAAGTACAAATTAAAGGGCATCGCCGCAATATCAGAAAGATTTGCGTCACGTTAAACAATATGATGGTTGGAGTCAAATGAGTTTGCAGGAACTACTGAAACCAAATTGGCTTTTTCCATCTATTAAAATCTTTCCACATTTCACTTAGATATTCCATACACATGCATAAATCTTAAAGCAACTAGCATCAGCTGAAAAAAGAAATGTTCTAAGCATTTACCGTGAATAAAAGATATTTGAGAGAGTAGGCTGAGGAAAATTGGGAAGTCTTGAAATGACTAGCAATAACTGAGCTATGCTGATTTAACACGCTTCAGAAAAAGAGTACACTAGCAATCACTTGGCATCCTCATTTCTCTTTCCATGTAATACAGTTTTCTTGCTAAAGAAACTTCCTAATGCAAAGTAACTGATCACTCTGTGTTCCTATCTGTACCTTCCTCTGTAGGACTCACTGAATTAATAGGAATGCATGTTTCTCTGGACTTTTCATTGATGACCCAATGGAAATAAAGAGAAAAAGTGATGCTGAGATGCAGGGAGTTACCAGAAAGTACAAATAGATGAAAACAAGAGTTATTACATAAACATGTGGTTCCTATGGATGAAAACCAAATATAGGTATTTAAGTCTTCAGATCAATACTAAAAATTTTCCCCCAAGAAATGTTCTGAATTTATCGTCAAAGAAGTATATAGAAGTGTCTCTAAACTTCACTCATACCAAAACAATTTGGTATTGCTTTAGAAATGTTTCATTGACATTTTAATTTGCGTATTTCTTTCTTTGCATTTTTCCTTTTACTTTATCATTCTTTAGTTTTGCCAATCTTGTTTTGCCATCTTGTTGGAAAAAGAATTAAAAGAAGAATATTTTTGTGACATGTAAAAATTATATGTGGTTGTAATTGTCATGTCCTTTTTTTTAAAGATTTATTTGTTTACTTGAAAGTCAGAGTTACACAGAGAGAGAGGTCTTCCATCCGCTGGTTCACTCCTCAGATGGCCGCAGAGGCCGGAGCTGAGCTGACGTGAAGTCAGGAGCCAGGAGCTTATTCTGGGTCTCCCATGCAGGTGGAAGGGCCCAAGGACTTGGATCATCCTCCACTGCTTTCCCAGGCCATAGCAGAAAGCCAGATGGGAAGTGGAGCAGCCAGGACTCAAAATGGCACCCAAACTGGCACCCATATGGGATGCCAGCACTGCAGGCGGCGGCTTTACCCACTACGCCACAGTGCCAGCCCCTGTCATGTCTTTAAATTAAGGTTGATTGGAATAAAACCACACTGCCTCATTTATGAATCATGTAAGTCATTCAAAATTGACTAAAGCTATTGATTAATAATTGATCAGTTCTTATAATTGAATATTCTTATGGCTAATATTCCTACTATTTACCTTACAGTCTCCCTCTTTTGTTTGAGACACAGAAGATTTTTGTTTTTCTATTTGCATTCAGTCTTTTCCTCTATGGTGTTTGCCTCTTTAACCATATCTGAAAGTGCCTGCTTACACTGAATTCTTACAAACATTCTCCTTCTCTTTTGCTCCTATTATGACTTCATTTCTTACATTCAAATCTTCAAACCACTCAGATTTTACTTTTCAGTAAATTTTTCGGAATTCTTACTAAGTTGTCACAAAGTTTTTAAGTAGTTATTTTTCTCTGATTAACTGAAAATCCAAATTTATCTTACAGTAAATTATTTGTGGTTATGATTCATATTTACAAATTTATTTCATAAATTTATTGAAAACTTATTCATAAATTTATTTTATAAATTGAAACTCAGACTCAAATATTGGAAGAGATTTTAGGACATATAAATCATTCTAGTAATATTCAAATCTCCCATAAAAATTTGTCACAAATTTTTTTTTTTGACAGGCAGAGTGGACAGTGAGAGAGAGAGAGACAGAGAGAAAGGTCTTCCTTTGCCGTTGGTTCACCCTCCAATGGCCGCAGCCGGCGCGCCACACTGATCCAATGGTAGGAGCCAGGTGCTTCTCCTGGTCTCCCATGTGGTGCAGGGCCCAAGTACTTGGGTCATCCTCCACTGCACTCCCGGGCCACAGCAGAGAGCTGGCCTGGAAGAGGGGCAACCAGGTGTCACAAATATTAATTTGGGTTTTTTCAGGACTTTAATAGTTTCTTTTGTTGACTGAAAATTGATCCCCTCCCCTATTCACTGACTCACCTATAAACACACACACACACACGTGCACACACATGCACACACACACATTGTACCTTCTTGTTTGTCTAAACTGGCAGTCAGCAAACTGATTAATATTTTGGCCACGGATCTGTCACCACTACCCATCCCTGCTGTTGAATGACTTGCATGACTCATGAATAAAGCAGTGTGTTTTTATTCCAATCAACCTTTTTTTTTTTTTAATATCAGTGCTTTATTCAATTCATCAGTTTTTTTTTTTTTTTTTTTTTTTTTTTTTTTTTTTGACAGGCAGAGTGGACAGTGAGAGAGAGAGACAGAGAGAAAGAGAAAGGTCTTCCTTTGCCGTTGGTTCACCCTCCAGTGGCCACCGAGGCCGGCGCGCTGCGGCCGGCACACCGCGCTGATCCGATGGCAGGAGCCAGGAGCCAGGTGCTTTTCCTGGTCTCCCATGGGGTGCAGGGCCCAAGCACCTGGGCCATCCTCCGCTGCACTCCCTGGCCAAGCAGAGGGCTGGCCTGGAAGAGGGGCAACCGGGACAGAATCCGGCGCCCCGACCGGGACTAGAACCCGGTGTGCCGGCGCCGCTAGGCGGAGGATTAGCCTAGTGAGCCGCGGCGCCGGCCCCCAATCAACCTTAATTTAAGGACATGACAATTACAACCACATATAATTTTTACATGTCACAAAAATATTCTTCTTCCAGTTCTTTTTCCACCGAGATGAAAATATGAAACATATTCTTAACTCACAAGGCATACAAAAACAAGTGATGGGCTGGATTGGAGCCTTGGGCATAGTTTGCCAACCTCTGTTCTATGTGATAGTAGTTCAAATACTGGAAGACAGTTATAGGAGATTTTCTATAGCTTCTGGTTGGTAATTAATATGCTTTTTAAATAAAATGCTTTCAACTGACATGAGTATAATTTACTTAAGCTGTTTTACTATAAGGATATATAAAAAATGGAACCATAAATAAAAATATAAATTCATGAGAATGGGAGACATAAACAAAAATTTTTAAATATTCATGCCATAGATTTAGATGAATTAACACATCATTAAAATGTGCTGTAAACTTTTGGCAGTCAAGGCATAAAGAAAAATATAATGATGTGTTTAACTTTCATTTTTGAATTAAAGAAGTAGGCAATTCATCAGAAGGAAGATAATTTAGTAACAGTAAGATTTTAAGAAGAATTTGGTTTTAACAGATGGATTCTTGTGGGGGGATATTAATCAATGTAATAAAAAATGTGTTATGAATTTCTTTTGTTCAACTTGGTTTTCATCAAAATGTGTATTTGAGATCTTATATTAGGAATTTTTATAAATATCTTTTAATTTAACTGAAATCCATTCTTTAATTATTGTAATTTCTCTGTCTTCTGAGAAATTATTTTAAGTCAGATTATTAGATTTTAAAAAATGAATTATTTTATATTATACAAAAGAGCTTTATATTGATTCTTGGAGGGGCTGGTGTTGTGGTGTAGCACAACACCATTGTAAAGTTGATGCCTGTGACGCCAGCATCCCATTTGGGCACCAGTTCCAGTCCTGGCTGTTCTACTTCTGATCAAGCTCCCTGCTAATGACCTTGGCAAAGGCGTAGAAGGTGGCCCAAGTGATTGGCCTCTGCCACCCACATGAGAGACCCGAAGCTCCTGGCTTCAACCTGGCCCAGCCCTGGCTGTTGCAGCTCTATGGGAAGTGAATGAGATGAAGACCCTTCTCTCTCTCTCTCTCTCTCTCTCTCTCTATCTATCTCTCTCTGTAACTCTTTCAAACAAATAAGTAAATCTTTTTTTAAAAAATTCATGGATAATTTGCATAACCATTTTTCTCCACTTTCCTTGAGAGACAGAGACAGTGAGAGAGATGTTCCATCTGCTGGCTCACTCTCCAAATGCCCTCAACAGCTAAGGGTGACTAAGCTGAAGCTACCAGACCAGAGCCCACTGCTTTCCCAGGCACATTAGCTTCAGGAAGCTGGATTGGAAGCAGAGGAGCCAGCTCTCAGACACGGAATGTGGGCATCACAGGCAGAAGCTTCAACCCCTGCGCAACACCAGTCCCATGCACATCAACATTTCTGCCCCAATCAGCCTCTTCTTTTAGGGAGCTTGATTTACATGTGCATTATGCCTCTTGTCCCATTGCTCATGGGGCTCTGTTCTCTCTTCTTTTAACCATCCTTTCCTCTGTTTTTTCTGATTGTAGAGTGACACTGATCTACTTCAAATCTACAGACTATTCTTCAGCTATCGTTAATAGTTAAAACTATTCTGTGAAGGACCAGTGTTGTGGTGCAATGAGTAAAGCCACCACCCGAGATACCAGCATCCCATATGGGTGCTGGTGTGTGTCCAGGATATTCTACTTCCAATCCAGCTCCCACCTAATGGCCTGGGAAAAGCAGCAGAAGATGGGCCAAATGTTTTGGGCCTCTGCCACCCATGTGGGTGGCCTGGATGAAGCTTCCAGCATTGGGCTGGTCCAGTACTGGCCATTGCAGTCATCTGGAGAGTGAACCAGCAGATGGAAGATCTCTCTCCCTCCCACTCTCCCTTTCTCTCTGCCTTTCAAAACCAATCAATAATTTTTTTAAACAAGAATATTCTGTGATTTTTAAAAAAGCTTTTTCTGATGATGTTCAGCTTTCAAGACTCTATTTGTTTTATTTTTTACGCTATATATTTCTCTGATGGTATTATCTATCTCTTTACTCATAGTGACCAGCTTTTTCCTTTGAGCCCTTGACCATTTTTATAATAGTTGAATTCTTTGCTTGTTCTAACATGCTGCTGATACTCAAGCTCTGTCTCTATTGACACCTGTTCTCAATGAATCATAGCAATCTTTCTTCATATGTCTAGTAATTCAGTTCCATACACTGGACTTCGGGGATGAGACTGTGGCTTTCATAAGTTTCTGAAGATTATTGATCTCTGTTCTAATGAGCAGTTACATTCAAAGTTGACCCTGTGAACTTTTCTTTGTTAGCCTAGGTCTCTACGCATGAATCTCCTGAAATTTAAAATAGAAACCCATGAAATGTTTTACCAAGCCACTCTGATTTGGAAGGAGTCAACATCTAAATTCTTTCTTCTCTGTGATGGGCAGCAGCTGAAGTCTGTGACTGGCTTTTCAGTCTTCAAACACTTGTTTCCCAGGGGGCTGCATCGTGTCTTTCATGCCTATCTGTGGTTCATAGCTCAGTTAAATATTTGTGGGAATTTTGTATTTTGACAGTCCCCCCTTCCCTACCATGGCTTCTTCTTTTCTGACATTTTGTGCCTCGATGTAAAGCCACATTGGCAGTCTCACCCTCTCCCCACTGTCAACTAGATTCAATGACCCTGAGGCTTTCTGCTTTCTTTCTAACCAGCCTACATCCCATGTGCTGGGAAGACCATGACGGGGAAGCTGGATGAGTGTGGATGTAACTTAGTGCAGATCTTTCTTTCAAGGGTCCCGTTTATGCCTCCTTCTGAGAATTCCCTAGAACCATCAAATTGCTTTCTTTAAAATCTGTTTTCCCTAGAGTTTGTCAAGATAGGCTGAAATAATCTGCCTTACCACCATTAAAAATAGAACTATCCAACTCAGCATTTGATTTCATGAAATCTCTCTTGAGCTGCTTTATGTGTCATTATATCCATCCTTAAGGTTCTACAGTTGCTTTTTATCTTTTTTATTTCTATACATTATACTAACTTATGTTTTCTGATTTGGCTTGTTAGTTTTGATCATTTCTTGCTCTGCTGCCATACTTCCAACAGTTTCTTTTCCCTTTAAGCACATTAAACTTAGTCATTTTACTTTATAATACATGATACTTTCTCTGATATCTTGAGGTCTGATAAGTGTGTTTCTTTTGACTTTAATTTGTTATAGCTTATTTCCTCATGTTTATTGGATACATTTTATTGCAAAGTTTTGACCCCTTTGGAATTTTATAGGAATTCCTCTAGCATGAACTTGAAAGTGCATTTCTACAGAGAAAAATCTGATTTTTTTTCTACCAAGATATTGCAATATTGGGGCTATGACCAATTGGATTGCCTTAATGTTGAACTTGATATATTTTTATGTATCATACAATTACTGTGAATAGAGGTCCTGAATCCAGACATGGTTAGAAATAATAGGTACCCTTTTTTTTTTCAGTTTTGAGTACTGTATTAAGATTGAGTCAGACAATTACACCACTACGTAGTCTGCAGAGGTGAGTTTTCCTGATTTACCCATTGGAGGAGCTATTATTGATAGGCTGTAACTTAGGTTCTTATCTTTAATTTGACTACCCCTTTGCTTGGTACCAGGGTGCGTCTCCTTTCCTGATGCCCCATAAAACCCTAAATACTTGCCCTATTTTTGAAAACTATATTTCTTTATTTATTTGAGAGGCAGGAAGACAGAGATGGATAGACAGACACAGAAGTAACGGCTCCCATCCACTGGCTTAATCCCCAAATGCCTCTAATGGCTGAGGCTGATGAGTCCAATATTGGGAGCTAAAAACTCCATCCTGGTCTTCCACATGGGTAGCAGGGCCCCAACTATTTGAACCACCATGTGCTAACTCCCAGAGTGCACATTAGAAGAGAGCTGGGCTCAGGAGCCAAGGCAGGACTCACACCTAGGTACTCTGATGTGAAATGTGGTATCCCAAATAGCACCTTAAATTACTACAGCAAATGCCCACCCTGTTTGTCCCATTTTAACTCCCATTAAGTAGCATATTAAAAAAATATTTTACCTATCATTTTTGAAATGCCATAAAAGCCAGTTTTTTCCCCAAAAAATCTATTTAGAACTGTTGTTGGGAATGGAAGTTTTCTTATCAGGTTTGTCTCATGTCTTTCAAGGTTGTGTTTTTAAGTACATAAAAGATTCTGACTTTTTCTTTTAGGTTCTTCAAGAGTTCCTCATATCACCAACATGAAATATCTTCCTTGTGAATTACACTGCTTTTTTACTCTGTATTTCACTTTGTTTCATATAAATATTGCTGCACCTCTCTTCTTTTTGCTAGCATTTATGTGGTATTTTCTTTATAAACCTTTATCTTCATTCCTCCTGTATCATTTCAACTATCTTTGATATTGAGTGACAGATCTAAATGGCTCTGTGTCCTGACCAAATTATATTCTGTCCTCAAAACCCAATAACCTTATCAGGTTTGATAGTTCTTTCTCACCATTCCAGCTTTGGCCATATGCCTTTAGTGAGTTGAATTCTATTTTAGAATTTTTAAAGAGGATAAAAATGTAAATAGCCAACCATGATTTGATATAAAACTACATCTTACTAAATCATTTGCTCATTTTTCTTTAAACCCATTCCTTTTCTCTTGGATTTGATTTCTACATTTCAAAATATTATTATCATGCTCTCTCTCTTGAATTGTACTCTAAGTATAAAATTCTTGATTCAAGATTTTTCCCAAATTTTTAAAATATGGCTCCATTCTGTCTCTCAGATTATATAAGATATTCAGATGTCAATCTGATTTTTATCCCTTTGTACATGATCACTATTTTTATCTTGTAGCTTTTAAGAATTTACTTTTCATATTTGCTTTCTGAAATTTGACAATCAAGTATTTTAAGTTCTTATTTTGTATTACTCATGTCTTTATGTCTCGTTTGCTTACAGGGAATAATTTTAATTTAAGGAATCTTTCCCCAAATTTAGCTTCGATGTCTTCTCTTCCATAGTTTCTCTATTTTTCCATTGTTTCACTAAATTCTTGAAGAATCCTAAACAGTGATTTCTTTTCTCTGTGAAATACCTTTTGGGTATGCCTCATAGCATCTGGCTGATGTACTGAGTTTTAAATTTCAGTGATAAAATTTTGGATTGCATGATTTCTATTTAATATTTTATGTATAATATTCTCTCATATATCTGGTGATGCTTATTATGCTTATATTCCATTCTGTCCCTTGATTGTAAGTTATTTAGTCTTTGGAGTTACTTCACAGTATTTCTTTTTATGTGAGGTGAATCTTGGTTGCACTCCCAATTTTTTCTTTTGGACTCCAGATCTGACCCACCTTGCTGGGGTGGAGTTGAGGGGGAGGGTGGACAGACAAACATAGTTGAATGGCTTATTCTTTCTTTGAACTATCATGCATATTAAGACCTACAAGCACATTGTGAGACAAGAGAATCACTTGCATGTGTGCTTACTTATGAAACAAGTTGGTTGCCAAGTGTTTATCCCATTGTGAAATGAACTCTGATGTATATTCTATTGAATTTCACTTTTTTCACATATTAGTTGAGTATTGATTTCAAAGCACAAGATTACATCTCAAGTAGAACTCGAACCGTTTTTGGCCATCGTTAATAAAATGAAGGAAGAAGGTAGACCCGTTATGAGGAGAAGTGTTTCAGAAGCTAATTTCTGAAACATGGATATCCTGTTTCTTGTCACCATGAGCCATTTGTACACACTGCCCCACCTCTGCACGGAGGACCCAGGCTAACTTTACTGAAAAAGCAAATACCTCTGTTGTTCCTGAATAAATACAGAAGAAAAAGAAGGAGGCATAGAGGCATAAATGACATGTGCTCCTGTTGCAGTGTTCCGCTAACATCTCCCCGTTCAGCTTGAACCTCTCTTCTCCTTGTCTTACATATAAGGATGGGAGACAGTTTTTTGCTTTGCGCCCATGTTTTGTAGCTGCTCTGGCTTTGTGTTTGATGATATAGCTTCATGTTCAATCTGTTCTTATTTACCTGGGGCTTGAGACAGATTACAGATACAACATGTACTCAGACCTTTACTATTTTTGCCTCAAAGCATTGATTTCAATCAGGTTTTTTTTTTTGTCAATTAAAGAAATACATACATTTATGCATATTTTAGTGATGCAGCAAATGGATACTTCCACTAAAGTGATCCCCATGTGACTTACTCTCTGGCTGGGGTGGAAGGCCGTGCTATGAAGATTTGCAAGTAAGCTGTAAGAGATAATGCCTATGCCAGGAGTCAAGGCACTTCTCAGGGAAGCTACTCATTAATCTGTGGCTCCACATGGTCATAGCAGATTCATGCATTAACATTCAAATTAACAAGAAATATTATTTTCTTTTCTTTTGTTCTACATCTCCACCAAGGTTTTTTTTTTTTTTTTTTTAAGATTTATTTGTTTGAAAGAGTACAGGGAGAGAAGAAGAGAGGGTGAGGCAAGAGGGAAGAGGGAGAGAGATCTTCATCCACTGGTTTACTCCCCAAATGGCTGTAATCGCTGAGACGAGCCCAGGCCAGAGCCAGGGGCTTCTTCCAGGTCTCCTACATGGGTTGCAGGGGCCCAAGCACTTGGGTCATCTGCTGCTGCTTTTCCTAGACTGTAGCAGGGAGCTGGATTGGAAGTAGAGCAGCCAGGAAATGAACTGGCAGCCATATCAGATGCCAGCATTGCAGGCGGCGTCTTTACCCACAACACTAGCCCCTCCATGAAACAGTGTTCCAAAATGTTATTGGGCAGATCAGCTTATGAAGTTCCTTAGAAATGAGGCTTTGAAGGAGCTTTGATTCCATCCTGCCACAGTGGGTATTAGGTCAGTGGTTTCACTGTGTTTTCAGGCTGTTTTTTTGTTTGTTTGTTTTTGTTTTTGTTTTTTTTTTTTATAGGCAGAGTGGACAGTGAGAGAGAGAGACAGAGAGAAAGGTCTTCCTTTGCCGTTGGTTCACCCTCCAATGGCCGCCCCGGCCGGTGCACTGCAGCTGGCGCACCGCGCTGATCCAAAGGCAGGAGCCAGGTGCTTCTCCTGGTCTCCCATGGGGTGCAGGGCCCAAGCACTTGGGCCATCCTCCACTGCACTCCCTGGCCACAGCAGAGAGCTGGCCTGGAAGAGGGGCAACTGGGACAGAATCCAGTGCCCCGATCGGGACTAGAACCTAGTGTGCTGGCGCCGCAAGGCGGAGGATTAGCCTAGTGAGCCGCAGCGCCAGCCCCAGGCTGTTGGTTTTTAAGCCTGCCATAGAGCTGGGCATAGAGCTGAGGATGGGAATAGGAAAAGTTAGAACACCACAAAACTGGTCTTATAAAAATTTTGCCAGTTTGAATATAATTGCTCTTTAAATTTGTGCGTAGTTTTTGGTTAATTTCTACATTTCTGAAAAAAATTTTTCCAATAACTTATAAAATTTTTCATACTCTTATGAAGAAAATTTCAGAGGTTCTTTCCATTTTCATTGACCTGCTACTAAGTTTTATTTAAATCATAGTATCATATATTACAAATGCTAGTACAAGGCTAATCCTCCACCTTGCGGCGCCGGCACACCGGGTTCTAGTCCCGGTCGGGGCGCCGGATCCTGTCCCGGTTGCCCCTCTTCCAGGCCAGCTCTCTGCTACGACCTGGGAGTGCAGTGGAGGATGGCCCAAGTCCTTGGGCCCTGCACCCCATGGGAGACCAGGAGAAGCACCTGGCTCCTGCCTTTGGATCAGCACGGTGTGCCGGCCACAGCGCGCCGGCCGCGGCGGCCATTGGAGGGTGAACCAACGGCAAAGGAAGACCTTTCTCTCTGTCTCTCTCTCTCTCACTGTCCACTCTGCCTATAAAAAAAAAATGCTAGTACAAATATGAGGTATTGTATGTGACCAAGAGAATAGTCTTTTGCATAATTATGATGTAGGATATTCTTCACCTTGGGTTGATATCTGATTTACACCATGGCACAATTTATCATGCCATTGTCACTTACGGAGCCAATCTAGAAGCACACCCACCCCATGTCCCATTTTCAAGGGACCTTGTTTGCTAACGTACCAGGGTAAATAGTTTAAGGTCAAATGTTAATGACTAATCATAGCAGTACATGTAACCATCCCAATCATATTTCTAGATGACCGAGAGATTCTGTTCCTTAATCAAGGAGAGTAAGCGATGTGAGTCGTGCTGTCTCGTTGAGAGTGTCCATCTGTCATACCAAGAACGGGCTGCAAGCAAGAAACTTAGCATCAGACAAGTCAGGGTGATTGGTGGAGTTAGAAATTCTTTCGCTGAAAATGCCAAAACAAAGTCTTATTCAAAACATCTGAATCATGTTGCTACCATCTAATTAATTTCCTCTCTATTTACTTTGCAAGTGTACCAAATATTGGTAAAGGTTATCAGATACTTGCCTCAAATTAATTTGCTTTTCTATTTTGAAGAAGCCTTTGTCATGGAAATACTGTTTCTTTAGAAGACCACATTTTTATGTCACAAACTAGATGAAAGCTTTCATCTAAAATTTTTAAGCATCTCCCTCATCAAACAGGCTAAGCAAAATCCTGAGTATTTATTTAGAAAGTATTGGATGTTGGCTGGCGCCGCGGCTCAATAGGCTAACCCTCCGCCTTGCGGCGCCGGCACACCGGGTTCTAGTCCCGGTCGGGGTGCCGGATTCTGTCCCAGTTGCCCCTCTTCCAGGCCAGCCGTCTGCTGTGGCCAGGGAGTGCAGTGGAGGATGGCCCAAGTGCTTGGGCCCTGTACCCCATGGGAGACCAGGAGAAGCACCTGGCTCCTGCCTTCAGATCAGTGCGGTGCGCCGGCCACAGCGCGCCAGCCATGGCAGCCATTGGAGGGTGAACCAACGGCAAAAGGAAGACCTTTCTCTCTGTCTCTCTCTCTCACTGTCCACTCTGCCTGTCAAAAAAAAAAAAAAAGTATTGGATGTTATTCTAATTTGTATCTATGAATAAGGGTCCTTAGAGTCTGAAATCTGTTTGTGTATGTATAAACTTCCTGGTGGTAGCTGCTATAGTCAATGTTTAAAGTGCCAAACTCAATTTGGCATAATCTAAAATTATGCCAAAGAGGAGCTATTTCTACCATTTGAGAAATGTTCTCTGTCCAGTCCTTGCTTGGTTTTTCTGGCCATGTGGCTTTGGAACAAAGCCATGATTCTGCTACTGGAGAATGTCTGGGGACAGACTAAACATTAAGTCATTTGGGATGATGCCTTTTTTCACTTGGTGCTAGCATCCACTGTTCATTCACTAGTAAGACATCAGTTAAGTACAAGCAAACACATGGTAGCTGTTATGCCTCGACTAATTAGAATGCTTGGCATATAAGCACATATCTAGCATAATTTTTTCAAAGATTTGATTGGAAATTTTAGTAATATTTTGTGTGCCATATAAATTAAGGTCAGATCCACATAATATTAAAACCTCATAAGATACAATAACACAAATTTGGACTTTGTGGTAATTTATATGTGGTCAGGATTCAGTTGTCCTTTGCATAAATGAAGACCGGATTCAAGAAGTGAATTAATTGTATAAAAATATTTTGGATTGAATTCCATTAATTCCAAAGTTTTTACTAACCGCCCAATTGCAATGATGTGATTCTTTTAAAGTACTATTTACATATTGATGAGCCTGTTACATGTAATTTTAACTGGTCATTAACAGATATCTTTTAAGAATAGTTTAGGAAATACGCTGCTAGCCAAATGAGTTAATTAATTATATTTTTTGCTTTCTTGTTTCTTTTTTTTTTTTTGACAGGCAGATTTAGTGAGAGAGAGAGACAGAGAGAAAGGTCTTCCTTCCTTTGGTTCACCCCCTAAATGGCCGCTATGGCCTGCGTGCTGCGCCGATCTGAAGCCAGGAGCCAGGTGCCTCCTCCTGGTCTCCCCTGCGGGTGCAGGGTCCAAGCACTTGGGCCATCTTCCACTGCCTTTCCGGGCCACAGCAGAGAGCTGGACTGGAAGAGGAACAACCGGGACAGAATCCGGTGCCCCAGCTGGGACTAGAACCCAGGGTGCCGGCGCCACTAGGTGGAGGAATAGCCTAGTGAGCCGCGGCGCCGGCCAAGCTTCTTGTTTCTTCTCCTTACATGAAAATGACAAAATGATTTCATTTACAATGAATTCAAAGAGACTCATTTGAGTTAGAACTGATTTTCTTTCTTTTTTTTTTTTTTTTTTTTTTTTGACAGGCAGAGTGGACAGTGAGAGAGAGAGACAGAGAGAGAAAGGTCTTCCTTTGCCGTTGGTTCACCCTCCAATGGCCGCCGCTGCAGCCGGCGCACCGCGCTGATCCTGGCAGGAGCCAGGAGCCAGGTGCTTTTCCTGGTCTCCCATGGGGTGCAGGGCCCAAGCACCTGGGCCATCCTCCACTGCACTCCCTGGCCATAGCAGAGAGCTGGCCTGGAAGAGGGGCAACCGGGACAGAATCCGGCGCCCCAACCGGGACTAGAACCCGGTGTGCCGGCGCCGCAAGGTGGAGGATTAGCCTATTGAGCCACGGCGCCGGCAGAACTGATTTTCTTTTAAAGATTCATTTATTTGGGGGCCAACATTGTGGCATAGCAGTTAAAGCCTCTGCCTGTGATGCTGGCATCCCATATGGGCATGAGTTTGAGACCTGGTTGCTCCAATTCAAGCCAGATGCCTACTAGTGCACTGGGAAAAGCTGCAGAAGATGGCCCAAGTGCTTGGACCCCGGCACCCCTGTGAGAGACCTGGAAGAAGCTCTCCTCTCCTAGCTCTTGGCTCCTTTCTTTGGGTCAGCCCAGCACCTGCCCTTGTGGCCATTTGGTGAGCGTACCAGCAGATGAAGGTTCTCTCTCACTCTCTCGCTTGCTTGCTCTCTCTCTCTCTCCTCTGCCTTTCAAATGAATGAATAAATAATTATAAAAGAATTACATTTTAAAAATGAAGATTTATTTATTTGAAAGGCAGAGAAACAGAGAGGGGGGAGACACACACATATACATAGAGAAAGAGGGAGGAGGGGAAGGGAAGGGACAGGGAAAAAGAATCATCTTCCATCTGCTGGCTTGTTCCCCTAAATGGCCACAACCACCAGGGTCTGGACCAGGCCAAAGCCAGGAGCCAGGAACTCTAGCTGGTCTCCCACATGGGTGGCAGGGACCCAAGTACTTGGGCCATCATCTGCTACCTTTCTAGGCATATTAGCAGGGGCACTGGGTTGCAAGTGGATCAGTTGGGACTTGAACTGGTGCTCTGATATGGGATGCCAGAGTCACAAGCAAGAGCTTAACCCACTGTGCCACCACGCCAGCCCCATGAACTGATTAACTACAGGTGTGCAGTAGCTACAGTGAATTTTTGAGGAAGACATAGAACAGATAGTCGTATTCACCAAAAAGAAGATTCTTGTTCCGTGAGTTTGGAGAAATCATCCCAGGGAATTTGTCTATAGCAGTGTGGCAGGGAGGAGTTTTCAGTGTATAAAGGAAAAACAGAGATGGTCGTAAGAGTGTCAACATTTTCTTTCTCTTCGGGAAGGTCTGTGCCTGCCCCGAGACTGGAAACTTGCTCTTAGTCCCCCTTCTTTCCAATTATGCTGCATCTCAGCCAGTTATCACACTGTCCTCCACCCCTGCTTCCTTGGATTGCACAAAGGTTTCCAACGATGGTGCAGCTCAAGGGTTGGGCATTTCCAAGAACAATTTGCTTCCTTTGAAAGCCTGAGCAGAGAGTGTGTTTTCAGCTTTCTGTGTGAGGGATTAAATCTCCCACTCTCATTCACAATAACTCTCCACATGCTGCTTTGTAGACTTTTTTCCCCTTCAGCTTTAAACAGAGATGTTTAATGAGGATGAGATTTTTATTTCCTTTTCCATATTTAGGAGTTGCTGAATGTGAGGGGGACGAATGAGGCTTGCTATGGTGGAGTTAATGGAGGCACTATATAATTATCATTATCTGCTACAATTAAGGCAGCATCAGGCTGTGTTTTGACAGTTTATTGTGGTATGTGGTGCTGCAGTAAAGTGATATTTATACCCCTATGACTGCTTTGCTGTTCAGAAATCCATAACTATATAAATGCAGTCTCTGGATAGAGCGTATTTATTCCGCATTTCTCTGTTAGGGTGCCTCTTTAAATTGGGAATGTGGCCCACAACGCAAGAATAAACCCATAGAAGAGATCAGAAAATAAAAAGATGTTTGATAATAATGAACAAAGGCCTCCCTTGTTCCTTATGCTGGAATCTAACAGTCAGTGGCTTAAGGCTGCGTAGGTGATGTGCCAGGATACAAAGACTGGGCTTGCAGAGATATAGGGCAGCTGGACCACAACTGACACATCTGGAGAAGAGGGATGCTTGATGTGAGAACTGGAGGAGCTTCCGCCAACAATGCACAAAAGAGACTCATAACTCGCAATTGAACCTTCACTCAACCTGGATTCAGGAGATTGACATCCAAGGGGACGAGGTGAGGCTGTTCATGAAATGACAAAGACAAGTGGTGAAAAACCAAGAGTTGTGTGAGAGGTGACTGTCTAGACCAAGTTGTGCAGGAAAACGTGATTTGGACATGAGAACTGAAATCACTGTTCTGGGATGGACAGGACAGACACTCTAAGATATCCATGTGACATTGGAATTGTGCCTTGGCTATTAATAAGCAATGTGAATGTCCATCTGATTTACCATCTGCATTGCGGAGACCATCACCATGTCCACTTACGATGGTTTGAGTATGGTTGGTCCTTTCTGGAAATCATGTTGAAATTTGATTGCCATTGTGGGGATGCTGAGAAGGGAGACCTTTAAGAAGTGACTAGATCCTTAAGAAAGATTAATAATGCCTTTTCAAGGGACTGAGTTAATTCTTCTAGAACTGAATTCATTGCCGCTAGAGTGGCTTGCTTTCTTTCATTCAACAGCAGAAATGGGAGGGGGAGGATTGCGGGGAATAGAGATCTGCCATCAGCTGGTTCACTCCCTAAATGCCAAAACAGCTGATTCAAAGTCAGACCCAAGCCACAAGCCTCAAACTGATTGGATCTCCCATGTAGATGGTAGGGAACCCAAAATCTTGGGCCATCATTGCATCAGGTGCCTTAAAGTGATGCTGTCTCTAATGCTTTGCCTCTTCCACGTGCACCTTTCACTTTTCCACTAGGGTATGACACAACACAGAGCCTTTGCCAGCATCACCAACTGATCTTGGACTTTTAGTTTCTAGAACTGTAAGAAATAAATTTCTATGCATTATATAAATGATCAGGTTAAGGCATTTTTGTAACAGAAGTACAAAACAGTTTAAGGCACTTATTGGTAAGGTTAAATTAGCCAATGGATGGAGGAGATCCGGGATGGCTGAATAGAGTTAACCACGCTGGCTTAAGCTGCTCTGGGATTTGAAAAGAACAAAGGAAGGACTATGTATACAGTGGTCTGACTGATGGAAAATTTTGGCAAAGATTTGAAAATAAAAGCAAAAAATGAAGACTTCTGTGGGCAAGAGGAGAGAAGACAGAGACACCACTGCAGCCAGCTATGCAGTGCAGCCCGCTGATGGCTGTGAGCCACCATCTTTATACAACAAGGTAGGAAGAAATTACTGTGTACTGCTCCAGGCAGTTTTAGCCGAGAAAGAATTGCACAGTAACCCACTAACATAACTCAGCCGCCTGGAGAGCTGGCTGGGGTCTGAGCAACTGAGGTGCTTGGAGCAGGGATGCCAACTTGCTCCCTTCCCCTACCCTACTCCCACAAGAGCACCGTACGCAGTAGAGGAATGTTGCACAGTGCGTATCTGTTCTGCTAGCATCAGAGTCAGAGGCAGGGCATCATGTGGGTCAAAGGACAACTCCCCTGCATCTTGCAACTGTGGGGATGTTTGAGCATTAGACCCAGAGCTACTCTCATGCACTCTGCGTGAGCAAGGGGGATTCACCTTACCTTCTAGGTGCTAACATCTGAAGCAGCCCATAAAAACTCCCACCTGGGAGATCTGGGTAGTGACCCCATTATACCCTGTAACAGCAGGACTGTAACAATTTGATCTAAATTTCTCAGTGCCACTGGAATCCACCAGGTGAACATAGGAGAAGAACCTATCTGCATTCCACTTTTCTGGGCTCATAACCTCCAGATTAAAATCTCCTGTTTAGCTTGTAGTAACCCTCTAGGACTGGAACATGGTTCATTTCACATCCTCTAGTCCTAGACTAGGACTAGGGCTGTTTGTATTATAAGCCACAGTAACAATTGAACTCTCCGAGCAGGACCTGAGGAAGGGTCCATCTATACAATGCAATCCTAGAGCCAAAGCAACTGATTCGACAATCCCCAGCATCATTCAGGCTTGCCAGTAATACTAGGGGGCAGCTACCCTTGTTTCCCTCAGCAAAAAGAACAAGGTCCTGGCTACCACATTTGTCAGGAAGACTAACACTGAACTCTCCATGTGCCAAAGATGTACATCCAAGGAGACACTTATTAATCTCAAAGCCACAGTTCTCTCCTTGGGAACTGCAGCAGGCTAGAGTTCTGTGTCACTTCTAGACACAACTGACATTAATTAGATGAAATCACTCAGACTACAATCCTGAGCTCACCTAGAACCAAAGTCAAAGCAACAAGCCAAGTAATACCCTGCATTCCAGTTAAACAATAAACTCTTTTCCAACAAAATTGATTCCATAAAGAAGAAGGGTTGAATATACCAGATGGGCAAATGTCAACATAGGGACACAGGAGATATGAAGAGGCAAGGGGACAGGACACTTCCAAAGGAAAATAATACTCCTGGGATGGGAGCTGTGGTGCAGCCCGGTTAATGCTCTGGCCTGAAGCACTGGCATCCCATATTGGTGCCAGTTCGAGTCCCAGCTGCTCCAATTCCCATCCAGCTCTCTGCTATGACCTGGAAAAGCAGTACAAGATGGCCCAAGTCCTTGGATCCCTGCACCCACATGGGAAACCCAGAAGAAGTTCCTGGTTCCTGCCTTCGGTTCAGCACAGCTCTGGCTAACTGGGGAGTGAACAAATGGATGGAAGACCAACCTCTCTCTCTCTCTCTCTCTCTCTTTCTGCCTCTCCTCTTTCTGTATAACTATGACTTTCAAATAAATTAAAAAATCTTTAAAAAAAAAGAAAATAATACTCCTCCAGAATTAGATCCTAAACTGAAGGAAATCTATGACAAATATAGAATTCAAAATACTGATTGTAAGGGAACTCAGTAAGTTGCAAGAGAATACAGAGAGACAGATTAAGGAATTGAGGAAATCAATGAGTGACATAAGTGAAAACATCATTACTAAGGAGATAGAACTCATTAAGAAGAACGAAATAGAAATTTTGGATATGAAATCTTCAGTCAATGAAATAAAAAATATGATTGAGAGCTTTAATATCAGAATAGCCCAAATGGAAGAAAGAATTTCTGACCTTAAGGACAAGAGTATTGAAGTAGCCCAATGAGATCCAAATAAAGAGAAAAGAATTAAAAAGAATGAAGAACGTCTATGTAAAATATGGGATACCATTAAATGACCATGTTCTAAGCATTCCTGAAAGAGAAGAAAAGGAAAAGGGCATTGAGAACGTGGTAAATTAAATAATAGTTGAAAATGTCCAAGTTCTGAAAGAGATATAGACATCCAGATATAAGAAGCTCAGAGGGGCTGGCACACGGCTCATTAGGCTAATCCTCCACCTTGCGGCGCCGGCACCCTGGGTTCTAGTCCCTGTTGGGGCGCCAGATTCTGTCCCGGTTGCCCCTCTTCCAGGCCAGCTCTCTGCTGTGGCCAGGGAGTGCAGTGGAGGATGGCCCAAGTGCTTGGGCCCTGCACCCCATGGGAGACCAGGATAAGTACCTGGCTCCTGCCATCAGATCAGCATGGTGAGCCGGCCTCAGCGCACTGGCCGCAGCAGCCACTGGAGGGTGAACCAACGGCAAAGGAAGGCCTTTCTCTCTGTCTCTCTCTCTCTCACTGTCCACTCTGTCAAAAAAAAAAAAAAAAAAAACACTCAGAGAACTACAAGCAGACTCAAAAAACGGGTTTTCTCCAAGGCATATTGTTATCAGATTGTCAAAATTTAAAGACAAGGAGAGAATCCTAAAGACAGTATGAGAAAAGCATGAAGTTCTCTATAAACGAAAACCTATTATATTAACATCAGATTTCTCAGTGGAAACCCTGCAGGCCAGAAGAGAGTGGGATGATATATTCAAAGTCTTAAAAAAAAAAGTTCCAACCAAGAATATTATAATCAGTGAAGATATCCTTTAAAAGTAAAGGAGAAATAAGATAAGCAAAAATAGAGAATTCACCACCACCACACCAGCCTTACAAGAAATTCTGAATGGCATCCTACATTTGAAGTAAACATGAAAACACAGGACACCACCAAATTCACTAACAGAGCGGGTAGAATCATTATCCAATCCAAAAAAAAAAAAAAAATACAGGACTAAGTTCTTATCTATCAATACTAACTTTGACTATAAATGGATTAAATTCACCAACCAAAAGACTTAGGTTGGCTGAATGGATAAAAAACCATGACCCCACTATATGCTGCTCATGAGAGACACTTCACAAAGATACACACAGACAAAAAGTGAAGGGTTGGACAAAGACATACCAGGAAAATAGAAGCCAAATGTGAGCAGGTGTAGCTATCCTGATATCAGATAAGACAGATGTTAAATCAAAAATTATGAAAAGAGATAAAAGTAGATTATATTTTGATAAAAGAGTCAATTCAGCCAGAAGACCTAACAATCATAAATATATGCACACCCAACACAAGGCTACCCAGATTTATACAGAAAATATTATTATTTTATATTATATATATTTTATATATGTTTATATTATATATTATATATATTTATATATATTTTATATATTATATATATTATTTTTACTATAATCTTAAAATATGTTATCTCAAAAACTTCAAAAAAGGGAGAAGGAATGAGGATGGAAGGAGAGAGGGGAAGGGAGAGAGGGATTATCATTATGTTCTTAGGATTGTATCTACAAATCACATTGGATCTCTTAAAAACTATTTAAAATTAAAAACTTATAAATAGATCAGTCAGTGTATGAAGAGTGCTCCATGCAATATCTTTAACGTGGTGTTCGTTGAATAAAGGTTGCCATTATTATTTTCATTATAAAAATGAGTATGATTATTCCAGGACAGCCAAGGATTGTGATGTATAGATCAGTGTATTTCAGTTTTTTGAGTGGGCTACTATTTCATTCTAAAGCAATGACTTGTAAAGTTTTAATCTCAACTACTTTGGTACCTTGAGGAAACTCCACTGCATCAGGAGTGTAGGAATGTGTGCTGCTTCTCGTCCCCTCTGGCTTCTGACTGGGTTTGGCCAATAGGAATGACCAAGAGTTCTTCAAGGGCAACAGGAGAGTGAGAGCAGATCCCCCTTCTCTGCCTATTGATTTCCTGTACTGAGGACTAGGGTTTTATCGGGCAGGCTGGGCACTCTCCCCTGGGGTCCAGCTCCTGCTCTATCATCTAGTTCCCTGAGGCCATGGAGGCTGAGTGGCTTCCTGGTTACCAGCTGTGGGGAGTTATACCATCCTGGGGTGATTCCCTAACTAGCCATACCCCTACAAACCGGCCCGTCCCTCCACTTCCCAGCCTGAGTGTGCTTTCTACTCCCCGCCACAGGCACTTCCTGTTGTCCTTTAAATCACATCCATATGACTGTCTCCATGGCTTCAAAGCTATCTATAGCACACTTTACCTCATCTCTTTCTGTCTCACCTCCACCGAAATAGCTTATATTTTACCCTTTGTCACATAGACGCACAAACACATGCCTAATATACAAACAAAGCAGAGGAGAGATAAGTTAGTCCTCTGTGCCTACTTCTCCCTGTTTTAATTATGTAGAATATGTTAATTTTTTAAAGCATTACTGAAATGCTTAGTAAAGTAGCAGGTGTTACAAAATTGCATTTTCATTATCCTTCTCCATATCTGGCATGGAAATTATGATTTCTCTAGCTATGTTACCATTTGCTAAATATTCCTAGGCAGTTATCACAGATAATGCTTCTTTTTAAATCATAGTTAGATGATTAGAAACTTTTGGTTAATTAATTTTACATATTTGAAGGAAGGATTTTGGATAAATCTAAGGTAGTAGGATTAATATTATTAACGCTAATAGTTATCACAAGCCAAGCACATATTTATAATTAAATGTATAAAGGTAGACTTCCTGCTGTAACAATATTGAAAACTGAGTTAGTACAATTTATAGTCTCAAAATAATTTTTATACTCAGCTACACTTTCTAAGTAAGACATGTTTGGCCAAGGGCTTAATATAAATAAATTGTAGTTATTAATTCATATATACCGAGATCTGCATAGACATTTCTCAAAAGAATACATACAAATGACCAACAGGTATATGAAAAACACTTACAATCACTGATCATTGGGGAAATACAAATTAAAACCACAATGAGATACCACTCCACACTTGTTAGATTGGCTATCATCAAAAAGATGAAAGAGAAAAAATGTTGGCCAAGATGCTGGGAAAAGGAAAGCTTTATAAACTGCTGTTGTAAATTAGAATAGCCCTTTTGGAAAACTATGAATTTTCCTCAAACAACTAGAAATGATATCACCACATAATCTAGTAATATTACTCCTGTGTCTAACCAAACAAATTAGAATCAGCATGCCAAACCCCCAGGTTAAGTGTCCATCAATGGTTGAATGGGTTAAAATGGGTGGTATATATAAATAAGGGAGTACTGTACAGCTTCTTCAAAAAGAAGGAAATTCTGCCGTTCGCGACAACATGGATGAACCTGGAGACACTATGTTAGATTCAATAAGCCAGGAACAGGGAGATAATTACTGTATGACCTCAGTTACAAGGAGAATCTAAAAGTGTGGACGTCGTAGAAGTAAAGATGGTGGTTACCAGATGACGAGGAAAAGGAGCAAGCTGGCCCAGGCATTACAAGTCACAGGTAGAAGGGCTAAATTCTGCTGTTCTATTGCATAGTATGGTGACTATTAACAATGCATTGTATACCTCACATAGTTCTGAGAGGGTTTAAGATGCTCCACTCCCCAGAAAGTATTTGAGGTGATTTGCCTGATTTGATCATTACACAGGGTAGACATGTATAGGAACATAAGGTAATACCCCATAAATAGATATAACTACCATTTGTCAATTAAAAATAAAACAGAAAAAGGTTCCCCTCCAGGGGTTTTAGCTCTGTATCTGAATGGTTCAGGTCTCTTCTTTAAAGACATCTACCCCTGTGTTGATTCTACCTTCAATTCACCTCACACATGAACCCCAGGTAATTTTCAGTTAAAACTTCAGGATTGTATTTTATTTTGTTTTTGGGTATTGCGTTAGTTTGCTTTTTGTTACTTTAACTAAAATACTTGTGAGGAGTTTCTTTTTGGGGATGAAGAATAGGATTATCACAGTTCAGGTTGTGGGGTTGAGCAGCCCTGTAGTCCTGTGTCAGGTGGAAGCTGTCATGGCTGGTGATGAGGAGCGCTCCCTGTGAGCCAGGCGGGACAGAGAGAAAACACAGGCTGAACCTTACTGACAAACATCTCACAAGGGGTTGAGACCTCCCTTTGGCCCCCACCTGAGAGATGCTGTCAATAGATCAAGTCTCCACCCTTAATCAATCACTCATGAACATTAGGACATCAGAGTATAAAAAGTTGCACCAATTTGGGGGAGAAATCTCCTGCTATGTCTATAACAGATATTTTAAATAAAATAATGCCTAGAATTTGTTCTCCTAGTAGGGAGGGCATTTTTTTCTAGAAGAACAGATACAAGTTCAGACTGAGCTTGTACTTGGAAAAGGAAAGCAAGCTAGATGTAGTGGCCTTAATAACATGTTTTTTTTCTTACATATTTTAGGTTGCTCCAAATATCTCAATTAGTGAAGAGCAGGTTTTAATGCATTAAAATGTTTGAAAATGTTTATAAAAACTCTACAGTTAAAGAAGTTTAGACTTAAAGCATAAATGGGCACCACATTATTTAAAACACTTTTCGTAAATGGTCAGTTTTCCTAATGCAAAAAAAAAATGCAGATCAATATATGAAGAAAAAATAGACCAATTGGGAAAAATAGGCCAATATGATGAGCAGTTTCCAGGAAAAAAAGGTATATAAGAAAATGCATTTTCTCAGATAATATTAAATAAGATTTTATCTTAAATGTTTATTTCTACTTAAAATACATAAATGCACATTTGTTAAATAATCTTTTGACCTAATTAGTATTTAATGTTTTCTTTATTATGTAACCATTATGCATTGCCTTTTATTTCTAATTCTAGTTTCTTTTAATGTACAACAATAAATTTAAAACCTTCTAAGTCTAGGGGCTGGTATTATGGCATAGTGGGTAGGACTCCACTGTGACACCAGCATCTCATTTGGGCACTGGTTCATGTCCCAGCTGCTCCACTTCCCATCCAGCTCCATGAGTGAGCCAGTGGATGGAAGATCTCTCTCTCTCTGTCTCTCCCTTGCTCTCTGTAACTCTGATTTTCAAATAAAAAAATAAATATTTTTTTAAAAAAGTGATAAACCCTTCTAAGTCTAAAATCCTTAGAGATTTTCTCTTTTCACACCTGATATTTTTGTTCAGGATGTATTTATTTGTTTGAAAGTTAGAGAGAGGGAGGGAGAGGAGAGAGAGAGAGAGAGAAAGAGACAGACACAGAAACACTGCAGTCAGGTCTGGGCCAGGCTGGAGTCAGGACCCAGAATTTCCATCCTGGTCTCCCACTTCAGTGACAAAGCTCTTGGGCCATCTTCTGCTGTCTTCCAAGGCACATTAACAGGAAGCGGGATGGGAAGCAGAACAGCCAAGACTCACACCAGCATTCTGATATGGGATGCAGGCGTTGCAAGTGGTGGGTTAACCCAATGTGCTACAATGCTGGCTGCTCACACATGGTCTATTTTTTTAAATTATGTATGTATTTATTTGTGAGGCAGAGAGAAGGAGAGAGGGGGAAGCAGGGAGGAAGAGAGAGAGCATGAACAAATACTCTCATCCTCTCTCATGCTCCAAATGCCTGCAGTAGCCAGGATGGACTGGGAGTTGGGAACTCCATGAAAGTCATCCACATAGGTGGTGGGAACTCCAAGTACTTGAGCAACCACCATTGCCCACCAGGGTGTGCATTAGCAGAAAGCTAGAATTAGGAACTAGAACCAGGAATTGAGCCCAGATACCTCATTGTTGGGTAGGGAAGTCTTAACTGCTAGGATAAATAGCTCCCCACATAGCCTATATTTAATAGTTTTATTGAGATGTAATTTTATACCAAGAAGCTCACTCATTTTAAATGTATAATTCAGTGATTTTCAATACACTTGCATAGTTGTTCAACTATCAACTGCATATAATTGTTGAACATTTTCATCAATCCAAAAAGAATTCACACCTCCTGCCTTCAACCCACATTTTCCCCAGTTCCAGACCATCACTATTTTCTGGCTTTATATATTTCCCTATTCCAAGCATTTTATATAAATAGAATCATACAATATGTAGTATTTTATGAATGGCTTTCACTTAAGCTAAAGTGCTTTCGAGGTCCACCCATGTTTGTAGTACACATCATTATTTATTCCTTTTTAATTGTATAATATTCCTTAGCAAATAAAATATGTTAAGCAAACTTGGTTAAATTCATTTTGTTTATTTATCAGTTGATTAGACAATTGGACTGTTTACCCCTTTGCCTATTTTAAATAATGGTGCTCTAAAGATTTGTGTACACATTTTTGTATAGGTATATGTTGTCATTTCTCTTGGGTATACACTGAACATTGGGATGGCTACATCAAATAGCAACTTCATAGATACTATTTTGAGGATCTGCCAGGCTGTTTTACACATCTGCACCGTTTTATATTTCCACCAGCAATGTGTAAGTGTTCGTTTCCCCACATCCTTTGCATCCTGTTTGTTCTCTGACTTGCTTTTTTTAAAATTTATTTTGACAGGCAGAGTTAGACAGTGAGAGAGACACAGAGAAAGGTCTTCCTTCCGTTGGTTCATCCCCCAAAGGGCTGCTACAGCTGGAGCAATGCCGATCTGAAGCCAGGAGCCAGGTGCTTCTTCCTGGTCTCCCATGCAGGTGCAGGGGCCCAAGCACCTGTGCCATCCTCCACTGCCTTCCCTGGGCCACAGAACCCGGCGCCCATATGGGATGCCGGCACTGCAGGTGGAGGATTAAAGTGAGCCACGCCGCCAGCCCCTCTGACTTGCTTCTTATAGTAATTCTAGTTGAGTGTGAGTGGGTAACTCATGGTGGCTTGGAATTTAATATTCCTTTGTAGAAAAACAAAAGAGCCAGACTTGTGTTTTTAAAAATATATGCTCAGGTCATTTTTCATAGGGGAGAAATACTGTGTGTAGTATGCGTGCTTCAGGCACAGATAATTTGTGGGACTTACTCTTTTAGCTATTGCGATGTGTTGTCATAATCAAATTAGTAGTCAATGACAATTAAGTTTTTGCCCCTTTCTGTGCACGTATATCCCAGGCTCAGTGGGAAGAACCCTGGCAGAACTTGAGAGATCTGTATGTTCCCAGCTGTGTCCCTAAACCAAAGATCCTAAATAAGCTCATCAACAGATGAGAATTATTTGTCTCCAACATTTCACCAAAGTGACGTAAAGATAAATTGATGAATGGGAAAACCTTAGGGTTTTACCAATGTATTTGTAGCTGCATTCTATCTGTCACACATACACATGCACACACACACATTGCGTTATATGTATAGAGTTGAAAGAATAAAGAAAAGCCTCAATTTGTGTCAGGTGATGGTGGAGATGGCAGTGTTTTCTGGCAAAATGTCAACGAACAAGATGGACTACACAGCAAAACAAGATTACTCATTCAGAGCAACAGCCAACGGCAGTTTTTATTGTTGTTTTTCTCAAGATTCTAATGAGGATGATGGAGTAATTGGTATGCTTCCTGGCAGGAGGTCATCATCTTGTCTTGCAGCACGCAAATCAGAGGGACTCCAGTGTCTTCCTCTTTGCATTATAGTTGTCACCTAGTAACTACAGCCTGAGTGACAGGGTACAAATGACATGTTAGTGGATGAAACGTGGCCATAATTAAATCAGAACCCTTTATTTAACACTTATTCTTTTGCTAACATATCAAATGATCAAAGATGTTTTTATTTAGAAATCCTTTGTCTATATCAGACAGTTTTGAGAGCCATTGCTCATGGTTCAGTCTCATGAACTTTCTTGTTACAATTTGTGCCTTTCACTTCTGCGACTGGCACTCCACTGTGCCTGCATCGAGAACTGGACTTCCATCTGTGCAGAAAATATTGCGTGAATGTGGATTGCCATGACAAATTTATCCTCACGACTTTCATGCTCTCTGAATTTCTCTCACAAATATCCACATTGGTTGGACTATTATTCCCTCTTCAAAACTCATGCTGTTTTATTTCCCTAACTTGCCCTTTATTCTGTTTTTAATAGATCTATAATCTTTCCATCTCTAATGTTTTACCCTAAAGAGCAGTTTTTTTTTTTCTCCAAGAACTCTTTGTATCACCATCAGCTAGAAACATTGCACAATGTAGATTCTTCAGCCTGAAGCTAGACCTACTGGGTCAAGAAGTGGCTTCGAAGTGTGTATTTTCACAAGCAACCAGGTACACTGTGGAAGGTGCTTTGCTCTGATTAATCGCACAAGCATGTACCAGAGTAAGTGAACCTTGGACCATAATAAACAATATTCTGTACTGTGGCACTAAGAACTGACTCACTTTCCTCCTTAGCTATATATTACAATGAGGGTTAGAGTTAACACACAATTTTTGTAGAAATATTTAAAAATTATTAGTATAAATATTAAATTATAATATTTATTGAATATGCAACTGGTTTCTAGATAACCCAAAGCTACTAATTTGGGAAATCTTACATTTATTTATAATCTCTAAAAATGATACATAATACATGTTACATGCTAACAATTAGGCACTGTCCTTCATGAATCACTTTATTTACATGAATATTTTACATTTATTCATTAAAGATCAAGATGAGCCCATAAGGTGCTCTTATTATCTCGCCATTTCAGATGAATAGGCTGAGGCCCGGGGCCTCTTGCACCAACAAATGGAAGAGCTGGGATTTAACACTAGGAAATCCAGCCCCATGCTGTGGTGCTTAGCAGTGACACACATCACTTCTCATTATACAGCAAGTGTATTTCTTGGGGGCGGCACAGTCGGAGCAGCAGGTTAAGTTGCCACTTGCAGCACCAGCATCCCACATGGAGTGCCGGTTCAAGTACAAACGGTTCCCCTTCCAATACAGTTCTCTGCTGAGGCACCTGGAAGGCAACAGAAGATAGTCCAAGTGCTTGGGCCACTGCCACTCGTATAGGAGACCAAAATGGAGTTCCTGGCTCCTGGTTAAGGTGTGAGGGAATTAAACCAGTGGAGATGAAGCGTCTCTCTCCTCCCTCCTTCCCTCTCCTCCTCCCCCTCTTCCCCCTTTCTTCCCCCTCTTCCTCTATCATTCTTCCTTTCAAATAAACAGCAAATTGAAAAAAAGGAAACATATTTCTTTAAACTTTGAGCAGTTTTTCAAATATATATAGAGAGTACATAACTACAATTGAGCTTTTATGTCATCATAACTCCACAGCTATATATCTGTGGCATCTAAAGAATATATTTGATCATTTAGAGTACATTTGAAGAAAAACTAACCTAAAATGAAGGCTGGAAACAGACATTGACCCTATTCTATGGAGCTTAAAATACAGGGATAAATACAATTTTTTTTCCATTTTATTTTAATTGATTTTAACAGATTCAATATGATTATAGATACAAGCCTAAGAATATAATGATATTTTCTTCCTCCCTCCCTCACACCCTTCTTCTTTCTTTTTTTAAACTTTTGAGATAATGTATTTTAAATTTTCATTAGTGCAAAAAGGATTAGTACTTCACTGAATAAGGTCTTTATCATTAAATGATACTGCATTTTATCAAATGGTTTCTGTGCATCTATTGAGATAATCATATGGTTCTTATTCTTCAATTTGTTTATATGATATATCGTTTTTATTGATTTACATATATTGAACCACCCCTGCAGTCCAGGGAAAAAAAAACTCACTTGGTCCTGGTGAATGATCTTGCTGATGTGTTTTTTGATTTAATTAGCTGGTATTTTATTGAGGATTTATGCATCTATGTTCATTGTTGATATTGGCCTATAGTTCTCTTTCTTTCTTGTATCTTTCTCTGGTTTTGAAATTAATGTGATGCTGGCTTCATAGAAGGGGTTTGGGAGGATTCCTTCACTTTCAACCAGTTTGAATAGCTTGAAAAGGATTGGAATTAGTCCTTCTTTAAATGTCTGATAGAAGTGAGCAGTGAAGCCATCTGGTCTTGGGCTTTTCTTTATTGGGAATGTCTTTCTTAATCATTTAATATCCGTCTTAGTTTTCTGTCTGTTTAGATTTCCAATATCTTTGTTCCTCAATTTTGGTAAATTGTATGTGTTCAGGAATCTATCCATTTCTTCTAGATTTTCCAATTTGTTGACATTTAGCTGTTTGTAGTATTTCCTGATGATTCTTTTTATTACTGTGATATCTGTTGTTACATCTCCTTTTTCATATGATTTTATTGATTTGGTCTTTCTCTCTCTTGTGCGCACTCTCTCTCTCTCTCTGCCTCTCCTTCTCTCTCTGTGTAACTCTTTCAAGTAAATAAATAAATCTTTTAAAAAATCATTACATAATGCCTGTCTATGTCTCTTTTAATAGGTTTGGTATTAAAGTCTATTTTGTCTGATATTAGGATGGCTGCCCAGATAATTTTTGCTTTCTGTTAGCCTGTAATATCTTTTTCCATCCTTTCAGTTTCAGTCTGCATGTATCATTGATGGTGAGGTGTGTTTCTTGTAGGCAGAAAATAGATGGGTCTTGTTTGTTGATCCATTCAGCCAGCCTGTATCTTTTAATTAGAGAATTTAGGTTATTTTCATTCAATGTTACTATTGATAAGTAGTGACTTAGCCCCGCCATTTTCCCAAAAGTATTCCCAATGTTTGCTTTGAATTTCCTTTGTTCTTTTGGTACAATTTTTGTACATTCTTTCATAATGATGACTATGTTTTTGTGTTTTTCTGTGTAGCACACCCTTAAACTCACTTGTAAGGTTGGGAGAATAGTGACAAATTCTTTCAGCTTCTCTTTGTTATAGAAGGTCTTTATTTCATCTTAATTCAAGATGAAAGGTAGCTTTGAAGGGTGATATTCTTGGTTGTCAGTTTTTTGTTTTTTTAAGACTTGGGCTAAGTCTCTCCATTCTCTCCTATCCTGTGAGTTTCTAGTGAGAAATCAGCTGTGAGTCTAATTGGAGACCCTCTAAGTAATCTGGCATTTCTCTTGTGCATATTTTAGAATGGTTTCCTTCTGTTTGTTGAAGATCTGACTACAGTGTGTCAAGGTGAAGATCATTTCTGTTCATGTCTTTCAGAAATTCTATGTGCTTTCTGTAATTGGATGTCCCTTTCTTTCTCCAAATTAGGGAATTTTTCTGCTATTATTTTACTTAATAGACCTTTTAATCCATTCTCTCTTTCCCCTTTTTCAGGAATTCCTAAGACCTGTATGTTCAGTCATTTGATGGTATCCCACAAGTCTTCAACACTGTTTTTAATTTTTCTAATTTCTTATTTTTATTTTTTGAGGTATTTCCAAAGACTTGCCTTCTAGCTTGGATATCATTTCTTCTGCCTCAACAAGTCTGTTGTTAAGGCTTTCTACTGTATTTTTATTTGACATATTGAATTCCTCATTTCTAATGTTTCAGTTTGAGTTCTCTTCAAAATATCTACGTCCTGGGAAAGATTTTCATTCAAGTCATGTTTGAATTTCTTTAACTCATGAATTTGTTTCTGAGTAATTCTATGATCATTCTTTTAAATTCCTTTTCTTGTATTTATCAGTCTTCTCATCTTCACATTCTAATATTGAAGTGTTGTTGTGTTCATTTGTGGAAGTCATGTTGTCTTCCTTGTTAATATTTCTTGTATTTCCCCATTTATTATTAGGCATTTTTGGAAACACTTGTTAGTTTTCTCCACTGATGGGTTTTAACTTTGAACTATGCCTCTGTGGCTTAGTGGTGTATCTGCTACTTCAGTGAATACCCAGAGGTGTGTTTAGGATGGGGCCAGGTAACTCTGATTAGTGCTCAAGTGTGGTGAGAATCTAGGGTGATACTCAATTTGGGCATAATAGATCTCTATTCTCAGCAGGGGCAGATTAGGATCATTACTGTTGGTGTAACCCCAACCTCACTTCCTCTCTTCCAATGTGATCAATGCCTGGAGTTGGCCCACAGTTGGTGCAGCTCTCACTTAGGCTGGTGAACTGCACAAAAGTTCTGTGCAGTCCTCAGTTGGAGCACAGAACTCTATGCAATGACCCACCCCTGGCAGTCACACCAAATGGTGCAGTCACAGGATTCCCACAGTCATAGTGCACAAGGCTCCCACAGTCACGGGGTACAGAGAATCCCCTCTCTGCCCCATGAGCATGCCCTGTCCATGGATAGAGCAGAGACATCTCCAGAGTCAGCTGCCTGTGGGTGCTCTGCCTTGGCAGTCTGATCCCCAGTGAGCCTGTGATAGGTGGAGAAGATGGGGGTACCTCACACTCTTAAGTGAGTGCCCAACCCCCTGTCAACTCTTCCAGCCAGACTCAAAGTCAAAGGGAAACACAGATTTTTCCCTCTGGTAATATCTGCCCAGGTGCCTGAGAGTTGCTGCTACTTGTGTCAATACAGTGCCTTCTCCCTGCTGGCTGCCGGGCACCCTCATTCTCAGAGCCTGGCATCTTCTCCAGCCCCCAGCTGTGGGATTCATTTGTGGTTTCCCTGGCTTGTTGCTGCTCATCCACACATTCCACATCACTCCACGGTGTCTCTTCTCTCTGTAGAGTTTCCACTGCAAACTGCTCTCCAACTCTCCTCTGGGGTACCCTTCCTCCACTCTTCTTCTGCTATCTTCCCCTAGTCAGAATCAGCACGTCTTTTCCTGATTCAGCCATCTTGGGATCATGATAAACGCAATTTTAATACTCAAAGAATGCAAATGTTCAGTGTTGGCACATAATGCAAGCTATAAGTACATAGAACTTGGAGCCCTGTTGATAGGGGGCTTTTTTCTAGGCGTGGAAGCCATGAAGACCCTTCTTGGGTGTGGATGAGTGAAGGTATGGCAGATGGAGAGGAATTAACTTAGTAAGGAATGCATTGGTGAAGGGAACGCTGTCCCATGAAATGGCAGATTGGTGCTGTGTACAGATACACTGTCAAGGTTATCCAGAAAAGGTGGGATGCATAACAGAGCCTCCAACCAAGTGAAGACTTGAAGGGTTTAGATTATAAAGATGGGAAGATAGGGAGAGAAAGGACTAATGTTTGCTGATTTCCACATAGCAGCTAACAGGTTGGAAATCTGCTCAGGCTCAGAATCCACAATTGATTAGAGGTTCTGAGAAACACTCCAGGGTTCAACTCAGAGCCCCCAAAGGACTACACAGTAAGAGAAAGACCTGGAGATGATCATCCCTCAAGACTGAAGCTGCGACTCATGACCTCAGCTCCTCTACTCTCTGCTGACTGCCTGTGAGAAGCAAAAGTGAGTCCACTCCAGAGAGAGACACAGCATGGAGTGCTTCAGGTCGTGACTACAAAGTCAAAGGCTGCCAAGAGACAAGATCTGAATGACTGAACACACCACACTCCATAAATACAGGGTAACAGAAGACCCAAAGAGAAGTTACCAGACTTGGACTTCAACATACATGTATGTTATGTGTTTTTAAAACATAGGGTAAAATGGAGAATATTACCATGTACTGGAAAAGAATAAAAGGAATCAAATGGAAACATCAGAATTTTAAAAAATAAGAACTCAGTGGATAATTTTAATTGCATATTAACAGCTGAAGAAAGGATAAGTAATAAAAGTTGATGGTTACAGATAGAAAATATAGAAAAGAATAAAAAATATACATATTAAAAACATCTAACTAGGGGTAAGGCTCCAAAAGGAGAGAATACAGAAAATACTTTCAAAAATAACAGAAAAATCAAGCACATTGAAAAACCAATATGGACTTTGTATTAAAATAAACACTACATATCTAAGGACTTCATAATAAAATTTCTGAAAATTGAAGACAATGGAGAATCTGAGAATCTGTTATACTGTGCATTACTTTCCAAAGAGAATAATAACTCTGGGAACAGACTCAACACAGGGGAAGGCAGAAGACAAAGCAATGTCATAGTTAAGCGCAATGAGAGCATAAACACAGCCTAGAACCTCTTATACTCTATTTTCCTTCAAAAACAAAGGCAAAATGAGGACGTATTCTGGAAAAGAAAAACCCAGAAAATCTGTCACTAGTAAACTGCAATATAGGGAGCACTGAAGAACATATATTATCAAAGGCACATGATCTGGGGCTGGCACTGTGGCGTAGCAGGTAAAGCCACCTGTAGCACGGCATCCCATATGGGCGCTGGTTCGAGACCCGGCTGCTCCTCTTCCAATCCAGCTCTCTGCTATGGCCTGGGAAAGCAGCAGAAGATAACCCAAGTCCTTGGCCCCCCTGCACCCACATGGGAGACCCAGAGGAAGCTCCTGGCTCCTGCTTTGGATAGGTGCAGCTCTGGCCAACACTGTCATCTGGGGAGTGAATCAGCAAATGGAAGACCTCTCTCTCTTTCTGCCTCTGCCTCTTTGTAACTCTGTCTTTCAAATAAATAAATAAAATATTTAAGAAAAATTTTTAAAGAATGAAAAGAATATATATACATATATGTTGGTAAATCGAGATGACTATTGAGCATACAAAATAATAATTAGAAAAAAGGAACCTGTATAAATAATTCATGATAAACAATAGTATTAAAAACAGAATTTCATTAAATGACACTTGATTATTCAAAGTTCCTTATTACTTGAGTAGCTGCAAATGTATTAGTAGAATTATCACTTAAAGAATCTAAATTAATATAATTATCAGTTTATTATACTAGTTATGTTAGTTAAGGGCATATTTTGAACTTGTTGGGTAAACATTGAAGGAGTAGTGATAAGAATCATTTAATGATGAGCTAAGTGAAAGAAAATTTATCAACAAAAATACTAAAGCCAGAAATAAAAAAAATTATATGAATATAAAATTAACAAGACAGTTGAATGAAATGCTAACATATCAGTAATTGTATTAATATAAATGAATTAATATTCAAGTTAAAAGGGAATATTTCTTATACTATATTAGCAAATAAACATATGCATCTCACATCAAAAAATGCCTAAAATATGAAGACAAAACAAGCTGAAAATAAAATGTTTTCAAAAATACAAGCAAACAGCAAAGAAAATAAAGCTGGTATATATAATCTTGAAAAAGACCTTAAAAGGCAAGAGTGATGCATTTTTAAACATATTAGTGGCATTTCATAAGGACTAAAAGTGACAAGATTTTGCAGTCTTAATTTAGTATGTCTCTAATATACTATAGCTTCAAAATATATAAAGCAAACATGGACAAAATTAAAAGGTATATAAGTCTATAATCTTATATTTTACCACAACTTTTTGAGTAACTGAAAGAATAGCCAAAAAAAAAAAAAAATACGGAATACTTGAAAAGCACAAGGACACACTTCTAAGTGCTACTAGGAATCAGGTAGTGGCTGTCTTGGGGGAGAGAAGGGATTTTGTAACTGGAAGGGTGCATCAAGAAAGCCTCTGAAAAGCCTCCAGGGTTCTGTTTTTTGATCTGGTTGTGAATGCATGGAGGCATCCACTTTGTGAGAATTCATTAAGACAAATACTTATGACTTATGCACTTCTCAGAGTATGTTGTACTTCAACAAAATAGTCTAGCTTTTTTATTTTTTTAAATGGGTATTCATATAAAGAGAACAGATTTCATGAAGTTCACAGATATAATTCTAATAATTTAATACTTTCCTCCTTCTTCCTTTTTTTTTTTTATTTTTTGTGATAACATTTGAAATCTACTTTATAGGCACAGGCTGAATGCTCCACCATTTATAGTTCAACAAATACAAAGTAAAAAGATCTTTATTCAGCAGGAATATAGTCAAATCCTAAGATGTCAGTTTCATTCATATACATTACATTTTTGTAGTCTATATATTATTAAATATATTTTGTGGTCTATATATTAGCTCCCAGTTTGTTTTTGTTTTTAAAGAGAGAGAAGAGAAGGGAGACTAAAGCAAAAACATGTAAAAAAAAAAAAATCCCTGTATAAGGAGTGAGTGCATGAGTACAACATTGAATAAAGCTAATGAATGTAGTTAACCTGGGGCAGAGGGTGGGTGGGAGTTAGGGAAGGGAAAAGAAAAAGAGAAGGAAAGGAAATGAGGAAAAAAAATAAAAGATAAAAGGAAAGAGACAAAAACAGAGTGGTTAGAAATGAGCTAGAGAAATAAGTAAACATAGCATGTCTCTAAGGCCCTGAAAAATTGGATTTCTTCTCTAATAACAATGGAATCCAGAGAACAGGGTTTTGTTGTGATGTGATAAGATGTGTAGTTTGAATATTTCCAGCTGAAAGCATTGAAGAAAGGGAAAAGTAGCTACAGGTGCATGATATGCTAACAGTGGTCCAGCACAAGGAGGAGATGGCTGCCTGGGTTTCAGGATTGCTGGTGGAATTTGAGAAAAGAGTCAGCACAGGAAATGCTGGGGGAGCTCCAGGAGTGGATACTGCCACAGACTTGCTGAGACAGACAGGCATCAAACATGGCACTGTGCTTAGAATACCACCCCAAGTTTTCCAGGCTCCAAAATGCTGGAAGAAATCTTGTAAACACATTTTACTTTTCCATAAATCTTTCTTCAAAAAAAGCAATTGCTTTATTGACTAGTTAGGACCTCTTGGTATTCTAGCTTGGTAACACTATTTTATGCATTAGTTGTTTTAACAGGTATGTCCTGTTCTTTCTGAGTTCATTGTTATCTCATTTGAACCAGAATTTTGCATGTATTTTATAGAGATGGGCTAATAGTCCCTGATATATTGGTAGACAGTAATTAAATTTTAAAAATATGTTGTCTATTGTTATTTTTTGTTTTTTGAAAGACATATACACAGCTTTTGATTCATTTATTGATTGTGCCATCTTATGGGAAAATTAACAATGTTTATGTGTGCATTTTCTTTTTTTCTTTTTTGACAGGCAGAGTGGACAGTGAGAGAGAGAGAGAGAGAGAGAGAGGTCTTCCTTTGCCGTTGGTTCATCCTCCAATGGCCGCCGCGCTGATCCGATGGCAGGAGCCAGGTGCTTCTCCTGGTCTCCTATGGGGTGCAGGGCCCAAGCACTTGGGCCATCCTCCACTGCACTCCCTGGCCACAGCAGAGAGCTGGCCTGGAAGAGGGGCAACCGGGACAGAATCCGGCGCCCCGACCGGGACTAGAACCCGATGTGCCTGCGCTGCAAAGCGGAGGATTAGCCTAGTGAGCCGCGGCACCAGCCATGTGTGCATTTTCAAGTTTCTTTCTTTGAATGATTTATGTCAAAATTAGATCATTTTAAGCTGTTTGTGATAGGCCTGTTACATGCAAATTTTATTCTAAGCAAATTAAAATTTCCCTCTTAAATTTTCTATGTATATTACTTTCATATTAATTTCTAAGTATTTGGTCATTTCTCTTCTTTCAAAGATTCCATAGTAGTCATAAATTATATATTATGCTCTATTGTTTGTGTAAAATAGATATGTAAAGGAACTCCATGTTGTCCAAATACACTAGAATTCTCACACACCTAACTGCTTATATTTTCTAGTAATTTACTTACAAAGCTTCTTTTTACAATCTTATGTAAAGAAGAGAATATCAATAGTCAATAGTTTCACACTTATTATTCTTCCTTAAGGCTTTTATTTATTTATTTTCCATTTAGGCATTTTATTCACATGTATGCATAATATCCCTAAACAAAAATGCCAAGATTTCCCCTCCTGTATGTTTTTGTCTTGCTCCTTCATGGTCAGCAATGCCAGCTGTCAGTAGAATGAAACCAAATTGGGGAATGGGAGAAGACTGTTCTGTCGTTGCCTCAGTCTTTCAGTTGGATGACAGATCTGGAACTGACTACTCCACACTCGCTTATCCTGCTTGTGGTGTTGACAGCTTCCTCAGTGCTGTGACTATCAATGACTTCAAATTTTCCAATGCCACCCTGCTCCACCATCAGATGATGACTTTGGGGCATGGCCTAATTAGAACCCCGCCCTTGCCTCTCTTTTTGTCATCACTGATGCCCTTGAGGCATTAGTAGGCCGTTCATGCCCACCATTATGGAGGTGCAGAAAGGTGCCATAAAGAGCAAGAATAAATTTGACACCCACAAAATTCTACCCAATTAGAATAAGGACACCGAGAAGTCAAAATAACTATGTATTGGCCTAGGGTACTGACATGTAGCATGATTAGACATGGGTAGCTTGAACTCCATCCTCTGTTCCTCATCTTATAACTGGGGTATGTAGCAGAACAAACTTGTTAATATTCAGAGACAAATATGAGGAAGGAGAAGACACAATGAGCTTGAACCCTATATGCATGTATTTTGTGATCTCAGTGAACCAAGGAAATAACTATTAAATTGAGGGATACCCGACATAGAGATTAACTTTAATAAAGTTCTTGATGCTTAGTCTACTCTTAGTTAGGAAAACATCACCAAGATTAAAGCCTTTTAAAAATGTAGGGTCTTTTTATAATGTTTATACTTGGGATTTCTCTGATATAGTTTTAATCAATGGGACAATGTGTCTAGGTTTAAAAAGAAGTATTTATTTAAATAGTTATAATTTCAATTTAGGTTGAAAGGGTCATGGAAGACAGGTAGTGGCACAAATGCCTCTTCATTGTTTTGTTTATTTAAGAAGTGTGAATTGGACACCTGCTATCCATCAACGTTCGAGAGCAAAAGCATGTAAAGAAAAGTATGAGCGCATATGCTTACAATTTGCCATGGCAAAGCAGACATGTAAATAAATACTGTGGTCAGTTGTTGAAAGTGCTATTCCAGCCACAAGAGGATGGTTGCTTGTATGACCAGCATTGCCATTCTAGTGTTACTTTACCACCGAGATGATACGACATTTCATTTCCATCTCTTGGTCACGTCCGAGTGCTTTGTTGTGAAGGAAGAGAAACATGTCAGATGTGAGCAGCGGTGACACTAGATTTGTTAGTTTTACATGGATGATCTATAAATGAGTTTTCTCTAATCCCTCATGCCTACCAAGATGCCCATATCCTTGTCATTCCAACTCAGAATTAGCACAGGAACTTCCTAGTTGTTGTTGTTTTGATTTTTTTTTTATTTGACAGGTAGAATTATAGACAGTGAGAGAGACAGAGAGAAAGGTCTTCCTTCTGTTGGTTCACTCCCCAAATGGCCGCTATGGCCGGCGCTGGGCCGATCTGAAGCCAGGAGCCAGGTGCTTCCTCCTGGTCTCCCATGTGGATGCAGGGCCCAAGCACTTGGGCCATCCTCCACTGCACTCCCGGGCCACAGCAGAGAGCTGGACTGGAAGAGGAGCAACCGGGACTAGAACCCGGCGCCCATATGGGATGCAAGCACCGCAGGCGGAGGATTAACCAAGTGAGCCACGGCACAGGCCCCAGAACTTCCTAGTTGTTTTGTCTGGCTCTGCCTGTTTGCCTTTGGAGGGAAGATTAGAGGAGAAGACATTTCAGTTTTCAAAACATGGGTCTGCCTGTATGTATTTCCACCTGGGCAGCCTTGGCCTTATTTCCATAGGGAATGACTTAGAGGACTCTTCTCTGGTCTCCTTGTGTCTTTCCACTCTCCCCCATCACCCGCCCCTGCTCCCATGTGTTGGTATTCTGAACAACTCTGGAAGCACTCTGTAGGCACTCCATTCCTCTGGCTCCACATCTCTAATAACAAGTTTAGATTGGTTCTACAAGGTCCATTTCAGGTATTTTAGCATTCTTTGACATTTTCTCAAAGACCACTCAAGCTCTATCATATATAATCCTATGTTTATAGTATGACTGTTGTCATTAGTATTGTGAATTATGAAAGTTCCCACCAGATACTGTGAAATCCTTGAAGATAAGGATGTTTTCAGTAATGAAACCTATCACATATCACCACATTTGGTTTACCATTAATGCCACAAAACATTATAATTCGCCCAATTTATGAATGGATGATGGTGAAAAGATAAAACAAAGTGTCGTATCTTTTCTCTAAGCCAGTATCATACCTGTGTATTTTGTAAAATAAACACTGATCTCATATTTTCCTAGTAGATCTATTCCAGAAAAGCTATGAATAAATTAAATCATAGAGAATGGTGTTTTCAGTGCAGTAGGAAAGTCACACTTCAAAGAATGCAAGTAATGAATTTTTCCATGTAAAAGAATAGCTTGCAACAAGAACAACCACTCTCTTCCCATGCTGCCTTGATTTTCATTTTATAAATTGGGAATTTCCTAGGTGGCTTTTATAAACTGGGGATTTCATAGGTAGAGCTCACCTAAGTAAAGGTTTTCATACAATTAGACTTCTAGTGATAAGTACAACAGAAAAGAAAACTGATGAAATGACACAAGGAATCCATTCGTGTGTTGTAAATATTACTTAATGTCAAATGTGTAACTGAACATTTTGCCAGAGTCTCAACTTAAATCATAGCTACTTTATTCAAAGCCGTTACTAATGCCAGCAATCCATAAATTAAAGAGAGCAGAGGGACAGACAAAACTAATGACTGCATTTTGGCAGGTTTGAAGTGAGCCTGCCAGAGTGAACTGAATGTCAATACTACACAGGAATAAAGTGGGCCTGGAAGCTACAAAACACAGCAGATCCTGATTGCCCAAACCTAACAGGAACACCTTGGGGAAAATCATAGGATAAACATGCTCTTCTTGTACACTGAAAAGAAAACAGGGCCGGCGCCGCGACTCACTAGGCTAATCCTCCGCCTTGCGGCGCCGGCACACCCAGTTCTAGTCCTGGTCGGGGCACTGGATTCTGTCCCAGTTGCCCCTCTTCCAGGCAGCTCTCTGCTGTGGCCAGGGAGTGCAGTGGAGGATGGCCCAGGTACTTGGGCCCTGCACCCCATGGGAAACCAGAATAAGTACCTGGCTCCTGCCATCAGATCAGTGCAGTGCGCCGGCCGCAGCACGCCAGCCGTGGCAGCCATTGGAGGGTGAACCAACGGCAAAGGAAGACCTTTCTCTCTGTCTCTCTCTCTCACTGTCCACTCTGCCTGTCAAAAAATAAAAAAATAAATAAATAAATAAATAAACAGCAAATGCAACTGCAGAAACTAGAGAGAGGAGTCAACACTTGATAATTACAGTACTACATGTGTGGTCCTATGCATCACATTGGAAAAAAGAAACATTTTGTGTATAGGTTGGGGAGACAAATTCTGAGAGCTATTCTATTGTAAAACATTTCCAAATCAGAAATCACAAAGTCTGATACTGAAACTTAATATGGAAGTTGAGAATCACCCTATTTTAAGCATTTTCTTATGCTCTTTCTTCCCAGTGTTCTACATTGCCAATGACTTGAACTGCAAGTGCATGAACTGCAAGTAATAAATAAGCACTACTCGAACAGTCAGAATTTCTTTGAGCGTGTATGCCTTATCATATCCCCATTTTGTGCCTGTTTTTTTTCCTTTAAACTTCGTATTTCTTGTAAGTTTTTTGACCAGAAGCAGGATAGAAATAGAAGACATAAATTTCAGGCATGTACTAGGGTACTTCAAAAAGTTCGTGGAAAATGAAATTAAGAGTTTTTTGATTGAAAACTTTTTTTGGTAAAGATTTGAAGAGAGAGCCGGTGCCGCGGCTCACTAGGCTAATCCTCCGCCTTGCGGCGCCGGCACACTGGGTTCTAGTCCCGGTCGGGGCGCCGGATTCTGTCCCGGTTGCCCCTCTTCCAGGCCAGCTCTCTGCTGTGGCCAGGGAATGCAGTGGAGGATGGCCCAAGTGCTTGGGCCCTGCACCCCATGGGAGACCAGGAGAAGCACCTGGCTCCTGCCTTTGGATCAGTGCGGTGCGCTGGTCGGTCGCAGTGCACCGGCTGCGGTGGCCATTGGAGGGTGAACCAATGACAAAAGGAAGACCTTTCTCTCTGTCTCTCTCTCTCAATGTCCACTCTGCCTGTCAAAAAGAAAATAAAATAAAAAAAATAAAAAATTAAAGATTTGAAGAGAGAGAAAGAGAAGGAGAAAGAGAAAGAGATCTTGCATCCTCTGGTTCACTCCCCAAAAGACTGCAACGAAAAGTTGGGGTGGTGCCAGGCCCAAGCCAGGAGCCTAGAGCCTCATCTGGGTCTCCCACATGGGTGCAGAGGCCCAAGAACTTGGACCACCTTCCACTGCTTTCCCAGGCACATTAACAGGGAGCTGGATTGGAAGTGGAGCAGCTTGGATGTGAACCTGCACCCAAATGGCATGCCAGCGCTGGAGGCGGCGGCTTAATTTTCCATGCTACAGCGCTTGTTCCTGATTGAAAACTTTGAAATCTGTGAGTAACTTCCTCAAAATATGCATTTCTCACAAACTTTTTGAAGTTGCAAAAACTGTTTAAAATCCACATATAGGTTTTCTCATAATATGCATTTTCCATGAATTTTTGGAAGCTGCAAAGATTATTTGACATCCATGCATGACTTTTTCATAGTAAACATTTTCTGTGAAGTTTTGGAAGTACCCTCATAGTTGGGCATATGGCTGTCGTTTTAGGAGAAAACATTCAATCTATGAACAAGGTGATTTAGTTTATTAACGTAAAGGTCTATTCCATATTTTTCTATGGGCCATTTAATAGAAGCTATAAAGAAGGAAGGTCAAAAATTATGCTGTTTCCTTGATTTTTACCTTTCTCCCCCTCATGTTGTGTGATGATACAAGAAAAGGCAGTGGGGGGAGCAGTCAAAGGCCCATTCTTGGAAGAAGATTCCCAGTGAATTAATATCACTTCAAAAAAAAAAAAGAATTAGAACAAATTTAATGTAACTTAAAACAGTTTTGGTTGGCAATATTTTCTGTCCAGGTTTAGTCTAAAGTTGAACAGTCTAAGAATAACAGTGTTGAATGTGCATTTGTAGGGCTTTTGAAGTCAGTTTGTGCCACCCCAAATGCATCACTAAAACTCTAACCCCCAAAGTTTAGGTGGTTAGAGGTGGGGTGTTTGGGGATGATTAGGCCTTGCGGGCAAAGGCCGCATGGCTAGGATTTAGTGCCCTTCTAAACGCACCCCTGCCAGCTCTCAGCCTGTGAAGACACCGTGAGCAGGCTGTGTCTAGGAACCAGAAAGCGGACCTCACAAGACCAGCTGGACCTCCAGCCTCTACAGCCGTCAGAAATAAATGTCTGGGGCTCCTGAGGCAGCCAGTCGATGGCATTTGGTTGTAGCAGCTGGCATGGACTAGTTAACAAGCCTGCCTCAGGAGGACCCCTGGCGTGTCTATTACATTCTAGGCAAATCATAGCCATGTTTCTTTAAAAGCTGATTTTGAAGCCAAATGCAACCCAAATCATATATGAGGGAACTTCAAAAAGTTCATGGAAAAAAGGAAGGAAGCGGGAGAAAGAAAGATAAGTAATTGTAAATCTATGCTGTTTATATTAATATCACATTAACATGAGAGTTTAGTGATTATCATGCTTTTGTTATGAGAGTCGAACGTATTAATAAATTTCTTAAAGTTCATGAACAACAATTAAAAATAAGTTTTTGTATGAAAAATTTTTGAAATCCACGCAGTTTTTTATAATATGCATCTTCCATGAACTTTTTGAAAACCCCACCTATAATATACTAAATGCATGCTTACGGGTAAGGCGCATAATTTACATGTCATCACTAACAATTCCTCAGAACGTTCTGCTTTGTGAGTTCCAAAGTGGCCTGTTAGCCCTTTTTATACAGAGATTTTCTGGGAATGTAAAAAACGTTAAAGATTCCCAAATCCCTCCTAGAATCTCTCCGACTGCTGCCCCACCCTTCGCAGGGAAGAGTGCGCTTTTCACACACGCCACACACACGCACGTGCGCGCGCACACGCGCGACTGTGAGTTCACGCCCGCATCCGTCTGTGTCTGCTGCACCAGGTCCTCCAGATCTGGCTTGGGAGCTGGCTGTGAGGGTCTGCAAATGAACTTGACCACCCAGTGCGTGCTCGCTCCTGGGAGCGCGCGGCCCTGTGCAGCCCCCGGCGCAAAGCTGCGGTTGTGCCTGATTCAAAACAGCGTCCAGCAAGGTGGCGACCGGAAAAGCCAGGGCGTGGTCACTGGGCAACCAGCCGCCTGGGGTAGAGGGTGGAGAAACCCGCCTTGGGGCCTGGGCCCCTGAGAATGCCCCTTCCCCCTGGGGGATTCCCAGGCTTGGACTGTTGGGGAGCGGCTGGGATCCGATCCCGGCAGGCAAGGGAGAAGGAGCCCAAGAAACAAAGCCGCCCGGGGGACCGCGACGGGGGGCGGAGGCCTGGAGGACGGTGCAGCCTGTGACGCCAGGTGTGCTGCGAGGAGGGCGGCCTGCCAGCCCGCTCCGCCGGACCCCAGCAGAGCTGTTCTGGGCCCTGGAAGCTGCCGCGGTGGCGAATGGGGAGGCAGAGCGCAAGCCTGGAGACGCAGCGCGCGTGTCCCATAGTAACCCGAAACAACATTATTTATAAGCTGCCACCCCCAGCTCCCCCGCCACCTCCCCGCGGGTTCCTTCGCCAGACTGGCACCGTGCCGTCTCGCTCTCCCCTGCCTTGCCCACCCTCTCCCAGGCGCAGCCACGGAGCGCTTCGCAGACGATCAATAGTTAACACCGGGCAAGCAGCAGGCGGCGGCTCCACCCGCGGCAGTCCCCGTAGCGCCTGTTTGTAAAAAGCGGAGCGTGCTTGCGCCGCGCGCGTGCACCTGCCCGAGCAGGGGTGCGTGGGGAGGGGTTCCCGGCTCTGCCAGTACCGTTGTCGGGGGCGGAGGGGGGGGCTTGCTTAACCTTGATGCTGTCCGAGGCTTTTGTGGTCTAGCTCAGTTCAGGCGGAGCACCCTGCGTGCGCGCGGGCACACACACACACGCGCACACACACACCGCCCGGCGGGCTCCCCGCCCTGAGGGACAAGTGCGGCGCCCGCGGCACCTCGCGCCGTCAGCCGGGGCCGCGCCGCCCAGTGTCCCCGCGTGCGCCCCGCGCGCCTGCTGCGCCGCTGCCCTGGCGGTGTGGACGGCGATCGCGGCGGACACGCACGCTGTCTGATCTTGTTCTCGCCGCTCGCTTGCTCCGCTCCCGGCTTTTTTGTTGGAAGCAACCCCCCCACCCCCGGCTTCTTTCTTTCCCCCCACCCCCTTATTGGAGGCAGCCAAAAAGAGTTGATTGCTTATAGGGATCAGCTGGCGAGCGGAGCGGGGCAGGGGTGAGCCGGGGCTGGGAGCAACCCTGGAAGATTTTTTTTTTTTTCTTCTTCAAAAAGCCATCCCCACCCAGTCATCAGCCAGTGCCATCACTACTTTAATCTTCGCCAGGACAATGGATTAAGTTACTGTTCCCTGGGCCAGAAGTCGAATTCGGACTTGGGGCAAGATGAAGGAAAAGGCGATGATCAAGACGGCTAAGATGCAGGGGAACGTGATGGTGAGTGTTGGCGGCCGGGGCGCGGGCGCTCGTGAGGAGGGTCTGTCCTCCGGGGTCCCGAGCCGCCTGGGAATGGCAGCCACCCCCGTGGCCGTGCGCGCGGCGGCGCTCCCACCGCGTCCGACCTGAACGCACCCGGAGGCGCACCGGGTGCGGAGGAGCAGGCATTTATTTTGCCAGTCGCAACTTCTTTGCGGTCGCTTTGCTTTGGGCATGTGGCTTTGTGTGTCTGGACGCGCGCGGGGTGGGTTGTGCGAGGTGAGGAAGGGGCTGCCTGTGGACCAGCCTTCTCCAGCCGCGTGTGTGCCCAGCAGATCCCTAGGTCTGTTCTCGCAGAAAAGGAGAGAGAGAGAGAGAGAGAGAGAGAGAGAGAGAGAGAGAGAGAGATCGCTTCGGTTAGGGAAGGTCCACCCGGTGGATGCCCGCGCCGGCCTCGGGTTTGCAAGTCCCCAGAGCTGAGACCTGTTGGGGTTTGCCAAGCGCCCGGCTTTCTCCCCCAGCGGCCGACATCGCGGCCACTGCCACCCATCGGGCGGGGCCCTGCTACCCGGGGTTTCGGAAAGATGACTTCCCCTGAGGGTTGACTGTGCCAGACAGGGTAATGATGGCACGTATGTCCCCCAAGAATAACCATGCGCTGGGGAGACATTGCTGGTCCGCGGGAGGCTTGGGGCTGCAGGCCAGGGGACATCTCAGCATGGACAAGTTTGCTAACTTGAGAACCCTGTGTCCCGCCTCCCCAGTGAGCCAAGCCCCCCTAGCCTGCCCCACGCAGGGCCGCTGGTCCTAGGCGGACCTGCTCTCCTGATTTCAGCAGCCCCAGGCCTGTCGCCGAGGGGTCAGGGGGCTGGAATCTCCTGGCGAGGACGAGGAGGTTGCCATCTTGTTCTGTTGAAATTGTGTGCCTGCCTGTGTTTACTTGGGCCATGTGTTAACCCTTTAGGGGTTGGTGTGGGATGCTTAGCCAGAAACCCCTGGTGTTGTGCTGCTCAGGGGTAGTTTTTGTCTGAGGGAGAGACGAGGAGATGGGGGCTGACGCGTTACTTCTGATGGTTCAGCAGGAGAGAATACTTTCAGTGGGTCTGGAGTTGTTTACAAAAGTGGGTTGGATCTGGGAGTGGGAAGAGTGTGGGAGAGCCCTTCCGTGGCCCATTTCTGCCCCTTCAGACAGAAAGGGACAAGAACTGAGAATTATTTTAATTGAACAAATATCTGGCTGGTTAGCCACACCCTCAGCAAGGCACCTGTTGCCTGCCACAGAGGAGTGCCTTGGAACTGGACTTTTGGGTTGAGGTGTGGGCTGCTCCAGTCAAATCAGCTCTCAGAAGTCCTTGTTCCAGGCCTTCTGCAGCCTGTGGGGTCTCCAGCTGTTGGCTGCTGTGTAAAACTGCATTTTTTAAAACTAATTTCTCTACCCTGTTTTTTTAGCCATTGTGCAGGTCCACATGATTTCTTGTAGGAACAGGGAGCAAATGTGTGTAATATTTTAATTAAATGTCCACCCACACCCGTTATTCTCCTTTTATACTGTGTCATAATGTACTGGTAAAACCTACATATAAGATTGAGGCTGAAGATTAAGATCCATTTTAATTTTACTGATAATGATGAATTATTGATTGCTCATATAAGTATTATCAAAGAAGTGTTTCTACTCATAACTTATATGGTGTAGCATGCTGTAGTAAAATCTTTGTGTTACATGTTTATGCAGACTTTAAGGTCTTCTGTCCCACTATCCCCTTCAAAAATAAAGAATGAAGTGATTGCTAATTCACATGTCTTACGCTCTGAAAAAGGATTTTCTGTGCGATTTTTTATTTATTTATTATTTATTTATTTATTTTAGACCCCTTGCAGTGTCTAATGTTGCTAAGTGTAATTAGAGCTAGTTGAACTGAGCCTAGAAAATTCTACAGCACCAGTATTTTAGGAGTCATCCTTTGGACCACGAGGAAAGTGAGATGCAAGCTTGTTCAACTTTTACATTCGGTCAGTTCTTAAATTGATAATTACAACTCTACAGCCTGGTTTGTGACTTATTAGAAATTTTCTGTTTCTAACAAAATGTGTGTGGCTTCAACTGGGTGATTGTTTCAGACTTACATCATGAATTTGGGATTTATCATCAATTGCATTGGAAGCGTCACTAATCACAGCCTGTCTTGGATGGGATCACTGGCAAACTCCTTGCACTCCCAACTTGATTGGAATTCAGGTGATAGCTTCACATTAAGATGAGGGCTGAATTACTCCGATGGCTGCCAGTTGGGTTGCCGCACATCTGCCTGCTACAAAAAAGTATCAGAATGTTTTGCATTATGCAATATCCGAGCCTCCACATACACACTGGGACACACAGACCAAATCTTAGTTCAGAGTTCTCAGAGCTCTTGGAGCCGTCTGGACTCACATTTGAGGTTTGATATTTAAGAGAGAAAGAGAGAGACAGACACTCTGCACTGTCCAAATGGCCATGGAAATGCCAAATCCACTTAACAGCTCTGCGTGTGAGTTGTTTTTTTAATCCAGTCTCCTCTTGTTTCTGTGCACATTGTGTGAACATCCTGGACCTTGGTCTGTTCTGTCACTGACCCACAAGCACTGTGACAGCAACGTCCTGACTTGACCTTGCCCTGCCACATTGCTTAGTTGAAACGCTAACCTTCTAAAATCTTAATCAGTGGTATCTTCCCCACAGGTTGCTTTAGCAGTATTTCTGATTACAGTTTGAGCGTTAAGCTAAGGCTGTCTTATCGTGTTTTGTGTTAATCAACAAGTAAAAGAAATGCCACCAGAGCAGTCACTTCACAATTTCTATTTTAATTTTTAAGAACAGTCGATTTCATAAGCTACTTGTAGCAAGGCAAGAACTCACAGCCTAACCAGGCGACATTCAGTCTGCCTTTTCAATACCCTGAGAGAGATCAAGTGTTTTTAGTCTCACATCCAATAGGACTTTCAAAAATAATTGTTCGCTCATAAAATCCACACTTGAAAATTCACAGGGAGGCTCACGTGCACACTTTTTCTTCCAGCCTTTTATTGCTCATGTGTTGACTTCTTTATTTAGCAGAGGCATCTGCTCTTGCCATAGGTCCTAGGGTTGATAGAAAATGTTAGCTAAAGACACGACTTCGTCCTCCCCTCCTCTGTCCGCATGAATGTTTCCCAGGTACTGAATTGTCTAATAGACACCGGGCAAAGGTTGCGAATCTTGGGGGCTAGCCCTCGGAGAGGAAATGAGGGTTGACCATGCCATTGTGGGTGGCATCAGAGGACAGTCAGAAATAGACTCACAAGATCAGAGACCTGCAAGATGTGGAGTCACTCGAGAATCCTGTGGATGATTGGCATTGGTTCTGAATGAAAGTTGTGATCTGGGAATTCCCTCTGCAGGCAAGCCACACGTTTCCTGTGGTCATGGAGACTGCTTTTAAAGGTTGTGGTTCACTATTGGGAACTCTCTGTGGTATTATAAGCCTAGGATATTTTCAGGACTTTTTTTTTTTTTTCATTCTCATGTTGGATGAAACCCCTGGATCAAAACTGTCCAAAGTTAAGAGTATTCTTTCAGGCCATTTGAGACTTTGACTGATTCAGTTAAGCCAAACAAGATAACACTCAAGTTGTGATGCTGTACTTATCATCAACCCAGGTGAACATAGGCTCGTGGAGGTTTTTAGCCAGATTATGGGGGCTTGTGTGGAGCACAAACCTCCTATTGCAACATTCATTTGCGAGATGATTTTTGACTTTTAGTGATGCAGTATTTTTCTCCTGTTTGAGGATAATTGGAAAGATTACTCTCATTTCTCTCTAAGGGCTGGCATCTTGGTGGCATAAAATCCTGGATGCTTGTACTAAATATGAGCATATGAGCATGGATTTGAGCATGGATTTCCTTCTCAAAAGGAATCCAAAAACTGCTTCAGACATCACCAGTTTTTGAGAGTTACCACCACGTGTTCTGCTGGTATGATATTTATTTCTCTTTTCTAGTTGTTCAACATCCTTTCATAAAATCATGAGCCCTGTGACTAGACACCTTTGGAAATATTGATTAATCCCATCTGTGCATGGAAAAGATGGCTGGGCATTGGTCTATTTCGCAAAAATTCCTTATAGGATTTATGACTGGGGAGACTTTAATATGTGAACAGCCTGTAAAAGAAAATATACCGTTAACAAAATTTCCCAAAATAAGTTTACAAAGCCAGAAACTGGTGGTCAGCTCAGAATGCTGCATAAAATGTCTTAAAACTTTGAAAGAGAGATCTGTCCTGCAACTCCATAGAGCCCAGTGTAGGATTTTATCTTTTGTGGCTGCTGCGTCTGAGGGCATTTATGAATACACTAAGTTGTATGGTTTCCTGTCCATCAGCACTTTCTACCCCTTCTGTAATTTATCCCAGACACTAATCACATTTCACTAAACTTACTCATCATGTGGACTTTGAAATCTCTGTCCTGTCACCAAGAAATATGGTGCATTCTGAGTTACTGAACCCTATTGTGTTTTTTGTTTTTGTTTTTTTTTTTTTTTTTTTTTGGACAGGCAGAGTGGACAGTGAGAGAGAGAGACAGAAAGGTCTTCCTTTGCCGTTGGTTCACCCTCCAATGGCCGCCGTGGCCGGTGCACCGCGCTGATCCAATGGCAGGAGCCAAGTACTTATCCTGGTCTCCCATGGGGTGTAGGGCCCAAGGACTTGGGCCATCCTCCACTGCACTCCCGGGCCATGGCAGAGAGCTGGCCTGGAAGAGGGGCAACCGGAACAGAATCCGGCGCCCCGACCGGGACTAGAACCCGGTGTGCCAGCACCCCAAGGCGGAGGATTAGCCTAGTGAGCCGCGGCGCCGGCCCTGAACCCTATTGTTACTTCGATGGACAGTGTTGCACAGTAGGCGCATGCAGGGGGGTATTTGCTACCTGAATGGATAGTTGTTTGTTTCCTGACAACTTCTTATCACAGACTGCTTTTGTGAGAAAGCCCCATGATGTTAGTTGTCCACTTCTTTTTCTTTTTCCTTTTAAGAATTCCTTTAAGTTCCAGTGTATCAGATAACATGAGATAATTCCACGTATAGGATATTTTCTACAATTGAAATCATCGTCAATTTAGAGAGTGAATTATTGCCACAATATCATTTTTATTTGAGGAGGTAAATAAATGTACTCCAGATAAATTTTTCTTCTTAATTTATTAATCCAAAATAAATTAAAAAACATGGGAGAGTTTTGTGACCTCTTTTGGTGTTAGAAGGCAATTTTATTTGATTAACAACACCACACTGTAGAAGTCAAGAGCATACCTCGGACCTTGTAAGTCCTGTTTACAGACAGCTAAGAATACAAAAGTAGACAGTACCCATTAGAATTGGCCTTTTAGCATTGTGGCTTTCTGTGAGGATGGGAAAAATGCTTCCATTCCAGACATGAGGTTCTAAAAATTTGTCAATGGCAGTGGCTCTTAGTAATGACAGTACGTTAGAATCAGCTAGAAGGTCTTGAGAACTCCAGGGGTACTGATAGATCTGGTGGATAAATGATACATCATACAGAGCAGAGGATCATTGGTTAAAAGCTTTGCTTTTGACTATGAACTCCCTTCCCCGCACCCTACAACCTGTTTTCCACAACCCCCTTCTCTCTCAGAATTCTGAATTACTGGCACCGAAAAGCAAGCTGGGCATTAATAAGTTTAATTATTATTGTGCAGCCAAGATCTAGAACTACTTGTAAGAGGTGAATTTTAAAAATAAGCCTTGTCATCAAGGGCTAAAAAACGTCATAACATTTATAAAGAGGCCTTTGGAAACTGTGCAGTCAAGAGTGATTTTATGGGTTGTTGGGGAAGCAAACTACATAGAAAGTCAGGTAGAAGGCATAAAATAAAAAGAACAATGAAGGAAAACATACAGGAAGGAGAGAGAAGGAAATGGTTACCAGAGAAAAAGCTGAGGAGGCATGCTGAGTTTCTAATTTAGTGTTCTAACCTCAGTTATAGACGGGAGCCATGGAAAAACAAGAATGTTTGAAGAAACTCAATTGTTCTTTTCTCCTTTTTATTCATGCCCATAAAAGAACAATCTTTTTAACTGCAAGATACTCTATTATTTGTCTGTAGTCCATGAGAAAGTTTATTTCAAACCAAACACAGCAAGTGGAAACCAAGAGGGAATAGAAACAATGTAGCTAACGACAGTGCAGGACCAGCTGAAGTTCTGGAGTTTACAGTGACCGTAAGGCCACCACAAAACGTATCAAACACCAGAGTGAAGGGAAGGGTTTGTTGTCAGGTTGGGGAAGCCCTACAGACTGAGGAGAGGGGATGAGAGAGTAAGAGAGAGAGGAATCAGGAGAGAGAGAACAGGTGTGTTGGAAGCAGGTCCTGTTATACATTTCCCTGGGGTGGGGGGAAGGGCAGGGAAGTAGGAGCAGTGAATCCCATTAGGGTGGGGTGGAGCTGACACCTGTGGTTGGGCCACAAGGGGCTTAGGACCAAAACTTACTGTGCAAGGTGGTGATGGGGGCCAGAGCCTAAGATGGTGTCCAGGCATAGATGGCACCACAGATAAGATGGTACCATTTTACTAATATACCTCCCCCTCTTTTTTTTTTTTTATAAATCAAGTATTGTATGGGATTATATTAGCCCCAAAAGTCCAGGAAGGGTGGAGGGAAAATTATCTGTCTTTAGAGCTATTTCCTGCTGATATGGGAGTGATGAGTTTCTCTTTACTGGCATGGGTTGATGTCTCAAGCCACTGTTTCCAAGGTGGGGAGCTGAGTATACCCTGTAGCAGCATTTGTTTAACTGCCTGGTTAGTGAAGGCTTTGGTTTGTTCCATTATCATCTCTTGCAAACACTTAGACAGACAAGATAGTATAAAAGACAGGGTAAGGATAGCAGCCAATGGTCTTAAGAGTGGCATTAACAAAGTAATGAGAGGATTTCATAGAGGAGTGGAAATGAAGGAGGACCCTTGTGAAGACTGTTTGAAGGAAGTGGTTTGAAGCTAATCCCAACCAAGACTGGGAGAAAGCCGCTCATCTCTTGTGGGTAGAGGGGCTCTCTGTAGAAAAAACTCTGATCATACAACATTAAGTGGGAGAGAGGTCCATCAATACACATAGGTTGGGAGTAAAGAGCCATTGATGTTAGACTAGAAGCTTTGATTACAAAGGAATGAGGCTCCAAGTGGGCTAGATAGGGTTTAGAACAAAAGACAGAGTCATTATTGGAGGACCAAAGAAAGGTGCTGCATTAGCCACGATTAGGTTTTCTGATTGAGAGCCCAATAGAACCGACAGAAGGGGCATGATAATAATCTGGTGCGCTTTAAGGCCTTGCCAGTTATAAGTCTCAGGCCTATCCATCTCTCCACATGGGGTACATCATAAGGGAGGTGTGATGAGGAAGGCACCCTGTTGACTTCCATTACCTGGCTGGCCTGGGAGGAGAGCTGGCCAGGTAAAGGCAGGTGGCATCTCTAACAGGAAATGTACAGCTCTGTCTGCAATGCTACTGCCCCTGCTTGGCCACCCCCTCAGCAGCAGTTGTTACTTTGGAAACTGGGCTGAGTGAAGAGCTTTTCAGCTTAGAGCCAATAAGACCTGTGGCTCTGACCTCAAGTCCTTCAACTCCAGGGCAGTTCCATTTCCAGTGACCTAACTCTGGTGTGGCCGAGCTCTTCATAAGCTGAAGGTGTGGCTTTTCACATTGAAAGCCACTGCAGTGGACTGGCCTGTTGGGTCTCCTTGAGGGCAGCTCACTGCAAAGCAGCCATTAACTGGCCTGCCACCTATCTTTACATTGCTTCTGATGCCTAGCTTTCTCTTCCTCCTGGTTTTTGTTAAAGCAGACCAGAGGAAACCTTTAAGAAGATGCAATCAAGGGGGTGCTCAGTCCCATCTAGCTTATATATATATATATAGAGAGAGAGAGAGAGAGAGAGAGAGTCACAGGCATGTTCTGATAGTGGTTATTCTGTGAGGTATATATATATATAGATAGTCACAGGCATGTTCTTATAGTGGTTATTCTGTGAGGTATATATATATAGTCACAGGCATGTTCTTATAGTGGTTATTCTGTGAGGGAGACATGCCCATGAGGAAAGCTCAGTCCTCACTTTAAAAACTTTATTTCCCTTTGTTTCGTCTGAAAGGGAGATTTTCCCTGTTTACTGTGCCTATAGCAAAGTAAATCTAGCTGTGAAATTATAATTTAAGCTCTCCTTTTGGCTATGCTATTATTACAGAAAACGTTAGCCATCCCTTTTTCCCACCTTACAGAGAATAGAGAAATCAGGGAACAAGTCAGGCTTCCCAGATCACTTACTGACAATAATAATATCAAATGAAAACTTAGCAAGCAATTTCAACCATTAAATAGCAACTTATGCAAACATTTACTGGAAGGTCCAATGCCTTCTATAAATTTTAAAAATACATGTATTCAGCTGGCGCCATGGCTCAATAGGCTAATCCTCTGCCTTGTGCGCTGTCACACTGGGTTCTAGTCTCACTCAGGGCGCTGGAGTCTGTCCTGGTTGCCCCTCTTCCAGGCCAGCTTTCTGCTGTGGCCTGGTAGTGCAGGGGAGGATGGCCGAAGTGCTTGGGTCCTGCACCCCATGGGAGACCAGAATAAGCACCTGGCTCCTGCCTTTGGATCAGCGCCGCAGCTGCCATTGCAGGGTGAACCAACGGCAAAAGGAAGACCTTTCTCTCTGTCTCTCTCTCTCACTATCCACTCTGCCTGTCAAAAAAAAAAAAAAAAAATACATGTATTTGGAAACATCTCTTAAATATCTAACACGTTGTGGCTTGTTTAATCTGCAAACTCATGCACAAACATGTAAAAAGATTTCTAATTTCTTTGTACCACAAATTTAAAACATCTGATACAGAGATTCCTCTAGGGCATGTTAATCAAAAGACATCTTTAAATTTATAAGCAGTCTTTCATCTATAAGCCAGTTAAAAGAGTTCTTAATAAAATTTCCCACGTAGACATACAATATGTATACACATATAACATAACATACAAGATAGACAATAGGGCCGGCGCCACGGCTCACTTGGCTAATCCTCCGCCTGCAGGGCCAGCACACGGGGTTCTAGTTCCGGTCGGGGCGCCGGATTCTGTCCCGGTTGCCCCTCTTCCAGGCCAGCTCTCTGCTGTGGCCAGGTAGTGCAGTGGAGGATGGCCCAGGTGCTTGGGCCCTGCACCTCATGGGAGACCAGGAGAAGCACCTGGCTCCTGGCTTCAGGCTTCAAATCAGCGCCGTGCACCGGTCACAGCAGCCGTTGGGGGGTGAACTAACAGAAAAGGAAGACCTTTCTCTCTGTCTCTCTCTCTTACTGTCAACTCTGCCTGTCAAAAAAAAAAAAAAAAAAAAAGATAGACAATGGAGTAGTTTCTTAAAATCTAACTGCTTTTAAAATTACCAATTGATTCGAATTACTTTCTGCTCTGAGTAACCTCAATTAACCATATTTTCTGGTAGTTGGAACCTGTGGTGCATGATTGGATTCATCTGCTTACGGAGCTTCCCAAAGTACTGAATACAATAGAAGGGGCTGGAAAAAGCCCATCAGAACCTGTAGAACAACAGCTAAACATAGAACCAACAATGCTTTAGTTTAATGAGCAGCAAATCTGATATACAAAACTATGGATGACAAAAGACTTTAAATAGCCATGTTTAAAATTTTGAAATCATTATCCAACAAGAGGCACTTGCTTACTCCACACAGTATTTTCAAAAGCATCTGTAGGATTTTACAAAACATTTATCCCTTTTAGGCCTCTGGGCCTTTCTCATTAAGAGAACCATCCTAGCCAGCGCCGCGGCTCACTAGGCTAATCCTCCGCCTTGCGGCGCAGGCACACGGGGTTCTGTCCCGGTTGCCCCTCTTCCAGGCCAGCTCTCTGCTGTGGCCAGGGAGTGCAGTGGAGGATGGCCCAAGTGCTTGGGCCCTGCACCCCATGGGAGACCAGGAGAAGCACCTGGCTCCTGCCATCGGATCAGCGCGGTGCGCTGACTATAGCGCACCGGTTGCGTCGGCCATTGGAGGGTGAACCAACAGCAAAGGAAGACCTTTCTCTCTGTCTCTCTTTCTCACTGTCCACTCTGCCTGTCAAAAAAAAAAAAAAGAAAAAAAAAAAGAAAAGAAAGAGAGAGAACCATCCTGTTAGTAACACAAGATCATTAGACTTTTTAACTTTTGGATATTTGTAACAGTTTATATTATAGTAACTTAAGATTTAGCGCCACTTCACATCTTGACAGTACCTGTAATATAATCTAAATAGTCTGTATAGTTGGTGTCTCTACAAGATGAGAGACATATATCCTTTGATATTTCCAGGGGCCCAACTGGAAATATTAAAGTCTTTGGACTTTAATTTTTTTGAATGCCTGTCAAGGATGCCAAGAAGTTTTAAAATATCTTGTAGAAATAGAATATCTTAACATTATGACATAATGTAGACTGGATTCCATCACCGTTACAAAGTGATTACTCAAATGCTTTAGAATAAGTATATATTCAAGCAAATCATAACTCCTTTAAAACTCAGTTATTCCTAAATAATACATAGCACAATAGGTTACTCTAACAGTAATCTCTTTGGTCATTCAAAAATTCAGAAATAAAACCTCAAATTTAAGAGCTGGTGCATGAAATCATATCCCATAACTTGGAACAGTTTTAGCAGAATTACAAGTAGGGAAGAAAAAATAGCTTAACGGAGCTGGCTAGAACACCAACAGAAAGTCACTAATTAAACAAAACTATCAAAAGGAGATGCTGCTGTCTTTAAACAGATTTTTAAGACTATTTCAAAATACTAATAGCTTTTGTTTTCCATCTGATGATTTCCTTGATTTACATTTTGAAATCACCCTTTAGAATTCTCCAAATTAAGACAACATTTTCTAAATAACATAACACATCAAATTTTAACCTTAATTACTTTCAAGTAGTTTGAAATATTTTCATATGGACAATTTATGAAAACATGTTAGTAAACTCAAGTAGTTTATCTATAGAATATAAGATGTTAAGAGCACCAATGTTTACATTTAGACACATTTATCTCATTTGACTTTACCCAGTTTACATTTATTTATTTTTTATTTTTTAAAGACTTATTTATTTTTATTTTGAAAGTCAGAGTTACACAGATAGATAAAGAGATGCAGAGAGAGAGGTCTTCCATCCACTGGTTCACTCTCCAATTGGCTGCAATGGCTTGGGCTGTGCCAATCCGAAGCCAGGAGCCTGGAGCTTATTCCAAATCTCCCATGCAGGTGCAGGTGCCCAAGGACTTGGAGCATCTTCTACTGCTTTTCCAGGCCACAGCAGAGAGTTGGGTCAGAAGCAGAGCAGCTGATTCTTGAACCAGTGCCCACAAGGGATGCCAGCACTGCAGACAGCGGCTTTACCTGTTATGCCACATTTCCGCCCCTCCCTCCCCAAGTTTACATTTAGCAATTACACCTGGATTACTGAGGATACCGGTATTAAATATATCTCTATCTGAATTAAGGTCAAAATTACATTTATATTGAATTCTATGCTTTTTATAAAATTCTAGCTATAAATTAGTGACGTTAAACCAGAGATTGAAAAATCTACCTTAGGGGCTATAATAAGTACTGATTATCCATTGCGACATCATCAGAAACCTGTTACAACAAATTGCAAAATAGATTTGGCAAGTTACAAAGCAATGTTTTTAAATGCAGTGATCTTCCTAGATTCAAAGAGAAATTCCTTTAAACCCAATGTCCAGCTACAGCTGACCAAATTCTTATGCATGGGATTTTTTTTTTTTTTTTAACAAAAACATCTTTTTAGATTTTAATTGAATTTGAGTCTACTTTTCTTTTTTACCCAAAGAACACCTTAGGCCAATGATGCCCTAGTCAACAGTCAGCTACTTGGGATTGCCTCTAAAACAGAATGTTCAGACAGGTCCCAAGGGTGACTGTGGACTAGGGGCCAATGTGCCAGGGACTAGAATTCCACTGGAGATTGTTCACCATTATGTTAGATTTAACAGGGGAGAGCATCCATCAGAGTAGATGGACACCCCTCTGGTTGGAGAGAGATTTTTAAGGAGGAACATCCGCTAGATGACAGGGTAAGGGGCAATGAGGGAAAAGGAGGTATGTCTGGGAATAGTAACTGACCCAGTGAGCCTGTTGTTTAAAGGGCCAGTTTGAACATTATTTCACAAAGGTTGGAAGAGAGATAGCTAGGAAATGCTCACTAATCGGACCAGGAATTGAGGAGACCTGGGGAGGTCCTCTTGACATTCAGTTACAAGGAGAGTACTAAACCCATCAAAAGACCTGATTATCCATCTGGATCGCTCATGATAAAACAAAAGAGCCATGGAAAGAGTGGGATAGGTGACTTGAGAGCTCAGGAGCCTGGAGTCACCACTTCCTTGCTATTCTTATGGTAAAATTGGAAGAGGAGAGGGGGCAGGGAATGGTGATGGCATGGAGATAGTTGCCTTTGCTTCCCTGGGAGGAGGGTGTTGGAGATCATAGATAAGGCAGGGGGAGTAGACTTGGGACAAGGGCTGATTCTGAGATGGGGTTGAAATTCCCAGGCAGGAAGGGGAGGTACAGAGAGACAGTGAGAGCTGGGACCACGAATGTAGAAGAAAGAGGTTTGGCTTTTTAGAGAGAGCTTTGGAAGTTAAGAGAACTTGAAACAGAGAAGGTTTAGAGCTGAGATAGGAGAAAGCTTAGACTTAGGACGTTTCCTTCCACTTTCCCAAATGCTCACAGAAGTATAAAGATCTTGAATAGTGTCAGGGTCAAATGTGGACTCGTTGGCGAGGTAGGAGACAACTGAGAGGGGGGTTGGATGTAACGCCGGACTGAGAAGCTTCCATGGTGACCTGTAGAGTTGAATTGGTGGGTATTGGTCATCCCTGAGATCATGGCCATCTGATGGAAGGGTATGGGAACAGAGGGCGGAGGTCATCACCTGTGTACCTACTGGAGCCCAGGGCTCAGCCCATAGAAGGAAAACAGGGGGTTGAGTTATCACCCGCACCCACTGTTGCCCAGACACTGAGTCCATAGAGGTGCAAGGCCATAGGAGTTGTGGTGCCTGGTACCAGGACTTACGGACAAAGTTGAGTAGAACCACAACCCGTAGTAGAGGTCACCATGAGGTCTGCATCTTACCTCAGGATTTTAAAGGCTGTTGTGTGACTGGAGATCACAGAGTTTGGTAGTGTGGAAGGAGGACCAGGGGGTCTGTTTTGTGACTGGCAGAAATCCAGGACCCCAAAGCAGCTCAGATCCCCAAAGGGAAAGCAAGGTTGATGGGAGAGCCTGGATCTGAATCACTTCACCCATCTAAGGCCACCACAAAACACACCAAATACGAGTTAAGGGAAAGGTTTACTGTTGGGTGGGGGAAGCCCAGTGGGCCTGGGAGAGAAGGTGAGAGAGTAAGAGAGAGTGGATTCAGGAGAGAGAGAACATGTGTGCTGGAACCAGGTCCTGTTATACCTTTGCCGGTGGTGGGGGTGGCAGAAGAGTAGGAGCAGTGAATCCCATTAGGGTAGGGCTGGAGTTGACACCTGTGGTTGGGCCGTGGGGCTTAGGACTGAAGCTTTTTGTGCAGGGTGGTGATGGGGGCAGAGCCTAAGATGGTGTCCAGGACATAGATGGTACCACAGATAAGACAGCACCATGGACCTGTATGTCCTCATCAGTAAAACAAGCAAATTTGAAAACACTGATTATTCCTGAAGGCCCTCTTGGCTCCCCCTCCCAGGCAAGGGTAACCTTAGCACTGCGTCTTCAATGTGGCCATTTTTTTTTTTTTTTTTGACAGGCAGAGTGGACAGTGAGAGAGAGAGACAGAGAGAAAGGTCTTCCTTTGCCGTTGGTTCACCCTCAAATGGCCGCCGCGGCCGGTGCACTGCGGCCGGCGCACCGCACTGATCCGATGATAGGAGCCAGGTACTTCTCCTGGTCTCCCATGGGGTGCAGGGCCCAAGCACTTGGGCCATCCTCCACTGCACTCCCGGGCCACAGCAGAGAGCGGCCTGGAAGAGGGGCAACCGGGACAGAATCCGGCGCCCCGACCGGGACTAGAACCCGGTGTGCCGGCGCCGCAAGGCGGAGGATTAGCCTAGTGAGCCGCGGTGCTGGCCATTCAATGTGGTCTTAGGACTTGCTTTAGAAGTAAACTTCCCTGCCAGAATAAATTATCTTGCTGGCTTTATAATTTCTTCTTCATTGTTCTGTGTGTGGCATCTTATGGCAATCATGTCATAAGCTTTGATGATCCAGTCAGAAGACTGTGTGTTCACACTCACACATACACATGTATGCTGTAGGTACACACACAACTGTGCACACAACTCTCAGATGCAAATTTCTCTCACCACTGCCCGGCATATTTACAGATCTGTTGGATAAGAGCTGCTGTGGGAGAATCACTTTGATTGCTTGTCTTTCCTGGCTATTAAAAAAAAACATATTCTGATAAAATAGAAACACCAAGGATGTTCTGGTTTCTGGTTTGGTGCTACTCATCTGTGAAGATAAAAGGGAGCTGCTGGCCGGCCAGGCTGACCATGAGGCCAGGGCACCAGCTGGATGGGGTGTGACCGCATTGAGTCCACCCTGGGGAGAAGCATAGGTTGGATCTCGTTATTTTTACTAATACAGATACTGGAAAAGTAAGATTTTCCTTTCTCTGTTTCCCCCCATCTACTAGACTAGTGACCCTAGCAAGCAACATATAATTTTACTTCAAAAAATTCTCATTTTATGACTTTGATTGTGTATAAATAATATGTAGTAAAATCTCTACTAATAGGAACCCAACTGTGACCTTGAGTAAACCAAACTCTATTGTATTCTTCTGGTACCTTAATCTACACTTGAACTTCTAGGGTGTGCCTTTGCCATAGTATATATTCAACTCAATTTTCTCTACTTTCTTATTTCATATTTTTGGGAAGTGAGGATTTATAAGATGTAAGCCAATTCTTTCATCCTTACAAAATGATTCAAGTGTAGACTAGCTTCTCTCTGCTAAAGCAAAGAAATAAACACATAAAAATTGCAATTACCTCTAAAAGAATATTAAGGATTTTCTGGTTAAATCCTGGTTTCCTGGAGATTTCTGTTTATCAGACCAAATCAAATCTTGGGCAAAGTTTTTATAAGAGGATTTTTTCTTTTGCTCTTCTTCCTATGACTCTGTATATTGTATATGCATTTTAAAGATCCAAATCCTTTTTTTTTTTTTTCAAAACCACTTATAATCATGGGCTGCATAGCAATGCTTTGATTAAAGATGGGTTGTATATATAACAGTGTTCCTGTAAGATTATAAGATGTTGGAAAGTTCTAGGGCTGTGGTAGCCATCGTAACACGGCAGCACAATACGTTGCTCATATGCATTTGTGTTGGTGATGGTATAAGCAAACATATTGCACTACCCATCTTATGAAGGAGCAAACACAATTATGCACAGTACAAAATACAGGAGACTAGATAGACATAATCTGTTGCTTGTTTATGGGTTTCATATTAAGGTACTTCTTGCCTTATCACTATTCCTGGTGTACTTCTTCAGTTGTGAGAGTTAGGCCAGCGGCAGCTTGCATTTACTATGTCTCTCGATTGCCTCATTTTCTCTTGTGCCTGATTTAATTTCATGTTGTTTTGCTCATCATGGCCCTATGAACAATAGACTTGTGTGTGTGTGTGCGCGTGTGTGTAGTAGTAGTAGTAGTAGGTTACACCATCTTGACTTGTGTAAGTCAGCACCATGATATATGCATACCATGAAATTGTGTAACAACATATTTCTCAGAATGTAGTCCCATTGTGGAGTGACTAATGCATGACTGTACTAATAATTTGCAGTTGCATTGAGCCTTTGCAGCTTGCAAAATAAATTTTTTTTTTTGACAAGCAGAGTGGACAGTGAGAGAGAGAGAGAGAGAGAGGGAGAAAAGTCTTCCTTTTGCCGTTGGTTCACCCTGCAATGGCCGCTGCGGCGCTGATCCGAAGGCAGGAGCCAGGTACTTCTCCTGGTCTCCCATGGGGGGCAGGGCCCAAGCACTTGGGCCATCCTCCACTGCACTCCCGGGCCACAGCAGAGAGCTGGCCTGGAAGAGGAGCAACCGGGACAGAATCCGGCACCCAGACCAGGACTAGAACCCGGTGTGCTGGCGTCACAGGTGGAGGATTAGCCTAGTGAGCTGCGGCGCCAGCCTGCAAAATAATTTTGTATACTCTAATTTATCATACCAGAGCTACCCATTGTGTTGGAGAGATGGATGTCTGTCGCTCCCCCTCTTCGTGGAGGAACGACACAGGACCCTGCGCTGTTCTTTCGTCTGCTCGGCCCTCCCCGGGTTTGCTGCTGGTTCTTCCCGGGTTGGCTACTGTCCCTTCCACCTCCGTGGAAGGGCGGTTCCCCCTGGCCACTTTCCCCACTTCCGCAGGGGAGCGGCACACCGCCGGCCGGCTCTTCTCGGGGGCTGCACAGGTGTTCCTTCAGCTAGATGTTCCCCTTAGATGTTCCCCATAGATGTTCTCGGTGCATGCCGTCTCTCTCCTCCTTTATAGTCCTCCTCCGCCAATCCCAACTCGGCTGCCCACACGCCGAGTACGCTGCTCTCCTCCAATCAGTAGCAAGTCCTACAGTTTATTGGTTGAACTGGAGGCAGCTGTGCGGAAGCTGTTTACTTCTCTCCCAGCGCCATATTGTGGGAGAGCAGATGCATAGAATAAGTCTTAATTCCAGTAACTCAGTCTAGTCCGGATTGTTCCCCACAGATGTCATTTCATTCTTACATCTGAAAGTGCTAAGGTTTGAGGAGCTTGTAGAGCAGGAGTGAGCTAGGAATACAGGTGCTCATCCATTTCTAGGCCAAGTTCTTTGAAGACTGCAACATATTCTTTGAGAAATTCTCCTCTTACCAGTCACAGCTGGGAAGAAACATAGAGACTGAAAGATGGAAAGGGATGGAGGGACTATCTAGGACTGTATCTCTCTAGACTATCCTTTAGGACAGGGGTCAGGAAAATCTGGCACACAGACGGCATAAGGCCCTGGAATCATTTCATCTGGCCCTGCCAAAGCATCTACAGGAGGAACCCAAAATTCAATCAATTGACAGCAGGCTAATTTTGAAGTTGATAATTTTGTGTGACCCGTGAATGACGTTACAAGTATCCCAGTGACCCTTAACAGAAGAAAGATTCCCCACCCTGCTTTAGGAATTCTAGCCTCTTCTGAAAAACAGCCAGGTTTCAGAAACTTTTGCCATTGTGAACACGTTCCATTTGCTAGAACACTGCATCTGATGTTCACTGGAAACTGCCTTCATTTAACCTCCACCCACAGCCCTAGCTCAGAGCCTTTTATCCGCACAATGTAGCTCTCATCCAGATTCCACATGACAGCTTTTCAAATAAATTCATACACTTATCCATGGTCCCTTCATGTGCTCTTTTCTAGCAAAAAAACATCATCATTTCCTTCAAGTTATTTAAAGGCTTTATTGGAGTAACTATAAATCTAAGACTTAGTGATGCTTTACCTTTACCCGGTCACTGCTATCTTTTTTTAATTTCCCAGCTTCTGCAAATGTTTTTCTTATTTATTGTTGTTATTTTTCACCTCTTTTAGGATTTCACAAAAAAACATTTGAAAATTAACTTTAAAAGTCTTTGACTACACATAGGGTATGTACGATACCACCAGTGTTTCTAGAATGCAGCAAACTTTTTTTTTTCTAGAAAGGAAAAGGCTGTCACTTAAAATACTGTGACCATTCAGCTGACATTCTTCCTGACTGCCAGAGGGTAGTTCATAGAAAAGATAGAAGTCATCCCTGCCAAACTTTTTAGGGTTGCTTACAGAAAAGATGGATGGATGCCTTCCCTACCAAATTTTACGATGAGCTTTCTACAAAGCAAGTATTATTTCAGTCTAGTGCTTGTAAGTGGTTACCTTCCAAAATCACTCTCTACTGTTTGCTGTATATAATATAGCTCAATTTTACCTGAGAATGAAAGAAAAACACCAATTATTTATAATTAACCTTTCTGTTCACTTGAGAAATGTATCGTACCCTGACCATGGCGACAGCCTGAGAACACATCAGTAGGGAAGAAAAAGGGACTCCATCAGTGAACAGCAATATCAGGGCATGAAAACCCAACTTCACTTTTAAGAAACATATCAGCAAAAGAGGAGAGCTCTGGGTAGCATCTATTCAGACTGCTGTAGAAAGCACACTGAAGTTTCCTGAGTATTCTAGGATAGAGTAGGTCATTGCTCAATGCAGCTTCTTCCCAGCATAAACACTGAGTCTGCAGAGCAATATTTCTGTGAGCCAATGGAACACTTCAACCTTTTAGCATAATCAGGTAAATGCAAATTAAAATTACAATGAGAAAACACCCTATAAAAACTTTAAGATTATTTATTAATTTTTTTATTTATAAGTGAATGACCATATAAAAGTAAGATATCTCTACTTCTTAAATTTATGAGTGGCATAGAGAGTTCCTATGTACTAGTTCACTCCATAGATAGCCATAGTGGCCCCTGACAGGAGCTGAAATTCCAGCCTGGGTCTCCCTCATGAGTGCAAGGAACCCAAAGACTTGAGACATTCCTGCTGATTCCCAAGATTTGCTTTAGCAGGAAGCTGGAGTCAGGAACAGAGCCTCTCATCAAACCCAGGCAATCTGATATGAGATGTGGGCATCGTAAGCATAGGCCAAACACCAGCCCAAAAAGAGTGGGATCATTTTTCTCATCATAGATTAATATCCATTTATTCATTCACTCGTTCAATAAGTGTTTGAGAATCTAATATGTATTTACACATATTTGGGAGTTAGGAAGAAAGTTGTATAAAAAATAGACTTCCTACTAATATTTCCCATTTGAATTTAGCATTTACTGCCTATCCATTGATCACAATGTTCTAATTTTTCATCTCCTTAATGATACCCTTTCTAATTTTCTATCATGGTTGGGAAAAATAATTTCAAAAAGGCTAGATTTAGGTGCCAAATACACCTTGGTATACAACTTGAATAAACTAAAGATTTTTTTAAGATTTATTTATTTTAGAGGCAGAGGCAGAGAGAGGTCTTTCATCTACTGGTTCACTCCTCAAATGGCCGCAACAGCTGGAGCTGGGCCAACCCTGAGCCAGCTGCAAGGAACTTCCTCTGGGTCTCCCACGTGGGTGCAGGGGTCCACACACTTGAGCCATCTTTCACTGCTTTCCCAGGCCATCAGCAGGGAGCTGGCTTGGAAGAGGAGCAGCCAGGAGACCAACTGGTGCCCATATGGGATGCTGGCACTGGAGGTGGAGACTTAACCTACTATGTCACAACACTGGCCCCAAACTTAAGATTTTAAAAAGATTTATGCTAATACATTGCGGCCCAGCTGTGAAATAATGGGCATTCTCTACACAGGTAGCAGTCAAGGTTAACAATCCTGGAAGACAATTTCATACCAGCTGCTAAAGTTGAAGACACACGTACCCTGGGACCCAGAAGTTTCACTAGAAGGTCTTTCTCAAGAGAAATTCATGCAGATGTGTCCCGAGACATATAAAGGAATGCTTATAGCAGAAGTATTTGTAAAAGCTCAAAGTGAAATGAACCCTAATCTCCATCAGGAGAAGAATGCATACATATATTGATGTCTTTGTACACCTGCATGTAACGCTTTGTACATTGATGTCTTTGTACACCTGCATGTAACGCTTTGTACCTGTGATGCTAAACAGTAGCAAAAATGAATGACATCACACTCAACAACATTGAGACTTTCTCAAACACAGGGTTGAGCAACAGAACCCACTCCTGAAGGAATACGTGCTGCATGGCTATATTTGTATGAAGTTTGTGTTTTGTAAAACTGAAGCATATGTAAAGGGCTAGTGATATGCTATTCCTGGCAGAAATGATAGCATTTCTTGGAAAGTTAATGGAATGATGAGTACAGACACCATGTTAGTTGTCACCTGTACTGGGGAGAGAGAAGACTAATTGGGAGGCACACATTAGGGATTCTGGAGCTTTGGACAGATTCTAAAGCTTGAACAGAGTTGTGTTTGCACATACTGCTTTATAATGATTTTTTTTTTTTTGGTCTGTGTAAAAATGTTTAATGCACCTTTCTGTGATTGTGTTGTATTTTACGATGCTTAAGAAAGGTTTAAAAATGTGTTTTGTGTCTGTTGGGTGAGTGCCCTTTGCCACATAGACCTAGCTATGTGCCAATTTTTTTTCCCAAGGAGGAAAATAGTAGCTTTTAGAGGTGAGAGGGGCAGCAATATTCAGTGCACCTTCGTATCTAAAGCATAGTTACGTTCCATGTATGAAAGTAATTACAAATGCAGTCATGTGTAGAGTTACGTGTGAATAGAGAGGAAACAGTGGTGTGAAGGGGGGGGTATGGATGATCTCCAGGAGTTGGACCACCAACAATAAGGAGAATGCCAAGATGAGTAACAGTGGTATGTGTAGCCAAGACCATCAGAAGATATAGGGAATGTATTATGAAAGTTGAGCCAAGCTGTGAGATACTGACAGAACCTCCTGGACTGAGGAATTGCTGACTGTGGGAGGAGGGACTGTGTCTCTCTACAGTTGGGGGTGTCACAGCCTTGCAAAGTAAGAATGGTCGGTTGCTAAGTAGGATCTGTGATAAAACACAAGTGATGAAAGCTGACTCATCTGCATTTGTGTAGTCACTGTTAGAAGAACCACCAGTGTTTAATGGGCTTTGCAGATTTGTACGTAAGTTTAATGTGGGTATTTTTCACTCTAATGAAGTAGTGTCTTGCATTCTGAATAGCTGATCTTAGGGAATATTGCTCATGATTTGTTATTAGACAAGAAGGGAGATAGCTAGAGATGAAGACACAGGGCTTCCATTAATGTTAGGAATTACAGCTGAACAAAAAATTGAGGGCCAGTGACAAGAAATGCCCTCCTCAAGCAACCACTGCCTTTTTCCTCCCTTCTGCCTGCCCCTCCTTCTTTAAATCTGAGTACCCTAAACTCATGTCTGCCCACGACTGTGAAGTGCCCACCCTTGTTTTTACAACGGGAAATTGCTTGAGAAAGCAGAGTCCAACTCTCAGGACAGTTGGGCCACCTCTGATCTTACTATCCAACCATAGTCTCAGCCCTAAGAACAGCCTTCATTGGCAGGGGGCCGAGTCAGGAAAATGGTAGCTGAAACAGGGTGTGTATTATTTTCCCATGAAATATATTTTCCCTTAGTCACCTTGGCCAGAATAAGTGGGAAATGCCACTTTTATAGATAGACTTGTTTGAAAAATGGATCTATCTTGGTTTTGGATTTTGAATATCATTAAAGTTCTCTGAGGACCTTGCAAATAACTGCTTGCAAAACACAACTGTTTAATATAATTTGATCTCTCACTGCAGCTTAGCTCCTAAGAAATGTGTTTTGCTCAAAGAATTCAAATAGTTATTAATATTGAGTGTACTGAAATCATCAGAGCACACTGACTGCTTTGGGTGTGTGTTTGTGTGTGTGAGCAAGTGTTCATATGTGTGCACAGGCATGTGCAGGTGTGCCTGCATTGTGCACGTTAATGTTAGGAAGCTGGATTTTGCATTCTTCATATTATGATAGTTTAAGACCATCTTAGACTAACCATGCGAGTAAAACACAGACTGGAATAAATTTGATGTTGAATCCTAGCTTGGTTTCTGAAGATAAGGTCATCACTACTACTCTGTAATATACTCTAGGGAGTGGGTCTCAACAACAATGCTTGGGCTGGTATAGTTAGCATCACATGAGAATTTCAGAAACATTTGTGGACCCTCCTTAATCTGTTGAACCCAGAAACTGACAAAGTCGATGATTCTAATGTATGTTGAAATTTAGTTCTGAATCTGTCAATTCTCAAACTATAGTGATAGGCAAGTTTTGTTTGTATTGAAATGTTTATTTATTTAAGAGGAAGAGATAGAAGGAGCTAGAGAGAGAACTTCCATCTACTGGTTTGCCCCTCAAATGCCCATAGTGGCTGGAACTGGACCAGGCTGAAGCTAGAAGGAAAGAACTCAATCCAGGTCTTCTATGGAGGTGGCAGGAACCCACTTACTCGAGCCATCACCACTGGCTTCTAGGGTCGTCCTTAGCAGGAAGCTGGAGCCAGAGATCACACCCAGGTACTTGCCACATGCGGTGCAGGCATCTCAACCAAAATCTTAACTGTGAGCTGATTGACTACCCCGAAGGGCCCAATTTTTGTTTGTTTTTGTATTTCATTCTCATCATGGATCAGTGCTTTCACAAAATAGTTGAAATAATTCAGAAAGTGAAAGATACACAAAATACGAAGCCACACATTTTATATTATTAGATCCAAAGGTGTAAACTTCCTTTTTCACATTGCTTTCAACTTCATGAAATAGTGTACTCTCCATTTCTGAACTTACTCATTAGAAAACCCGTGCACCTGTTTGCCAGCTGGCTTTGGCCCCAGACACAATCAGTGTAGCTCTGTACCCTAGGCCCCCAGCACCTTTCGAAAACTGTTAGTCTTTAACATGTGAAGCCCCTGTTAGGGATGTATCATTGAAAGCAAAGTCTCCTCCCAACCAAGAAAGACCTGCTACAAAGTTAGAAGAGAAAGAAAGCACTCTTACTACTGAGGAAGCATTAAACCAAATATGATGGGCATTCCTGGCTGTCTGCTGACAGCATTGCAAAGACGGATGGAAATCCCCCTCTTCTGTAGAGTTATGTGGTTGCCACCCATTACATGCAGTGTGGAGGCTGATGCCAAGTTAGACTCGTCTACCCCCAGGAAACTGGGAGATAGGACTTTGTCTTCCTTGATGCTTTCATGTCAAAGAGATGCCTTCCAGGGCCTTCATAACTCATGTTGAGTAAAGGGCAGATAAATAAATTCTGAAAGAAAAGATGTTATTTGTTTATAGTGTCTCTTCCTTTATGACCAATGGGGAGAGTTAAAGTTCTTCTTTTTAATTTGATATTAATTTGTTCATTTGAAACAGCTATGGAGAGGTAGATATAAAGAAAGAGAAAGAAAGATCATTGATCCGCTATTTATTCCCTAAATGACTGCAACAGCCAAGTCTGGGCCAAGCCAAAGCCAGGAGCCAGGAACTGCATCCTTGTCTCCCACCTGGGTGGCGGAGTCCTGGATCTTTGGGCCATCTTCCGCTACCTTCTCAGGTGCATTGGCAGGAAGCTGGACTGGAAGCAGAGTAGCTGGGACTCAAACGAGCAACTGCATAGGACGCTGGTGTTGCAGGTTTCCCACATGGAACAGTGCTGGCCCCCTTGTATTTAATTTATATTTGCCCTTAGACCACAAAGTTTGAAGGTGTTTGGTCTTATTTGTTTTCTGGCCAGTTTATCTGTACATGAGAGATCTGTGAGATACGACCCCCAAATATTTTTTTTTCTTAATTTAACCATTTGTTTTAAATTTCATATACTATGGAGTACTTATATGGGGAGAACTAAGGCCAAAGAGATGACTTTGATTTTTAAGTTTCATTACTAAGGAAGAATTGGGTATTTTTTCTAAAGCTTATTTTTGACTATGATTATTTAAAGTAGTTCATTTTTGGGGGCACCTAAGAAATGTTAATTACTGTCTACAAGGCTCCCAGTTCTAAAGCCAGTCACAAAGGCTTTTCTCTTTCTTCAGTGCATATAAAGGAGATAATGTTAAAATGCTCTTATGCAAATTTTTTAATTCCCTGTTACATTAACAATGCTAATGACAGTTAATGCATTCCTAAGGCTTCTCTGTGATCTGAGACATTCAAAGTGCTCAGAGATGTTTCAGGACCACCCTGAAAATATATGGAAGTGGAAGTTTTCAGGGAGATTAATTCCCTGAAAATGTATTCGGTGCCCAATTTAAAAGATGAGGAAGAGCTGGCCAATCAGTATAGTGTGATATGGAGGCCTCTGTGGGTAAGGGTGAAACCCTCCTTCCTCAGACCACAAGCAAGGATAGGTGCAGAGTCTGAGATGGACAGTGCAGTTGAGGGGATGAGGAAGATGATGGCAGGAGCCTTCTCTTATTGAGAACGGTGTCAGCCTCCACCAGGACCCTCGGGATGGTGTGGGTGTTCACTAGCTGCGCAACATGAGGCTGACCTCTGCTGCTCCTGGACTGACCTAGTGGGCGCATTCATTTCAGTTGCCATAACAATGGCTGGTGAAGTCTAAAGAAAAGAGGTTTATCTGGCTGGTTTCTGAGGCTGAAAGTGGCCCAGGTGGATGGCCCCAATTGTTTAGTCTCCGTGATAAGAGCAGGTGTAAGAGGGATCGCCAGGCAGGACAGGAAGCTGAGTTCAGACAGGGAGGTCTTGTTGTTTATGATAATGCCCCCTCCCTTGAGACCAGATCAGTGTTTATCCTTCCACTAGGCTCTGTCTCTTATGGGTTACACCAGCTCTTAATGTTGCCACACCAGGGACACAGTTTCAGACATGTGAACCATTGGGCAATACCCTCAAACCATATATGCAAACCATAGCACCTAGGAAATTCTTCCTGCAACGTGTTTGAAGAACACCTTGAGAGTTGGATCTTTGAAGACAGCTTTCTATAGTTCAAATGGCTATAAGCTTTTCTGAATAATTCAATCTATGTTTTTTTTTCCTTCTTTTTTCACTGAGCTCTTAATATTAAACAAAATGAGAGGAACCATGTGCAGCATACACAGTAGTCATAGTGAGAATGCCATTTGAGTAACTTCTGGAAAAGTTCTGGAAAACTTGGAATCTTTATAGTAGAACCAGTTGGGGGAATAGAATAAAAATAAAAATCTTCTCCCAATCCAGAAATCCTCTCCACACAGGTAGCAGACTCAAAGAACACTTTTGTTAAACAAGAATGTTGTATACTTCATAAGCAATGCACTAAAAAATTGCAAAAACAAAATGATATCTCACTCCTCATAGAGCCAGGCAGATACAACCTGTTAAAGATATGTTTTCAAGATCAGTGTAACTCATCTTTAAGTTGGAGGCCTTAACAACATCACTTATCACACATAGTTCATCCATGCTGACTTTACCTGCTGATTGGGAAACATCTGTGTTAGCTGGCTATTGACTACCCAGAGGAAACATAAACCCTCAAATCCTTATGACAGGAGGTGATTCTGCATTCTGGAGCAAGCAAGGTGCCCAGGGACGTTTGATTCCAGAAAACAAGAGTTAGGAGCACTCTCTCCCTTGATGTTTGAATTTCAAAAAGATGGCTACCGGGTTCTGGGAAGAGACATTCCTGTGTCATAATGCTGACAAAAGTCCTGTTGTGGGCTAAATTAGGCTAAATTAGGGCTAAAAAGGCTTTTGCCTTTTACTTAGAGGATAATTGTAAGCACAGGCTCAAACACAGCATGCAGCATGGTAAGATTTAAAATTATTTAGGAAGTGAGAAGAGCACACAGGGGCATGAGGACATTAGGGGAGAGAGGGCCAGAAGGGTAAATGAGGACCTTCGTACCAGTCATTGCAGGAGTGCATGAGGAGAGAGGGGGCAGGAGCAAGTGAGAGGGCACATGGGCAAGAGAGAGTGGGCGGGCCCAGCACGCTACAGGCTTCTTATTCATTTGCAAAAGGGGAGTGGTTACAGAGTCTGATTGACAGGTGGGTGGATACGGTGAGAGTACATGGGGGCAGAGGGGTGTGGTCTCCAGTTCATGAACCTCGTCTAGCTCCCTGATTTGCCCCATATCAGTCCCAACTGTGTCTTCAAAATGACACATTGCAAGGAGGGAAAAAGTCCTTGCAATTACAAGTTTTCTAGGTGTAAGTGTTCTAAGAAAATGAAAAGACAGTCATCTTTTCCGTTATGCTCAGTGAAGAGAAGGAAACATTCTATTTTTTATTTCTGTTTTGTCCTTTCAAGCCAGAGCATTCAAGTCAATGCCATAGCCAGCAATGCCTCAGGCACACAGACTTGTGAATGCTGGGTGCTTGAGACGTCAGTAGAATTTAGCTATAAGTGAGCATCAGCAGGCTGCTGACGATACCACTGTTTATTGGAGACATCCCCTCCCCCCAAAATTTAAAAGTGAGAAAAAACTCAACAAAACTCTTGGAGCAGAGCCTTTCATGCCTGAAATCATTAGGCTCCAGCAAGATGTGGGGTACAGGAATTCCTGGAGAGGCGCTCTGTCTGGTTTCTAGGCAAAGGAAGTAAGCAGGCCCAAGACCGGGCTGTTCGGGAGCCATACTTCCAAGAGCTAGTATCTCATCAGTGGTGAGCATGTGGCAAGCACTTTGCATGCTGCCTCTCTCTAAGCCACCATAACAGCCTGGGAAAAAGGGGATGTTGACTTCAGCTTTTGAGTGAGGCTCCAAGAAGTTCAATCAGAAAATTGTGCAGGGTTTGCCTGATAGCAGGGAGAAAGCCAGTGTCCAGCTCAGATGCATATAACCCTGCCACATTATGATAGGTGATCACGTTTTGGGTGTGCTGCACTCCGATGGTACTCTTCAATAGTCAAGAAAAGTAATTATTTATCAAAATCTTACTAATGCTGTGTTGATTGAGGCCTCATGAGGGACTTTCGGAAGCTTCTCTGTCGCTCCCCCTCTTCGCGGAGGAACGACACAGGACCCTGCGCTGTTCTTTCATCCGCTCGGCCCTCCCCGGGTTTGCTGCTGGTTCTTCCCGGGTTGGCTACTATCCCTTCCACCTCCGTGGAAGGGCAGTTCCCCCTGGCCGCATTCCCCACTTCCGCAGGGGAGCGGCACACTGCCGACCGGCTCGTCTCGGGGGCTGCACAGGTGTTCCTTCAGATGTTCCCCATAGATGTTCCTCGTGCATGCCGTCTCTCTCCTCCTTTATAGTCCTCCTCCACCAATCCTAACTCGGCTGCCCACACGCCGAGTACGCTGCTCTCCAATCAGGAGCAAGTCCTACAGTTTATTGGTTGAACTGGAGGCAGCTGGGTAGAAGCTGTTTTCTCCTCTCCCAGCGCCATATTGTAGGAGAGCAGATGCATAGAATAAGTCTTAATTCCAGTAACTTAGTCTAGTCCGAGCTGCTCCCCACAGAGGAGAGCAGATGCATAGAATAAGTCTTAATTCCAGTAACTTAGTCTAGTCCGAGCTGCTCCCCACAGATCCCCCTTTCTTTTTATTTTTTGGCGTTGATACGCGCCTGTCTTCGGTGTCCCGCAGCACACACTCTGCTCTACTTGCTAGAGTTGCTACAGGCTCTTACAAGTCCTATCAATCAGGCAAACCGAATCCGGGTCCTCTCTTCGCCATGTTGTGAGGAGGTTTTTAGGCGCTGATGCGTGCCTGTGTTCGGTGCCCTGCAGCGCATGCTTTGCTCTGCCTGCAGGGGCTTACAAGCTCTATCAGGCAAACCGAATCCAAGCCTTCTCATTGCCTTTTTGTGGGGGAGACTTATTAGTGTTGGTTCGTGCCTATCTTCGGTGACCTGCAGCTCATACTCTGGTCGAGCTGCTTGCTGGCGCTTACCGCCTTAAATCAGGCAGACCGAATCCAAGCCTCCTAATTGTTACATTGTGGGGAAGCCTTACTGATGTTAATTCGTGCCTGTCTTCGGTGACCTGCGGCTAGCCGCCCAGGTGCTCATCGCCTCACTAATCGGGCAGACCGAATCCAAGCCTTCTAATTGGCATGTTGAGGGGAGGCCTTATTTCTCTCTATTTCTCTATCTCCGGGCATTCCTATTTCTCCCATTTTACTTCTATCTTCCAGCATTCCTACCTCTCCCACCCTACTTCCAAAACTTCTGTTTCTCTTATCCCTGCGGCTTCCCGCTCTCATTCTTATCCCCACGGCTTCCCGGCTGCGCCCGCCCCGAGGCTGCTTCTCGGCGGCTTCCCGGCTGAGCCGCTTCAGCCCGCGCCTCTCTCATCTGCGCAGCTTCCCGGCTTTGCGCGGCTTCCCGGCGCCTCGCCCCGCCGGCGCCCGCCCCGCGGCGGCTTCACGGCTCTGCGCGGCTTCCCGGCGCCTCGCCCCGCCGGCGGGTTCCCGGCTCTGCGCGCACGCTCCGCGGTCTCCACGCACTTCGCGCCTGCACCACGGCCTCGCGCCAACGCCCCGTGCTCTCTCTGCACGCGGCGGCTTTCGCGAATGTTTCCGCCACCACCGGCATTCAGTCCAAGTTCCCCGGACTAACCTGGCGAATTCTGGCGGCCCACGTCTCTGCCTCTGGTTCCAGATCTTCGCCTCTTGCTCCCCAGGGTGACTTGAAGAATTCCAAGATGGCTTGGCCTGCACTCGCGGCTTCATCCTCCCTAACATTTTTCTCTACCCGGTGTGTTTCCCTAAGTTTTCTTCCAACAATATTCCTCCCTCATTTCTCCTGGCCTCTCCCCACAGTCCGTATCCAAGTCTAAGTTTCTTATAGGTTTCACTTTCACTTTCAACCTGCAGTCCGTATCTGAGTCTAAGTTTCTTCTTGCTTTCACTTTAAATCCTAACTTCTTTCCCACAGTCCATATCCGAGTCTATGCCTAGGCTTTCAATAGCTTCTTCCGGCACCTAGGCTCTTTGCTAGTCTCTCTCTCCGGTATTTTCCCATTTCTTCCCGTTTCTTTCCCTCCTAGGTTTCCTATCTGAGTCACGGCACCACTATGTCGCTCCCCCTCTTCGTGGAGGAACGACACTAAACGCTGCCTAGACTTCATATCCGAGTCACGGCACCATTATGTCGCTCCCCCTCTTCGTGGAGGAGCAACACAGAGTCCTGCCTAGGCTTCATATCCGAGTCACGGCACCATTATGTCGCTCCCCCTCTTCGCGGAGGAACGACACAGGACCCTGCGCTGTTCTTTCATCCGCTCGGCCCTCCCCGGGTTTGCTGCTGGTTCTTCCCGGGTTGGCTACTATCCCTTCCACCTCCGTGGAAGGGCAGTTTCCCCTGGCCGCATTCCCCACTTCCGCAGGGGAGCGGCACACCGCCGACCGGCTCGTCTCGGGGGCTGCACAGGTGTTCCTTCAGATGTTCCCCATAGATGTTCCTCGTGCATGCCGTCTCTCTCCTCCTTTATAGTCCTCCTCCGCCAATCCTAACTCGGCTGCCCACACGCCGAGTACGCTGCTCTCCAATCAGGAGCAAGTCCTACAGTTTATTGGTTGAACTGGAGGCAGCTGGGTAGAAGCTGTTTTCTCCTCTCCCAGCGCCATATTGTAGGAGAGCAGATGCATAGAATAAGTCTTAATTCCAGTAACTTAGTCTAGTCCGAGCTGCTCCCCACAGAGGAGAGCAGATGCATAGAATAAGTCTTAATTCCAGTAACTTAGTCTAGTCCGAGCTGCTCCCCACACTTCTCCAATTCTGTTGGCTTGACCTCTGCTTTTTCCTTCATTCACTCATCCTTTTAACTATATCCTCTTAGATATTCATTATTGATTTTTGGTTGCACAATTAAGGGTAGTGTTACTATTGTTACCTTTAGTATTTGTACTGTTTCTTATCACCAGAAATCAGCAGCTATGCCCAGCTCCTACTGATGCAGGGAGCAGGCTTTGGATAGTTGGGCTTTTTGCTGTTTTCTGAAATTGCCAATCATTGTATCTGTGACAAGCAGAGGGTTTCTTGTATCTGTGTTGCCTATGATAAAAGCAGACAGGCAAATAGTTTTGCTATCCAGAGAATTAAAATGAGGTTATTCTCAGATTCTCCTTTCTCATCTTTCAATTTCTTGTACTTAGGGCAATTTGTCTATTCTCAGCACCCTGATTAGTACAGACTAGGGCCAGGTGAGTTGGCAATGTTGAATTTCTCCCATGCTCTTGATTTCATTAAGTTTTGGTGGGGGTAGCAGAGGGACTGTAATGATGACATTAACTATTTATTTATTTATTTGAAAAATCTACCATCTGCTGATTCACTCCCTAAACGCCAACAATGCCGAGACTCGGCCAGGTAGAAGTTGGGAGCGAGGAACATAAACTAGGTCTTCTATATGGGTGGCAAGAACCCAATCACTTGAACCATTGCTCCCGTCTCCCAGAGTCTCCTGTAGCTGGAAGCTGGAGTCCGGAGCCAGAGCTGGGTGCTGAAGCCACATGCCCAATATGGGATACTGGCATCTTAACCCCCAGGCTGAATACCTTCCCCAACTTGAGCATTTTGAATCTCACTTACTCCAATCATTTTTTGAATGACTGACTTCATGAGAAGTTTGTTGAGGAACTCATAGGCAAGCCCTGAGATACAGCTGTGAACAAGGTGCAACCTTGCTTTTTTGTCTGGGGACTTCCATCCTAGTGGCAAAAATCATACAGACAGCACACAACTGACTATGCAGTTCATTTCATTATGAGTCTAAATTTGAGTCCTTTCACAAACAAGGAAAGTGTTTTAGGCTAACATCTATGTTTTGATAAGAAAGGTTGGCCATCTAAGGCAAAATAAAAAATCTCCTAGTTAAAAATATTTCTTAATGTAGATGTAAGAACTATGTATTGGTAATCTGCTACTATAGCTACAAGTTTAAACACAGAAGAAATTAAAATTAAGCTTATGTGCCTACAGCTTGTGAGTGCTGTGAGACAAATCTAAGGTACTTCCTTGGGGAAGGCAGGTGGATACATCTGGCTGCATGGAAAGATGTGCTGACCAGATGTTGGGAAACAACGTGGCACCAGCTTAGAGGAACAACCAATGGGCAGCACCAGCTTTGGAAAGTGAAGAAGGTGTCACGGTTGGAGTCTGGGCCCAAATATTGAAATTCTTCGAAATAGATAATAATAGTGAAGCAATAGAATGGAAAATAAGAGTGAAGTTTGGGTGACAGAATTTATACTACAGGCCTGTGCCACATCTCACTTGGCTAATCCTCCGCCTTGCGGCGCCAGCACACCGGGTTCTAGTCCCGGTCGAGGCGCCAGATTCTGTCCCGGTTGCCCCCCTTCCAGGCCAGCTCTCTGCTGTGGCCCGGGAGTGCAGTGGAGGATGGCCCAAGTGCTTGGGCCCTGCACCCCATGGGAGACCAGGAGAAGCACCTGGCTCCTGTCTTCAGATCAGCGCAGTGCACCATTGGAGGGTGAACCAACAGCAAAGGAAGACCTTTCTCTCTGTCTCTCTCTCACTATCCATTCTGCCTGTCCAAAAAAAAAAAAAAAAAAAAAGAATTTATACTACATAAAAACTTGGGGGTGGGGAGAGGATTGGCAGGAACTAAGCCAAAGTAATGGAAGTTGTTATACAAGCACTTTTCCTTTTAAAAAATTTTATTCGTTAATTTATTTTAAATGCAGAGTGACCGAGAGGAGAGACAGACAGAATGGGATGGCGGGAGAGCTGTCTTCCATCTGCTTTTCACTACCTAAAGCTCCAATAGCTGAGGCTGGGTCAGGCCAAAGGCAGGAGCCAGGAACTCCATCCAGGTCTCCAGTGTGGGTGGCAGGGATCCAAGCACGTGGGCCATAGCCTGCTGCCTTTCCAGGTACATTGGTAGGAAGCTGGAACAGAAGCAGAGTAGCCAGGACTCCAACCAGGACTCTGATAAGGGATCCATGTGTACCAAACAGGAACCTAGCCCCTCGCACCATGACACCTATCCCCTGGACTTTTCTTTGTAAATGGAATACATTTTTCAGAGCACAAAAGGGCACTTAAAACCAGTTTTATGAAGAAGTCTGTATCAAGATGGAAGAAAAATATTTTAGGCTTCTGTTGGTACCAAATCCCATTCGTAGGATGAATGCTAATATATGAGAACTGAACATTCTGATGCCTTTTGTGCTGATCACATTACAGCAGGATTGTCAGCTCTGGGACTGCAAATAGAGAGGAACCAGACCAGGTACAGTACATCCAGAAGAGAGGAATCAGAATTGCAAACAAATTAGAAATTGTGTTGCTAAAGGAGATTTGAAGTAAATAATGATATTTAACCCACATGTGATGGGTGAGCCACAGTACCCAAATAAGTGCTCCAACTTTATTTTGGATGTTTATGTGAGGGTGTTTTGGTGTGAGACTAATACTGAAATCAGGTGGGCCTTGCCCAGTTGACTAAAAGTCTGACTACAACAGAAGACTGCCCACCCCTAGATGACAGAGTTCTGCAGCTGATGGTCTTTCAAGAACCAAACTGATGAGAGAGGGTTCTGAGAGGAAATGTACAGTTGGGGTGTGTGTGTGTGTGATGAGAGTTTGCATTCTGTAATGAGAGTTTGCAAGGGAACGATTGGTGCCTGGACAGATATAGGGTATCAGGAAAGTTTTGTGAATTTTAAGTTTGCTTTTTAAGACAGAAAAATCTGAAAGCATGTGTCTCTCCAATGAGAACAATATAATGCAGAAGGCTGGATGCTGTTGAGAGCAGTGCAGTAGTGCTGCCCTTCCACTGCCACACTACATCCTAGCTTTCCCACACAGGGCTGCATGCACCGGCACCAGCATGGGGCTCTCTGAGGCTTCTTAGCACCTTTCTCTCTCATGGAGACTGACTCTCCATGTCCCCTTAATGCCCCAAGGTCATCTAATTAATACAGTAACAAAATAGAAGGCATTTCTTAATGCTGTTTGTCAACACATGTATAGTCCTTATAAAAGTAAACTTAGTGTGTGATCCTCCTTCTGCCTTTTTCCTAGATAATCTCATTCATCTACATAGCTTTAAGCACAATCTGTGTCCGTCCTGAAGAGTCACAAATTTATATCTCAGCCTCTGAGCCCCAGGCTTTCATACTAACCTCTGTGCTAGTTGTCACCTCTCTCATGCTCAGTGAGTTAGCAAAATCAGTGCAACTTTTTTTTTTGTTTAAAGTAAACAAATTTCATGTAATTCCATTATACAGATTTAGTAACGTAGTGAGCTTCCCACCCTACCCTCCTTCCTGGTCCACAGTTCCACCCTTCCTCCTACTTCCTCTCCTATTCCATCTTTTAATTTTTACTATGATCTGCTTTCAGTTTACTTTATACTCATAAGATTAACTTTATACTAAGTAATGAGTTCAACAAATAGAAGGAAAAAAAACTGCTCCTCAACAGTAAAGAAAAAGCTGTAAACAATCATCACATCTCAAAATGTGAATTTTACTCTTATATTTTTGGTACTCTATTACCTTTGGTGCAAATCTTGATTCCCCATTCTCCATGCACAGAACAGTTATTTACCCTGATATTCAGACTCACCAGCAGTCTATCGGTGAACAGCCTGGCTTCTGATGAGTTCTGTACTCACCATATCTCCCCTCCTTTAGGGCTTCCATTATTGCCCCCATTATGTCGCACCTGGACCAGAAATAACCTCCTGCCTGCTTGTTCCACCTCTTCTTTGAGCCAAGGACGCAGACCTTGCTCAGACAGGCTCCAGAGTGATCTTTTTATCCACGGTCATGTTCTTTAACGTAGCTTATTGCCATGCTAGCATAAAACCCATATTCCTTACCATGACACCACCTGGCAGCTGCAGAAGCCTTCAGCATTACCACCTGGAACATATCTGTCCTTGTTCCGCTTTGGTTCCTTTGCATCTGTTGTTTCTCTCACCTGGGACTATCTTTCCCAGATGTTGGCTCTTTGTTCCAGAATGTTTTTGTACAATCATTCTCTGTGCTCTGAATCTCTGCTCCAGTATCAGGATGCCTCCATAGTCACTCGCTAACCCTACAATTTCCATTTCTTGAAATCATATGATCTATTTATTAGTTAGATTGACTATTATCTATCTCCATGAAAGAATGTTGTAATTTATCAAGTGCTTTCTGTGCATCTGTTGAGATAATCAAGTGGCTTTTACTCTTCAATTTGTTAATGTGATGTATCACATTTATTGATTTGTGAATGTTGAACCAGCCCTGCACAACATGGGTTAATCCCACTTTGTCCAGATGAATGATCTTTCTGGTGTGTTGTTGGATTTTATTGGCTAGTATTTTGTTGAGAATTTTTGCATTTATGTTTATTGGGGATATTGATCTATAGTTCTCTTTCTTTGTTGTGTCTTTTTTTCTGGCTTGTGGTTATGCTAGCTTCTTAGAGTTTGGAGTGACATTCAAAATCATTTCATTGATCTTTTGTAATTTTTGTTTCAATTTTGTTTGTTTTGTTATTTTAATTATTTCTTTCCTCATAATAATTTTGGGATTGGTTGTTTTTATTTTTTCTGGATTGTTGAGATGCATTGTTAGATTGTTTATTTGATGCCATTCCAATTTCTTGATGTAGGCACTTACTGCTATAAACTTCGCTATTAGTATTTCTTTTGCTTTATCCCATGTCTTGATATGTTGTGTTGTCATCTTCATTCATTTCTAAGAATTTTTTATTTCTTTTTGATTTCTTCTTTTATCCACTGTTGATTCAGTAGCATGTTGTTCAATCTTCATGTGTTTGCATACTTTCTAGAGATTCTTGAGTTGTTAATTTCCAGTTTCATTCCATTGTGGTCAGAAAAGATACATGGTCTGATTTCATTTTTTTAAAAAGATTTATTTTATGTATTTGAAAGACAGAATTACGAGAGAGGTAGAGACAGAGAGAGAGATCTTCCATCCTCTGGTTCACTCCCCAATTGGCCGCAATGACCAGAGCTGCGCCGATCTGAAGCCAGAAGCCAGGAGCTTCTTCTGGGTCTCCCACATGGGTGCAGGGGCCCAAGGACTTGGGTATCTTCCACTGCTTTTCCAGGCCATAGCAGAGAGCTGGTTTGGAAGAGGAGCAGCTGGGACTAGAACTGGTGCCCATATGGGATGCAGGAGCTTCAAACCAGGGTGTCAACCCGCTGTGCCACAGTGCCGGCCACTGATTTCATTTTTTTTAATTTGTTGAGACTTGCTTTATGGTCTATCTTATGGTATATCCTAGAAAAATTTGTATTAATTGGTGATGAGAATGTGTATCCTGTAATTGTGAGATGAAATACTCTGTTGATATTATGTGCATTTTGTACAGAGTGTAGATTTACTCTCTGTTGTTTCTTTGTTGATTTTCTGTCTACATTGATGAAAGTGGGGTGTTGAAGTTCTCCATTTTTATTATACTGGAGTCTATTTCTCCCTTTAGATCCATCAACATTTGTTTTAAATAGCCAGGTGCCCTGGCATTGGGTGCATATACATTTATTATAGTCATATTTTCCTGCTGAATTTATCTCTTAATCATTACATAATGCTCTTCTTTGTCTCTTTTAACAATTTTTGTGTTAAAGTATATTTTATCTGATATTAGGATGGCTACACCTGCTTTTTTTCTTTCTGTTAGAATATCTTTGTCCATCCTTTCACTTTTTTTTTTTTTTTTTTGGACAGAGTTATAGACAGTGAGAGAGAGAGACAGAGAGAAAGGTCTTCCTTCCGTTGGTTCACTTCCCAAATGGCTGCTATGGCCGACGCTGCACCAATCTGAAGCCAGGAGCCAGGCGCTTCTTCCTGGTCTCCCATGCAGGTGCAGGGGCCCATGCACTTGGGCCATCCTCCACTGCCCTCCCGGGCCACAGCAAGAGCTGGGCTGGAAGAGAAACAACCGGGACTAGAACCCAGTGCCAATATGGGATGCTGGCACTGCAGGCAGAGGATTAACCAAGTGAGCCATGGCGCCGGCCCCCCATTCTTTCACTTTCAGTCTGTGTGCATTTTTGCTGGTGAGGTGTGCTTCTTGCAGACAGTAAATAGATTGGTCTTGTTTTTAATCCATTCATCCAGTCTGTATCTTTTAATTGGAGAATTTAGGCCATTTTCATTCAAGGTTATTATTGATATGTAATGACTTGATCCTGTCCTTTTTCCATATATATTTCTATTGTTTATTTTGTAGTTCCTTTGCACTGTTATCATGAAATTTTCTGCCTTCACATTCTTTTATAATGATAACTATCGTTCTGTGATAAGGCTGGAAAGTGGTGACAAATTCTTTCAATTTCTGTTTGTTCTGGAAGGTCTTTATTTCACTTCATTCATAAGTGAGCTTTGCTGGGTACAGTATCCTGGGTTGACAAGTTTTTTTCTTTTAGGACTTGGACTATGTCTCTCCATTCTCTCCTAGCCTGTAGGGTTTCTAATGAGAAATCAGCTATCAGATCTAACTGGAGATCCTCTGAAGGTAATCTGTTTCTCTCGTGTACATTTTAGAATCTTTTCTGTATGTTTTATTGTTGGAAGCTTGATTATAATGTGTTATGGTAATGATCTTTTCTGTTCATGTCTATTAGGAGTTCTATGTGCTTCCTGTCCCTTTCTCCAAATTAGGGAGTTTTCTGCTATTATTTCACTGAATAGACTTTTTAATCCATTCTCTCTTTCCAAACCTTCAGGAACTCTTTAAGACCCATTTGTTAGGCCATTTGATAGTATCCCATAAATCTCGAACCCTGTTTTCAGGTTTTCTCATTTTTTCTTCCTTTTTTGTATTACTGAGATATTTCCAAGGTTCTTGTCAGGTCTTCTCCTCTTGGGATGAGGGACTACTTGCAGTGGTATCCAGTAAGCACTTAATAAGGCTATTATACCAAGTCAAATGCTGTGTAGCCAATATTGGTACAAGTCTGGAACTACTTGTCTGAAAACTTTGGGTTAAATTAGGAATTTAGGGCTAAGCTCGTTGGCAGTGGTGGTATCAGCAGCAGGTACAAAAACAGAGTTTGGCAAGATGTCTCACACCATTTTGCTGGCCTACTAAAAGGCCAGAGGCAGAACTCAAGCTGACAATGAATCTGTGAATGAACGCATGGAAGGTGTTTGTAAAATGTGTGAGGAATGTCTGAAAAGAATGAATCCCAACAGTGTGTCTCTATCACATACGATATCAGTGAGCTGTTTGATTTTATCCATGATCTGGCAGACACAGCTGCCTTGTTCACTGGTCTGATACCCAGACATACCAGCCTTCTAACAAATACTGGATCAAACAGAAGCTCTACCTGCTCCTCCCCTGGCCGGCCCAACAGCTGGGAAAATAATGGAGTTGGAAGCATTAGGGGGACAGGGGTGGGCTTGGAACACCGGTGTGTACAGTGTGCTATAGTGGAAGTTTTGTATTACGGTGATCCTGCTTCCGTTTGTTACACTGTAGCCAAGACTGAATGTATTAGGTGAAGGGTGAGAATCTTACTCAGTTTGAAAGCCTCATTACCCCTCTTATCTTTTCTTTTTTCCTTTTTTTAACTTGAACATATTTATGAGGATTCAGATGGAAGTGTTTTTTGTCAGTTAATGTTGTCTCCAGAGCTTCAGACGGTTGAGATCTGCTTTGTAGCAGTCACTGTACTGACCCTTCAAGGTGGGGAGGGGAGTGGCTCCATTCAGTTACATCCTCAAGGCAAACACTCCGTGGAAATTAGGGCTCTTTAGTTATAAAAAAGTCAGGGATTTAGAATTTTTGGCGTGTTAGAAGCAAAGTTGCTGTTTTTATTGTATGTTAAGTAACAACACCAATGGTATAGGAAGCACCCCATTAACAAACCCTTAGTAATTACGGCAAAAATATAATATCCACACTAAGTAGCATACACAAAACTATCAGTGGCTCCGTATCACTCTCTATACGTTTTTGCCACCAAAGAAGTTCAGGGCAGAAAAGATTTTGTTTCCAAACAAACTTCCAGGAGCTCTCTATGGATTTTGAAATTATGGGCTATGCATGATACGACCCCCACCTTCCAAGAATGAAAATCACTGCAACATTGAGATAGATGCACATTCTCATAAAATGAGCAGGCATTATGGCGATGGATGCAGTAGGAAGTGGCTGACGTCAGCTGAGAGATGAGTCAGCCCGGGAGTGCGAATGAGAGCCACATGAAAGTAATGAGGCTGGAGATGTGCTTTAGGTGAAGGACCCTCTGCAAAAGCCGAAACCTCCCCAGCCTGGATCCAAATTCTGTTTCCTATTACATTGCTGCTGCCAAAATAGCTCTTTGAATTTGGTGCTTAGAAGGATTTAGAGAGACTAAAAATTGCAGCGTTTCCTACAGAGCTATTTGTAAGAGGAAAGCAATGGAGGTAGAGAAGTGGGTTGTTGAGAATAATAGGGTGAACTTGAAAAAGGAAAAAAAGGGAGGATTAAAATAAGGGCAATCTCATATTGAAATTTCTCAAACTCAGTTTTCTCTAAGGAGTTCTACTCTCATTTTTCTTAAGGGAGAGAAAATTAAACTTTTAAAATTACTTTTTATTTTATTTTATTTTATTTTATTTTATTTTATTTTTTTTTACAGGCAGAGTGGACAGTGAGAGAGAGAGACAGAGAGAAAGGTCTTCCTTTTGCCGTTGGTTCACCCTCCAATGGCCGCCGTGGCCGGTGCGCTGCGGCCGGCGCACTGCACTGATCCGATGGCAGGAGCCAGGAGCCAGGTGCTTTTCCTGGTCTCCCATGGGGTGCAGGGCCCAAGCACCTGGGCCATCCTCCACTGCACTCCCTGGCCACAGCAGAGAGCTGGCCTGGAAGAGGGGCAACCGGGACAGAATCCGGCGCCCCGACCGGGACTAGAACCTGGTGTGCCGGCGCCGCAAGGCGGAGGATTAGCCTAGTGAGCCGCGGCGCCGGCAATTAAACTTTTAAAATTACACACACACACACACACATCACATCACATCACATCACATCACATCACATCAGACACACACACTTTTGGAGAGGAATAGCTAAAATGCAGGATTTCCACTCACCAGGTAATCTCTGTGGCCTTCTTGTTAGCCCTCTAATTAGCTGCTTTGCAGCTAATTAAACTTGAGAAAACTAGTGAACTTCCAGAACAGCCCGAGAAAGATGAGTATAAACATCTTCAGTCTAGCTTTTGAACATCATGGTGTCTGTTAAAAACCTTGTATTGGGGCTGGCGCTGTGGCGTAATGGGTAAAGCTGCTGCCTGCAGTGCCAGCATCCCATATGGGTGCTGGTTTGAATCCTGGCTGCTCCACTTCCAATTCAGCTCTCCGCTGTGGCTTGGGAAAGTAGAGAAAGATGACCCAAGTGCTTGGGCCCCTCCGTTCATGTGGGAGACCCTGAGGAAGCTCCTGGCTCCTGGATTTGGATCAGCCCAGCTCTAGTCATTGCATTCATTTAGGGAGTGAACCAATGGATAGAAGACTCTCTCTCCCTCTCTCTCTCTCTCTCTCTCTCTCTCTCTCTGCCTCTGCCTCTCCAAAAACCCTGTATGTTAGCTCATAACCAAGGTAGGAGTAGGAGTAGGAGGTCTCTTCTACAGTAGTCAGTGCACATGTAAAGATTTTTTTTGTGTGTGTGGACCTGTGTTTGGGAGCCATGATCCATTTCCTCATCTTCACATATTGGGTTGCTTTTAGATCCTTGGTTCTCTCCATTCTTAACGTACTAATTCTTTGATTAGTACTAGGAGGTAACCAAATGGCTGTTAAAATAGAGATTCATGTTCCTTTCTAATCCCATATTACAGTATCATAAAGTCCCCAAATTGAAAGCATCCTAGCAAAGGTTATTTGCTATTGATTCCTTTGAATTATAAAATTAATTTTATTGATCTTAATTTCCTCTTCCTTGTAAATTGTGCTGATTGGTCCTAGAGCTGTAGTTTGGACCAGCACCAACTAAGCCTTATCTTCTTTTACTTGATATGTTTCAATATCTGAGGAAATTCGTCACTTATCCCCTAGGCGATGTTTTTTGCAAAATAGAAAACTGCTAAGTCTGGGGCCAGGGCTGTGGCACAGTGGGTTAAGCCAGTGCCTGCAGCACTGCCTCCCACATGGATGCCGGTTTGCATCCTGGCTGTTCCACTTCTGGTCCAGCTCCCTGCTAATATGCCTGGGAAAGGTGCAGAAGATGGCCCAAGTACGTAGGCCCCTGAACCCATGTGGGAGACCTGGAAGAAGCTCTTGGCTCCCGGTTTGGCCTGTCACAGCTCTGGTTTTTGTGGCCATTTGGTGAATGAACCAGCAGATGAAAGATTCTGTCTCTCTCTGTCTCTGTCTCTGTCTCTGTCTCTGTCTCTCTCTCTCTACCTCCCATCTCTGTAACTCTGCCTTTCAAATAAATAAATAAATATTTTTCAAAAAAAGACTACTAAATCCAATTTGGGGGCATTGTTTTCCTTTTTCAGATCTTGGAAGCATTTTAAAGCATCGCGAAGCAGCCCTTTGTAACTGCATGATTACATACAAATTATGGAACAGGATGAATGTCCCACGGATGTTTCCAATAATGATGGAGAGACAGCCCAGTGTTTTTTTTTTTAAAGATTTATTTTTATTTATTTGAAAGTTAGCATTACAGAGAGAGGCAGAGACAGAGAGAGAAGTCTTCCATCTGCTGGTTCACTCCCCAGATGGCTGCAACAGCCAGAGCTGCGCCAATCTGCAGCCAGGAGCCAGGAGCTTCTTCCAGTTTTCCCACATGGGTGCAGGGGTTCAAGCACGTGGGCCATCTGCTGCTGCTTTCCCAGGCCACAGCAGAGAGCTGTATCGGAAGAGGAGCAGCCAGGACTAGAACTGGTGCCCATTTGGGATGCCGTCACTTCAGGCCGGGGCTTTAACCTACTGTGCCACAGTGCTGGCCCGTCTGGAGCGTTCTTACTAGGAATGCATCACGAACATTTTGTATTTGAAAATTATATACCAGAACTAGGGGCTTTCTTATGAGTTCCACAAAGTTTGTCCCTTCTAGTCTAAATAGCCAGAAAGAAATTTGCGGTTGATATTTTCTGAAAACTGACTTACTTGGTTCAGAGTTCAGGAGTTTCCATCGCCCCTATCTTTTCTGCAGATATGTGTCTACTAGAATTTGTTCTTCAGCAGAGAGCCTTCTCTGTCAACAGGCATATCTTTTTGAACAACTTTATTGAGTTATAATTTGCATAGCATATGTAAATGTACAATGCAATGAGTTTTAGTATCCTTACAGAGTTGTACTACTATCACCAGAATCTCATTTTGTGACACTTGCCTCGCTATGAAATGAAACCTCTTGGGCTTACTTTGAGTGAGGACCTCCTTGGAAAAGTCCCATCTTCCTATTCCTGCCAGATGATGACATCGAGGTGCAGAGAGGATCGAAGGTCTTTGCTCTTTGCTTCACAGGGCCCACAGCGCTTGATCACAGGAGCGCTTGGTTAGTGTTGGATGATTAGCGTTTGATTACATCTGTCTGTGCAGTGTTCTGTCCTCCCTTCTCTCTCCTAGGCTCATCAATAATTGGGTCTGGACTCTTGCTCTTATTTATAATTTAATATCTCCAAGTTGTTCTTTATATCGTCTAGCTAAAATTACTCCTGCTCCCTTTTAGGTTTAATTAATAAAATGGCCTCTTTATTGATAAAGGTTTTTCTGATTTATATTCCATGCCTGTTTGCTTGGAGGGAACAAATTTGCTCCTAAAAGCTGACCCATAAAGATATCAAGAGGCAGGCACAAAAATGAAGCCCAGAGCTTGGGGTAGGGCCTCATAATTTCTGTTCCATCTGATATATAAATCTACCCCTCTCCCCAAAACATATTAATAGGAACCTCCTAAGCATTTTTAAAATCTGTACAAAATGACTCTATCATATGAGAGATTATGAGGAAATATGAAAAAAGTCAAGTGTTGGAGCATTTTCTGGCATGCCCAGGGGTGTCTAACAGCAAAGGAGTCAGTAATGGTGCCTCCCCACTCTTCTTCCTGATCCTGAGCCTGTCTCTCTCTCTCGTCTTCTCTGTTGAAGTGGACATCTCGAGATGTGGTTGTTGTTTTTAGCCCTTGTATATACTCCTGTGGGATTCTGGTCTTTCTCCTTTTTACTTGTTTAATATTATTGTTCAGTGCTACATTAAGGCTGTGATTATGGATTGAAATTATATTTTTAAAAAATTTAAAAAATGAACGAAGGAGGGGAACTGAGAGAAGGAGGGAAGTATAGTTATCTTCTTAGAATTGTACCTATGAAATACATGAAATCTGTTATCTTTTTTTTTTTTTTTTTTTTTTTTTTTTTGACAGGCAGAGTTAGACAGTGAGAGAGAGAGACAGAGAGAAAGGTCTTCCTTTTTGCCGTTGGTTCACCCTCCAAATAGCTGCTACGGCTGGCGCGCTGTGCCGATCCAGAGCCTGGAACCAGGTGCTTCTCCTGGTCTCCCATGGGGTGCAGGGCCCAAGCACTTGGGCCATCCTCCACTGCACTCCCGGGCCACAGCAGAGAGCTGGCCTGGAAGAGGAGCAACCGGGTCAGAATCCGGCGCCCCGACCGGGACTAGAACCCGGAGTGCCGGCGCTGCAGGCGGAGGATTAGCCTAGTGAGCCGCGGCGCTGGCCTAAATCTGTTATCTTTATATTAATAAAAATAAAAGGCCAGGTAAGGCTTGATCATCTAGGAGCTGTTTGAGTATGTGACAATTACTCTACTGTGAGGGACAAGTCGTGTTAACAACAGGAAGGTGGGGACAGGGAGAAGCAGAGTAAGAACTGAAGAGAGAGTAGAGACAGTTCTGGGGAAATGGGAGAGGCTCACTCCAGGGGAATAGGACTCCAGTCTGGGATGAAGACAAGAGGAAGGCAGCACTGGACACTGGGGTGGAGGCCGAGAGGCTGGGGGACCGAATGGCCTCACGGAATATGTATGATGGTTTCCTGCCACTGTGAGCTGCTGGTTACTGTGCTGCCTGGGCACGAAGGGCAGCTTTTTTGTACTTTTGGTGAAGAGCCAGGAAGAATAGCATTGGAAACTATCAGGCAACAAAATCTTTAGACACATCTTCCAGGGATTAAGGCTTCAAAATTTGAGAAAGCAAACTTAGTAAATACAAAAAATGCCAGTCTGGCACTGGAAGGTGAAGAGTTGCTTTGGTTGCCAAGCATCCTATTCTCAAGCAGGTGGGGCTTGGGAGGTTTTCTTCTCGTGTAACCCTCCCTCTATTTTTGTGTATTCATCAGGACTCGGAGTCAGCTCTTGCCTTCAGTTCGCTCTTCCCTTCAAAGCTGTAGGATCAAACTAATGTATTCCCTGACATCTTATTGTGTGTGTATGTGTGCTAGAAACAAAACTTGCTGGTGGATTTTCTGTTTTTATTTGTATCTGCTACTGGCTCCAGTGACTTGCTCTGACATGGTTTTTGTCTCTAAAAGTAATTCACGGGGGCTGGCGCTGCGGCTCACTAGGCTAATACTCCGCCTTGTGGCGCTGGCACACCAGGTTCTAGTCCCGGTCGGGGCGCCGGATTCTGTCCCGGTTGCCCCTCTTCCAGGCCAGCTCTCTGCTGTGGCCTGGAAAGGAATGGAGGATGGCCCAGATGCTTGGGCCCTGCACCCGCATGGGAGACCAGGAGAAGCGCCTGGCTCCTGGCTTTGGATCAGCGCGGTGCACCAGCTGCAGCAGCCACTGGGGGTGACCCAACGGAAAAGGAAGACCTTGGCCGGCGCCACGGCTCACTAGGCTAATCCTCCACCTAGTGGCGCCGGCACACGGGGTTCTAGTCCTGGTCGGGGCGCCAGATTCTGTCCCGGTTGCCCCTCTTCCAGGCCAGTTCTCTGCTGTGGCCAGGGAGTGCAGTGGAGGATGGCCCAAGTGCTTGGGCCCTGCACCCCATGGGAGACCAGGAGAAGCACCTGGCTCCTGGCTCCTGCCATCAGATCAGCGTGATGCGCCGGCCGCAGCGCGCCGGCCGCGGCGGCCATTGGAGGGTGAACCAACGGCAAAAAGGAAGAACTTTCTCTCTGTCTCTCTCTCTCACTGTCCACTCTGCCTGTCAAAAAAAAAAAAAAAAAAGAAAAGAAAAGGAAGACATTTCTCTGTCTCTCTCTCTCTCACTGTCTAAATAAATAAATAAATAGATTCAGCATGGGGTTGTACATTTGGTGAGAATTGAATGTAACCCTGGGGTATTGCTAAACCCTGGATGTTTACCTGCAGCAGGTAGATAAGGCCCCATTGGTGGCACCACCTCATTTCACTGCCATTCCATCTCCCGGGGCAGTGGAGTATTTGTGAACTCAGGAAGGTGTGGAGATTGTTAGGGAGCGGCTGCAACATTTCTCTCCTTCCAAGGTACATAAGTTTATTTATTTACTTGTATTTGAAAAGCGTGTGTGCATGCACACACACACACACACACACACACACACAAATGTCTTCTATCCTGTGGTTAGTGCTGGGCCAGGCTGAAGTCTGGAACCCAGAACTCAATCTGAGTCTGCCACCTGGGGAGCAAGTATCTGCCTGCCAGAGTGCACATTAGAAGGGAGCTGGAATCGGAAGCGGAGTTGGAACTCGAACCCCAGCACTCTGGTATGGGATGCAGGTGTCCAAGCAGTAGCATCTTAACCGCTGTGGCAAACACCCACCCCTCCCTTCCCTCCTCAAGCCATCTTCAGGGATCCGAAGGCTCTGGGAAGACAGGATGAGTACCCTCCATTTAAAAATGCTTATAAAACCTCATCATATATTCAGATCCTGTGTGTGAATCGTATATGGCTGTTCTAGGGTTGTGTGGTTACAGTGGGCTAGGCTTCCTGCTTAACAATGGGTTTTATTTGACAGTTAATATTTCCATTTGCAAATCGTATCAGGCTTAAGTCCTAGCAAATGCGTATGCTACTTTTACCTTTCATTGATGCAAAAATGAACGGAAACGTTTCAAAGATCTTTCTAAAATGATTTGCTCTCCTCGATGTTAACATCCTTTGCCACACAATTCAGGAAGCTGAAAATTTGTTTGTAATTAGTTTATTTGTTCACGTATGATGTTTTCCTGTCATCTTGGAAGAATTATTTAGGGATGTGGGATCCGTATCTGATATATTGATTGCTGGATTTAAACAAATGAGAACATATTATACTTAGTACAGTCGTCAGACTTCATGCACGGAACTGAGACGTTAACTAGCACATGGTGCATTCGTTCCCAAAGCTGTTGTGTCAAATAACATTTTCTGGAAATAACAGCATTGTAAATTATGGTATCTTATTGGTCTCTGCAACATGACCCTAGGGTACTTTGATTGCTGTGGAGAGTGACACTTAAAATAGAATGCAATATAATTTTAGATTGCCTGTTGAAGATTTCTGATTCCTTATTATAACTTTGGAAATAACGTGTCAGTAGATTCCTTTCAGCTGAAACTCTTTTGGTATTTTTTAAAGTGATTGATCCCATTAATCACTTTAGCTATTTCTACTGAGACAAAAAGAAGAGGTAAATTTGAAAAAAAAAAAAAAGTTACTGAGTAATGTCTCTCTGTAGCCAGGGAATCCACTGAAGGTCATGGTATTCTCCAATAGGTTATGAGTGATAAAATCAGAGCTATTCTGTGCCCCAGAAGGAAGGGCGGGGGGATCTCTCGCGTCTCCCCATTGCAGAATAGCTGTCAGAATTCAGGAGCTGAAAACAAGTCCTTAACCACAGCTGGTTTTCCTTGGTCTTGCTCTTGAACTGGTGAGGTCATGCTAGCAGGCAGAGGAGATGGCTGAGTGAGGACTCGATGGCATCCAGGTGCTGGGTGAGCTGGTCATATCCTCTTTTCCACCAGCGGATGATTGGATTATGCTTTTCTTTTAGCAGCCTCTACTGCTGTCTTCTGGGCACCAAAGGCATTCACTTCCAGGACCCCTGTCAGGGAGATTTGAGGGAGCTGGCTCCCAGAGGAACCCCAGGTTCATTCCTGGCCTCATTCCCGTGAGTGCTTACCGCCATTTAATTTAATTCATAGTAGTCTGTGTAGCTGCCTACATTGATGGAAAATGTGTTTAAGATAACGTTTCCTGATTTAGTAAATTATAAGTGATCGTTTGCAGAGGATTAGAAAAATGGCATACTCTTTAATCAAATGAATGTGAACCCAGGCTGATGAATACAGGTGCCATTAATCCAGCCTGGGTTATTTATGCAAGGAAACTCATTCCTGGGGAGAGAGACCACATTGCTGAAGGCCAAGCTCATAAAGTGACAGCAATTTGTCACTCTCCTCACTGCACTGTCAGAAACAAAGGGAACAAATGACCAAAACCAAACAACAGCAGGAAAACTTTATTTGGTTTCCACTGGGTGTGATCCTGGGTCTGAAGTGCTCATGGGGGGAGGGAGGGTCTCAAGGAAAAAAAGACTTTTCTCTGCAGGAAGCAGCCGCCTACCTGTCCACTTCAGAACTGAGGCTGGTATATGTTGCAGGTGGCGAGGGAGGGCTGCAGGTGGGGGCACCATCCAAAGGCAGAGTTTCTCAGAGAGGCACTGGACACCTGGAGCAGCCGACAGCCAGCTTTACAGAGCACATTGTCGATTTACCACAAATGTGCTTTAATTCCCATTCATAGAGCTTTCTGCGTAGCAGCATTTCAACCTACTGTGAATGCATGTATACTGTTGAATCTGTCTCAGCAGTTATACCATGGCCCTTGAGAGTTGTCTGTGATTCCAATTTTTGCAAATCAAATTGAATATAAAATACTTTTAAGGGAATGACTTATTTAAAGCATCCCAGTGAAATGTCTTTTACAAAGTAAGGAACTGCCCCCTAATTGATCTGTTTCATAAGCATATGGAATGCACTTAAAATGACATAAATGCAAGATATTGTATCAAATACTTTAAAAATAATAAAAGCTTAAGCTTCCATTCCACTAATTTCTCAAGAAAAATTTTAAAGATTCATTTATTTATTTGAAAGTCAGAATCAGAGAAAGAGAGAGCAAGAAGCAGAAAGATCTTCAGCCTGCTGGTTCACTCCCCAAGATGGCCACAATGGCCAGGGCTGGACTAGGCTAAAGCAGGAGCCAGGAGCTTCTTTCAGGTCTCCCACATGGGTAGCAGGGTCCTAAAAACTTGGGCCATCTTTCATTGCTTTCCCCAGGTCACTAGCAGAGAGCTGGATTGGAAGCGGAGCAGCTGGGGGCATGAACCAGCACCTACTGGGGATGCCAGCATCACAAGGCAGCGGCTTTACCTGCTACAGCACAACACCAGCCCCCTATTCAGTGAATCTTGTGAGCAATTGTTTTGTATAATTTAAGTCAGAGAAATCAAGTAGGAACTATAGATACTGTCATTGTCTTTATGATAGTTGTATGTTACTTGCTCATGGAGGTTACTGTAGAGCTGGCCAGAGGGTGCATATACACTGTACACCATAAATAATGCCTTTCTAGAAAAAAACACACCTACAGCCGGCACAGGGGACACTTGTTCATTAATGGTAAAAGCACCTGAATATGGCATTCACTTATTAATGGATTTTTACTGCTGCCTGAGGTCAACATTTTCTGCAGTACTAATGATTGAAATACATCTCACAGGAAATCAAGTAAGGTCACACAAAGAATATGAAATCTGCACACCTAGCTGCTCTTGGGGGGATCCTGGTTCCCTCCAGATATAGCCAACAAGCCTTTTTATTATCATTGATAATTAGCTTTTCAGAAATAAGCTGAGAGGGGTGAATAACTGTAGACATGCTACTGGGTTTTAGCTTTCAGGTTTTTTTTTCAATTTCCATGATGGCCAGTGTCCTTCATATATCTGGTCTTCCCAGCACTGGTCAAGGGAACCAGGAACCCACAACTTGCTATTCAGAATGCAAAGAATATTGTAGTGTCTATTGGGAATAATGTCAGCTTTCAGTCATTAAAAGACCTGACTTACAGGGAATAAAAAATAATTTTGGCCTTTTGACTAAAATCAAGTGTAGTATCTCTTCTTATCAGTTTAAAAGGAACAAAAATGAAAGGGTGAGAGGGAGGGAAGAAGGGAGTGAAAAAGAGAACAGGAGGAGGAAAAAGAGACAGGAAAACACCAGTTATGATGCCTGTGTCCCATCTCAGAGTGATTGTGTTCAATATCTGGCTCCAGGTCCTCATACCAAGTTCCTGGGAATGCAGACCCTGGGAGGCAGCATGATTGGTTTCCCACCACCTACCTGGGAGACCTGGGTTGAGTGCCTCCTGGCTTTGACCAGCTCCATTCCTGGCTGTTGGAGGCATTTGGGGAGTGAACCAGTGGATGAGCACATTCTCGGTCTCCCAAATAAATTAGCAAAGTGTTTTTAAAAGAAAGAGATAGAGGGAGAGAAGGATGTGTGTTCTCAGAAAGTGGGGTGTGGTTCCAAAGTGGGTACAGGAACTCCAAGCTGATGGACCATTACGTCATTTCCTATTTAGTCAGCCAGTCTTTCTGAATCATTATTAATCACAGTTCAAACGGTGCCACCAATTTCACTGTCAGTATATAATAAATAGGTCACTTCATCAGTTAAAAAAACTAGAGCTCAAAGGCCTTAAATAATGGCATTTACCGACACGATCTTGAAGGACCTGTGGGAGAGTGCGTTTATCTTTCAAAGTATTCAATTCTTTGCTCTGTGGAAAGAAGACTTGGCTGTGCAGCTTAAATTGGTGAACAGGACACAGGAGAGAGTGATGGGTGAGTGTGACGAGCCACTGCTGGCTCCATCTCTTTTTCTTGTGTTGGGAGGTCAGCATATCCGCCAAATACGGGCTGTTCTGTGGCCTGGGACTCAGAGTGAGGAGAGCACGGAGCAGCAGTCTGTGCACATTGAACCATGCGTTCCTGGAGCTGATTGTGGTTGTGATGTATCCTCCTTACCCTCAGTGATAACACACACTTGAAGGATGAACAGTCTGGGGTTCTGCACTTAATGTCTATTTAAAAATGCACGTTGGGGGCGGCGCTGTGGCGCACTTGGTTAATCCTCCGCCTGCAGTACCGGCATCCAACATGGGCACCGGTTCTAGTCCCGGTTGCTCCTCTTCCAGTCCAGCTCCCAGCTGTGACCTAGGATAGCAGTGGAAAATAACCCTGCTGCTTGGGCTTCTGCACCTGTATGGGAGACCTGGAAGAAGCTCCTGGCTCCTGGCTTCGGATAGGCGCAGCTCTGGCCATTGCAACCATTTGGGGAGTGAATCAGCAGATGGAAGACTTTTCTCTCTGTCTGCAACTCTTCATCTCATGTAAATAAGTAACATCTAAAAATAAAAAAATAAATAAGTAAAAAAGCATGTTGTCATATTGTTCCAAAAGAGGATTAAATGCCATTTACAACATATACCCAACTCAATGTTATCAAAATGCATACATTGCATACATAGCACATACATAAAGTTATATTTAAGAGAAAGAAAATGGGCTGGCTCCGCGGCTCACTAGGCTAATACTCCGCCTGCAGTGCCGGCACACCGGGTTCTAGTCCTGGTCGAAGCGCCGGATTTTGTCCCAGTTGCTCCTCTTCCAGTCCAGTTCTCTGCTGTGGTCCAGGAAGGCAGTGGAGGATGGCCCAAGTGCTTGGGCCCTGCACCCGCATGGGAGACCAGGAGGAAGCACCTGGCTCCTGGCTTCGGATCAGCATGGTGCGCCGGCCGCAGCACGCTGGCCGTGGCGACCATTTGGGGAGTGAACCAATGGAAAAGGAAGACCTTTCTCTCTGTCTCTCTCTCTCTCACTGTCTAACTCTGCCTGTCCAAAAAAAAAAAAAAAAAAAAAAAAGAGAGAGAGAGAGAAAGAAAATGAAGGCAGAGAAATAAGTTGTGGGCAAGCCTGCTACCATTTGATCCAGTGAACATGTGAGGTGTCTACCTGTGGTGAGTAGAAGTGCATTTATAAAGAGGGAATACATTTTTCCTGATTTCTGGGATGGGGATCCCTTTATTTTCTGCCAAGGGCCATTTGGATATTAATAATAAAATCAGTCTCAGGTCATATAAATTATCACCTTAAAAGTTAGCCTACTATAGATTTATTGAATATTGAGTCCTGCCTGGAGTCATCTTGGCAGGGCCAGACCAAATGATTCCACGGCTTGTCTACTGCCCATGGAACGGGTGTTCCCCAACCCTGAATCAACCAATTGGTTCACCTCCAGTGAGGCTGGCACACAGAGAGTGATAGCAGAGTGAAAATGAAAGCGCACCACGGGATTTGTGACCGAAGAGTACATGACAGTCCCTGAAACAAAGTGCTGGGTTAGGACACATCCCGTAAGTCCACGGGCTCAGTAGAAATTCTGCCTCCCTTGGTTCCTTCTCAGCTTCCAAATCTCAATCTTGATTCTGGCAGATTCCAACATGTCTGCAAGGAAGGGGGTAGCCAAGTCTGAGTGGAGGCTCCAGCTGAGCTCATGCACCCTGCTGTGTATGCAGAGCCTGCAGCAAAGCCGAGTCAGGCCGGGACCTGCCTTTGCTTACCGCAGAATCGTGGCCCCCCAGAAAAGGGTGGGACTCATGGCTTTGTATGCTATGCTCAGCATCCTGGTGCAGTATTTTTTTTTATTATTTATCTTTTATTTTTTGACAGGCAGAGTGGACAGTGAGAGAGAGAGAGACAGGCAGAGTGGACAGTGAGAGAGAGAGACAGAGAGAAAGGTCTTCCTTTGCCGTTGGTTCACCCTCCAATGGCCGCCGCGGCCGGCACACCACGCTGATCCGATGACAGGAGCCAGGTGCTTCTCCTGGTCTCCCATGGGGTGCAGGGCCCAAGCACTTGGGCCATCCTCCACTGCACTTCCGGGCCACAGCAGAGAGCTGGCCTGGAAGAGGGGCAACCGGGACAGAATGCGGCGCCCCGACCGGAACTAGAACCCGGTGTGCCGGCGCCGCAAGGTGGAGGATTAGCCTAGTGAGCTGCGGCGCCAGCCCTAGTGCAGTATTAATTGGGCTTGTCTGGTATTCTAGATGTAGGAATGCAGCCTGCATGGTCAGCAATGACTCTGGATGGGGTGGAAGCACCTGTCATCCCCAAACAAATTTCAGACTCAGGTAGGTTAATTTTACTTTGTTGAAAATAAAGGCGGCCAGCGCCATGGCTCACTAGGCTAATCCTCTGCCTGTAGTGCCAGCACACCGGGTTCTAGTCCCTGTCAGGGCCCTGGATTCTGTCCCGGCTGCCCCTCTTCCTGTCCAGCTCTCTGCTGTGGCCCGGGAGTGCAGTGGAGGATGGCCCAAGTTCTTGGGCCCTGCACACACATGGGAGACCAGGAGAAGCACCTGGCTACTGGCTTCAGATCAGCATGGTGCGCGGCACCAGCGCGCCAGCCGCAGTGGCCATTGGACGGTGAACAAACAGAAAAAGGAAGACCTTTCTCTCTGTCTCTCTCTCCCTCTCTCACTGTCCACTCTGCCTGCCAAAAAAAAAAAAAAAAAAAAAAAAAAAAAAAAAAGGCAACAACCCCAGAATCTGTCATAGGAGCCAATCCGAAGCCAGGAGCTAGGAGCTTCTTCCAGGTCTACCGCACGGGTGCAGGAGCCCAGGCACCTGGGCCATTTTCCACTGCTTTTCCAGGCCATAAGCAGAAAGCTGGATTGGAAGAGGAGCAGCCAGGACACGAGAGGAGGGGAGGTCTCCCATCCACTGGTTCACTCCCCAAATGGCTGGAACTATGCCATTCCGAAGCCAGGAGTCAGCAGCTTCTTATGAGTCTCCCACATGGGTGTAGGGGCTAAAGAACTCAGGCCATCTTCCTCTGCTTTCCCAGGCACATTAGCAGGGGGCTGCATCAGAAGTGGAGCAACCAGACTCAAACACCCATATGGGATGCTGGCACTGTAGGCAGCAGCTTTACCCACTATGCTATAGCACCAGCCCTTGTCATAGGATTTAATGCTGCATTTCTTCAGCTCTAACATGCAAATTATTTACATATTTTATACCTCTAATGTCATGGTATGCCTTATAAATAATGGCATGCCATATTTTAATTGAAAGTAATTTTTTCCTGATAAGTAGTCTGTAAAATAATGTTGCAAAGTAATGTTTCCTCACAAGTAAACCATAAAATAATGTTGCATACTACAATGTGGGGGTTTGATGAAATTTGTTAAAAGGACATTTACCTTGGCAAAAATAGAAGCCTGCCTCACTGAGAAGGGATTTTAACCTGAATGCACCACGCTGGATTTGAGTAAGGATCTAATAAGACTCAGAGTCTCCTGCAGTATCTGACATCCAGTTGCTAAAGTTCAGCCAAGAACTGGAAATCCAACTCCAGTACAGTTTTGGGCAGGCAACATTGATCTATAATCCTGGACATCAGTGATTACAAATGGTTTGGACCATTTTTTTTTTTTAAGATTGATTTATTTACTTGAAAGACAGAGTTACAAAGAGGCAGAAGCAGAGAGAGAGAGTCTTCCATCTACTGGTTCATTCCCCAAATGGCTGCAACGACTGGAGCTAGGCTGGTCTGAGGCCAGGAGCCAGGAGCTTCTTCTGGGAATCCCATGCAGATACAAGGGCCCAAGGACTTGGGCCATCCTTTTCTGCGTCCCTAGGACATAGCAGAGAGCTGGATTGGAAGTGGAGCAGCGGGACCAGAACCAGCACCCATATGGGTTGCTGGCACTGCAGGTGGTGGCCCCCATTATGATTTTAACTACACTAGAAGTTTGCTGTCTAAAATGGCCAGTGTCACTTATCAGTAATCTGTAGGCATGCGTGGTGCAGTTACTGTCTTGAGTCTCCAGTGAGGAAGGAGGGGGAAGGTGAAATAGATGCTACCAAACAACTGGGAAATGAGGGCTTCCCCTGTGGGAAAGGGCATGAACCAGGTACAGAGCACCTAGGGGACCAGTCTGTAAAATCCCAGTATCTCAGCCGGCGCCATGGCTCAATAGACTAATCCTCTGCCTGCGGGGCTGGCACCCGGGGTACTAGTCCCAGTCAGGGTGCCGGATTCTGTCCCGGTTGCTCCTCTTCCAGTCCAGCTCTGTTGTGGCCAGGGAGTGCAGTGGAGGATGGCCCAAGTCCTTGGGCCCTGCACCCCATGGGAGACCGGGAGAAGTACCTGGCTCCTGCCATCGGATCAGCGCGGTACACCAGCCACAGCGTGCTGGCCACAGTGGCCACTTGGGGGGTGAACCAACGGCAAAGGAAGACCTTTCTCTCTGTCTCTCTCTCTCACTGTCCACTCTGCCTGTCAAAAAAAAAAAAAATTTCCAGTATCTCTTTATTGAAAATCATTTCCTCCTATACCAGCTTCCTAAGGCAAGAGGCAACATGAACCTAGCATTCTTAAATTCTAAAATGTCTAAAACTAAGGTTTTAGTTTGTATGTGTGTGTGTGTTTATGTAATTTCAATCTTGTATGCTAAACATTCTAAATAAAACTCACAGGCAGTTATGCTGAGTTGAGGGTCAAGATGATACTTTCGGCCAGCGCTGTGGCTCAACAGGCTAATCCTCCGCCTTGCGACGCCGGCACACCGGGTTCTAGTCCCGGTTGGGGCGCCGGATTCTGTCCCGGTTGCCCCTCTTCCAGGCCAGCTCTCTGCTGTGGCCAGGGAGTGCAGTGGAGGATGGCCCAAGTGCTTGGGCCCTGCACCCCATGGGAGACCAGGATAGCACCTGGCTCCTGCCATCGGATCAACGCGGTGCGCCGGCTGCGGTTTGCCGGCTGCAGCGCAGCGGCCATTGGAGGGTGAGCCAATGGCAAAGGAAGACCTTTCTCTGTGTGTGTCTCTCTCTCTCACTGTCCACTCTGTCTGTCAAAAAAAAAAAAGATACTTTCTGTAGAAATTCCAAAGTCTATGGAAGCCATGATCATGATTAGAGAACTCCCTCCTCTTAGCAGGAGAACTGTTTGTATTTCTCTCATGATTCTCATACAGTTGTTGGTCCATCTCTTCAAATAACAGATATGGGGTAAAAGAGGGTATTGTTTGAAAATAAATACCATCTAAGTCTTGCTATGGGGATTTTTTGAGATAGAGATTTGAAAGATACATTGATACACACAGGGAGAGAGCACTCTCCCATTCCTCTCATCTGTTCATTAACTTCCCAAATGCCAGAAATACCAAAGTGGGACTTTGATGGGGCCAGAGGCAGGTGGTGGGAGCTCGATCCCTTGTGAATGGTATGAACCCAATCACTCCAGCCATCTACTGCTACCTCCCAGGCTCTGCATTGCAGGAAGCTGGAGTCAGGAGCGGGAGCCAGGAATTGAACCCAGGGTTATCTTAACTGCTATGACAAATGCCCATTCCCATGCTGTGGTAGAAATATCACTAGCCACATAACACTCAATAATTTCTCTTTGGGGACAGCACTGTGGCATAGTAGGTGAATACTCCACCTGCAGTGCTGGCATCCCATATAGTGCTGGTTCATGTCCCAGCTGCTCCACTTCCAACCCAGCTCCCTGCTAATAAGCCTGGGAAAACAGTGGGAGATGGTCCAAGTGCTTGGGCCCCTGCATCCATGTGAGAGACCTAGAAGAAGCTCCTGGCTCCTGGCTTCCGATTGGCCCAGCTCTGGCCAGAGCATCCATTTAGGGCAGGAACCAGCAGATGAGAGACCTTCTCTCTGTGTCTACCTCTTTCTGTCTGTAACTCTGCCTCTTAAATAAATAAATAATACATGGAAAAATGTAAACAAAAGTATCCTTTGGTGCAAAAAATGTTTGAAATCAATGAGTGGTTTTTTTCATAATAAACTCTTATCACATATTCTGAAAAAAAATTGCACCAAGAAAATTTTTTGCACCAAACGAAATTCATGTTTAATTCAACTTTTCCATGAATGTCTGAAGTACCCTTGTAAATAAATATATTCATTGAGGATGATAAATATGATGATGGTGATGATTAAAGTTGTCAGTAAGAAACCTCTCCCTTCTAATGGCCAACTTTCACTCCTTCTTGGATATCTTATTCAAAGTTAGACTGTTTTAGATTCTCCATGCTCTTTATGGATCTCGGCATTTGGACACGGGGCTCTGCTTTTAGATCAGTGCTGTGAGAAGTGGGGGAACAACTGCAGCCTGTCGCGTTGGTCTCTGATGCTGATGAGCAATAGACCATCTGTCTGGCTGTTGGTCTGAGTCATCCAGGCCAGATCCAAAGAGCAAAGTGGTCCCAGGGGGCCAGATGTTCTAGGGTATTGTAGATGCCCAGGAGCCGGGCTGCATAGCAAAGACACAATCCAGATTTAGTACTCTGTTGGCTATGGGAGCACCGGGGAGCCATTGAGGATCCTCCGCGTCAGGGTTTGGTGTGATGGTTTTTTTTTTTTTTTTTTTTGACAGGCAGAGTGGATAGTGAGAGAGAGAGAGAGAGGTCTTCCTTTGCCGTTGGTTCACCCTCCAATGGCCGCCACGGCTGGCGCGCTGCGGCCGGCAAACTGCGATGATCCGAAGGCAGGAGCCAGGTGCTTCTCCTGGTCTCCCATGGGGTGTAGGGTCCAAGCACTTGGGCCATCCTCCACTGCACTCCCTGGCCACAGCAGAGAGCTGGCCTGGAAGAGGGACAACCGGGACAGAATCCGGTGCCCCGACTGGGACTAGAACCCAGTGTGCCGGTGCCGCTAGGTGGAGGATTAGCCTATTGAGCCGCGGCGCCGGCCGGTGTGATGATTTCTGTAAGTTAGTATTGTGGCAGTCAGGACTGAGTCTGTGCTTGTGGATGCCATTGTCCTTTTCTGGGGCTCATTGTTCTTCCTCTGGTCATCAACACTATACTTGCAGGAGTGTGGGCTCTCCAGGGCTAGCCTGGAATCCTGGATCCTAGCTGGAATCCAAAGTGTGGATGACAGAGCCGTGGGGCAGAGTGAGCATGAGGAGAAAGGAGCCCACTAATTGGAAGCTCAGAGAGATTTCTGATTCCTTAGTAAGGCTGGTTCTGGACCCTGCTGAATCACCTTCTAGATTCTGATTAAGGATGGTAGACAAGCATGGTGGAAAATCTATCCTAACAGTGTAAAACAGGGCAAGTTCCTTAAACTTCCTTCCCATTCCTACTATAAAATTCCCACTTACTATGAGTAAGTGTGGCTACTTACCCTGTCTGTACAACAATATAGTTTTAGTTGCATTACAGGTACTTTTTTTTTTTTTTTTTTTTTTTTGACAGGCAGAGTGGACAGTGAGAGAGAGAGACAGAGAGAAAGGTCTTCCTTTGCAGTTGGTTCACCCTCCAATGGCCGCCGCGGCCGGCGCGCTACAGCCAGTTCACCACGCCTATCCGAAGCCAGGAGCCAGGTGCTTCTCCTGGTCTCTAATGGGGTGCAGGGCCCAAGCACTTGGGCCATCCTCCACTGCACTCCCTGGCCACAGTAGAGAGCTGGACAGGAAGAGGGGCAATTGGGGGACAGAATCTGGCGCCCCGACCGGGACTAGAACCCGGTGTGCCGGCGCCGCATGGCGTAGGATTAGCCTAGTGAGCCGCGGTGCCGGCCGCATTACAGGTACTTCTACTGCGATATGGTGGTGATGGCATCTGTATACAGTTCACTGCTCACTCCAGCAGTGGACTGCAGTCATTGTGATCTCTCAGGGACAAATTCCTCACACACAATGGAGAGGCAGTCTCCACAGCATTTGCCTCTGTGTCAACTCTCCAGCTGAACTCAGAAATCCGTTCATTCAACAAAAAACTTTAGAGCAACTACAGGAATAAGAGCCATTCTTCTAAGTTTTTTGACATTCACAGTCCTGATTCATAGGCACTCAATTCTCACATAATTTATCTTACCTGTCCCTGATCACGTACTTGTTTCTATTTTTGTCTCTTGTGCTCATATGTACAAGGAAATCACATCAGAGTAGGAATCACCTAATGAATTTGTGAAATTCTATTACAAATTGCTTAAAATAGAATTTCTATCTTATTAGAAGACAAAAAGAGGGAGAAAACAATCCCTGAGGCCCCACTTCTATGTAAGAGAATTGATACATTAGGAGTGAGAAGGGTGCTGTGAAATAATCGGGGGAAAGAGAATATCCATTCTCATGCCTTTAGCACCCATGAGGTCCGATTTTTCTTCAGCTGGTTTGCAGAGAGTATTTTGGAAGATGGGTGGTTCAGAAGTTTGAAGTGGTGGGGAGTCATGGGCACTGATACTTGACCAAAGGACACATGATAGCTGTGTATTTTACCTCCTCCATCTTTTCCCTGCCTGTTCTGGGAAGGATCCAAGAATGTGTCTTTGGTGCAGAACTTGATTTACATGGACAGGGATGGGAGAAGTCATTTGCTGTTTTGGATTTCTCCTTATGTAACATTCAGCCAAATAGCTATTCCCAGGTCTGCTAGAACAATTCAGATTTAAAATAATAGATTTGCTACAAAAACATTTTTGAGCATATGTTTTTATTTTGTAGAAAAATAATATAGTTTACTTGAAATTTTTACTGTGAAAAATTCACACAAATACTCGTTGTGAGAAATTTCAAAGTAAAACTGTACATGAAGTCCTGTCATGCTGATATCATACCTGTGATAGACATCCTTTATTTCATGTCATTTGTGTGTATGTATGTATGTGTGTATGTATACACATGTATGTATATGTTTGAACATGCATACATATAAACGTACATAGTGTAGAATTTCACATGTCATGAATGACAGCGTAACTTCTACTTCAATTATATTCATTATATTATCAACTGGGAATGTTGAGTGCCCAAGAAATATGGCTAACTAGGTGACTGGGTATGTGAACAATTATTTCTGAAGACTGAAGCCTCCAAGATTCAGGCAGATGTGGTGGTTAGCGACGGCCCTCTTCCTCACAGATGATTCCCTTTCGTGGGGAAGGAGTAGTGGAATGAGTGTATAAACTCCCTGACGTCTCTTTTATAAGGGAACTAATGCCATTCGTGAGCATGTACTCTCATGACCAGATCACTTCCTTGAAGGTCATGTCTTCTAAATATATATTTTAGAGGGGACACAAACACTTAAACTATAGCATCCTTATGTTAATATCATGCTTTACTTTCCAACTAGGAAATGTATAGTTGAGAGACAGGATAACCTGGTGGACAGGAGTCCACACAGAGGGAACAGCAGAGCAGAGAACCCAGGGCAATAAATTGCTTGGAAGTTGTTGACTTGAGAAAAAGTAGAACAATGGAGAGAACACAAAGGACATCGGTGGGGAAGGAGATCAGGGAGAGAACAAAGAGCCATTCCACCAGGGCTCCATAACACTGAGAAAGCTTGACTTTTCCTTCAGTGTGATGGACACACCTGGAAGATTGGAGCAGAAAAGCACGGTGATGCACCTGAGGGCTGACAGGATCACACTCTCTCTGGTGTTGGAAGGAGCTATAGCTGAGCAAGGGCCGGAGCTGGGGGGGCTGTTTCTCTAACTCAGCTGAGAAATGATTTTTGGTACTACATGCTTTTTATTAGATTGGATAAGAAGAATGAGACACAAATAGGGGTGAAAGATGGCATCAAGATAGGGAACTGAACAACTGAAAGAATAATGTTGCCTTTTGTAGGCACTGGGAAGAGGTGGGGAAGCAGGTCTAGAATTGAAGTTTTCTGTTTTGAACAGTATTGAGTTAGAAGTTGGGTGAGTTTGGAGTTTGGGAATGCCTGGAGGTTGGGGATATCCTTTAGAAGTCAGCCGTGAATAGATGGTATTTACAGCCTCAAGATGGATGAGCTAAGGAAGGGAGTGAAAGCAGACAGAGAAGGAAGAGCCTTGGGGACAATCTGGAGACTTGTGAGGCTTCTGATAACATAATTGCAAATACCTTCAGAGAAAGACACCAAGGGACTCTTCCACCAGCAGTGTGTGGGAATAATTACCTCCCACATCATCAGCTGTTGTCTGTGTTACTTATTTTTAATCCTGGTCAAGGTAAAGGAAAAATAATTATTTTACTGAAATTGCTGCTTGAATAGTAATTTATTTGATTGTCAGAAAGTCATTTTCATAACTGTATTAGTCATCTGCATTATTTACAATGAAGTAGATTATCTGTTGATTTTCCTTAATTCTAAGAGATTATGTTTTATTCTGTCCCAATAGAAGCCATTGAACGTTTTTAAAGAGCACAGCATACTGTATGTGTTTATTTGAAAATATTATCAGGGAAATTCCTATCACAGCCTCCTCTCTGTAGGATTAATTGACCAGGGGTTCAGACATCAGAGCCTCATCTTGCTGCAAGTTTTGGAGAAACTGGTTTTGGATAACTGTGAGTCAAGTATGAATGGGTTAACTGAGTGGTAATGGAATGAAACCACTGCAGAAAATGCTGGCTGCAACATGTAACAACCACTTAGCATCATTGGCAAGCCTTGAATCAAGACAGAAAATAGAGAAATCCCCATTCTGTTGTTTGTCTTTTACTTAAAACCAATTATTGACTCAATCTCCCATCCCACCCCCAACCTCCACAAATTCAACAAACTGGGAAGAGCTGGCACTGCTCATGTAGTCAGGGTAGTCATTAGTGGGTCAGAGTCTTTAGGGAAAATGACATAGCACCCATGCTTAGCAACCACTGTACCCAGTGGTCTCTGCAGGACATGATTCCAAAAGACTCTTTTATTTTTTAATTGGCTGAAATTATGTATCATGTAGGACATTATGTTTTGAAATATGTGTATATTGGATAACTAACATATTGTACAACAGGGACTCTAGATAATAACAGTGCATTATATTTTAGAAATCAATAATAAAGTAGATTTTAAATGTTTTTACCAAAAAACTTGAAGAGTATAAAACCTTAGGGATCCACCTGCTGGCTTTCACATGAGCAGCTCAGAAATCATTGGGTAGACAGCTCAGTGAGGCAGAATTTGGCTTTTAGAATTGCCTTCAGGACCTGGGATATATCTAGGGACATATTCTCTTGGAAATCATAAATCTGCAAGAAAAAAAATGAGGGCATTCACTGGTGGTAATTGGGGTGAGCTTGAGTGGGGGGAAACATTTACTAAGGTTTGCTTCCAGTAACCTACCCATGCCAATTATGCTGCTTATGCATGGTTCATTTTGGAACAATGTGACTAATTTTCTTTTATGGTCCTGAAAACAATTCTCAAAAAAGGAATTCCAAAAATATTTTGAATAGCAGCTACATTATTAGGATTAGCTGTGTTCCTTCCCAAGGTGACTCCTTGGGAAATGATACTTGGATATGTGTTGCATTGGCCTTTAAAAAGCAATCTTGGAAGACTCTAGTCACAATTGTGCACTTATAACTTTCCCCTTGAATTAAAAACATCAGCTAATTACTGGAAACTATGTGCTAAAATCACACAGATGAAAGTCAAGCCAGAACTGCAAGATCGTGTTAGCCACTCTCTGTAAGAGAGCATAATTCAGCACTCAAAATCAGAGTAGAGGTGCTGAAAAGATTCACCATTTTTGAGAAGAAAAAGATCACATTCCTCAAAGCCTTTGCCAAGAAAAATACCAGCGCTGATGGAATTTGCATTCTGCTGGAAGCTGTGATGGTCTTACTGCAATGGCAAATGAGACATGTTTTGCCATCATTTCGGCTCATTGCTCTAAATGCAACTTTTTTTTTTCTTCAGGTAGGTGTCCTAGAAAGGAAAATATTGTTCTTTGCAGAAAACACTAAAGTATTCCATGGGGTGGGGTGTGTGTGTGTGTAACTACTTAAATCCATTATTCTGTCAGTTTCCGCTGAAGCCCTCTGAGGTTGTCAGGAACAAGCCCCTCTCTGAACATGTACTTCTGCCATTTGCAAGTACGCACATTCTTTTTACGAATGTATTTTCCTCAGATAACGGCTGAATTCTAATATATATATATATATGTATATATATTTTGTAGTAGGAGGTAAAAGTAGCAAAGTTTATTAAGGAAGGGACATCCGTAAGGGCGGATGGGCACCTCTCTAGACAGGACCTGAGAGAGAGTGCCATTGCTCGGAAGGGGGGGGCGGAGAGCAAGGTTACATGATTGAGTGGAAAGATTACACCTGGCCAGGCAGGCTGGCGGCTCAGCAGAGAGGCAGAGGGCTGAGCGCGCAGTCTGGTTGAGGCGGGTGTGTGTGTGTGTGTGTGTGTGTGTTTAGGGAGATGGGTCTTGCTTCCCCACCTCTGTTCCCCTTGGAACAAAGGGCTTTTTGGATGTAAATAGAAAAACTTCTCTCTTGAAGGTCTGAAACAAAGGACTTTATGGATGCAAATGTTATCAGACTGGAGGAAGGGAGCAGGGTGTTTGAGATGCAGATACTGGGCTGCACCTGGGAGATGGTGGAAGATTTGTCAGGCTGAAGGGGTGGGGACCCCCTCACCTGGCAGGTATCAGGTGGAAGGGGGCAGGGTAGGGCAGGATGTGAATACCGGGCTGCCCCTGAAACACCATCAGGAGGACCTCGAGATGCAGCATATGCTGGACATAGATGTCTTCTCTCTAGGCCTTCGTGTCACACACACATAAGCTCATAACTGACTTCCTACCTAACAGTGCCCACTCCCAGGCCTCTGGTAGCAGGTCCCGGGAGGATGGACCTGGCTGCACCACCGCCGGCTCCCTCCCTCTGGCGGGGCATTGCAAACCTAGACACCACCCCCCCATGCCACCCCACCACCCCCCATGCCCTGTGTTTCCGGATGCAGCAAGCTTAGGAGCAGGCTGGCCCCCCTCGGCCTCCGTATGCCATTCCAACTCGGAGCCTTCAGGACCCACCCAGCCGGCGCAGCCAACCTGCCACAGGTGCTAGCTAGAGGCAGTGGCCGGCCTCAGGAGCAAGACTGCGGGCCTCCCTGAGCCCCACAAGCATTCTCTGAGGGAAGCTGGTGTGTGGCCCCCGGCAGAGTCCTCCTCTGGCTTGCTGGCTCCTGGGCTAGCGCATGTGCACTCTGCCCGGGCCTCCCTGGGCTAGGGGCTCCAAGGGCAGGGCACATTCCCAGGAGCTACTGCTGGGGCACACCCACTCCTGATGCCCACTGGGGCCTTCCAGGCGAGATGAGCTCGGAGCTGGGGTGCGGGCTGTCCCACGACGGCCTCCTGAGCCTGAGCAGCCACGCGTGGGCCCTCGCGTGTTCCCTGCGGGACCGGAGTTTCTAATATGTTTATCTTGAACTTCTAATATGGCCAATAACCTAAGTGTGGTGTTTCAACAGCCTCTTAAAAGTGTCCATAATGGATGTAGGCAATCTAAGTGCCATACATCCAGTTGGTTTTCAGCCTCTTGTGCCTTAGTTTGCATTGCCTGATCAGCTGATCATTGCTGGACACAGAATGCAATCTTCATGTGCTGGCTAATTTATGGCATTGCAGAGAGGTGATCTACAAACGACGTGGAGGCAAATGCGCCTTCTCATTTGCTCTCTGATGGGAACTGCACAAAGAACCCTTGGCCATTTAGAGATGACAAAAATGGGAGTGATAAAAGGCGAGAATAAATCTTTAATTTTATTTTTTCTGCTTGCCTGTGATTGATCATTTTGTTTATATGAATTACAGGCCACCAACATCCACAAAGGGGAAATGCCTTTGACTGATAGAGTTTTCTTTCATTACTCAGAAGAACACTGAGACATAGCAACAGCAGGACAAGAGGCGGTTTTGTCTTTTCCTCTCAACTGCTGTGAAAACAGCTGAGATTGGGAATCCAGTAAAGAAGCATTGCTCATTGGATTTGATCCAAACTTTGGGAAAAAGCTAATTTCTTCCATAAAAAAATACAGAAAACATAAAATCATTATGGTTTTGTGAACTTCGGACGGGGAATCTAATCCGAGATGTGTCATTTTTTTTTTTTTGCCCCTTCTTTATTATTCTAACCAGAGTAAGCCCTCAGTTGCCTCAGAAGTGAATAAGATGTTTGTTGATTCCATAGTCTCCAGGATCCCATTTAGCATTAACATTCCATGATTCCATGAAAATTATTCCTCATTCACCTTATTTTTGTTTTAATTTATTTATTTGTAGTGTTATAGAGAGTGAAAAAGAGAGACAGAGAGAAAGGTCTTCCTTATGTTGGTTCACCCCCCAAATGGCTGCTACGGCCAGAGCTGCGCTGATCCGAAGCCAGGAGCCAGGTGCTTCTTCCTGGTCTCCCGTGTGGGTGCAGGGGCCCAAGCACTTGGGCCATCCTCCACTCCCCTCCCGGGCCACAGCAGTGAGCTAGACTGGAAGAGGAGCAACCGGGACTAGAACCCGGCGCCTGTATGGGATGCCAGTGCCGCAGGCGGAGGATTAACCAAGTGAGCCACGGCGCCAGCCCCCCTCATTCACCTTCTGATTGATCCAGCTCCTTTTTCTGTCTGGCAAAGACAAATGCACAATGCGTGGATCCTCCCATAAAGGCAAGGATGCCTGCCTCTTGTGTTTTCAAGCAGATAAACCTTTATCTATCTTGAAAATTTAATTAAATTCATAGCAGCTAGAAGGAATCACAGCTCAAATATTCTGGGTCTTTATCAGTGCTGTGAACTCTTCTACCATCTTAAATATGTTCATTTCTTCTGATAATTCATCAGGAACCTGGTACTGCATTAGCAACTCTGTGGCATGTTAGAGAGAATGAAAGCATGATTCTTTTAGATTATACAGACAACTTTTTCTCTACACCAGCTCATTGTTTACCTTTTGTTGAAACATTCTTCCTGCCCTCAATTCCCACATTCTCTCTCCATCTTATAAACCTACACCTGTGAACACATACCTGTGTGGAAATATACACCCTAGACCCAAGTTCTCTTCCTAGTGGTTCCTTCCACATAGGCAGGTTTCTCTGTCTGACCATGTGCTATGCAGCTTACACTGTGCCATGCCTGGTCCATAGGACAGGGGTCAGCATCTATTACCTGCAGGCCAATTCAGCCTAAGGCTTGCTTTTATAAATCATGTGTTATGTTGGAACATAGACACTGTGACTTGTTTGCGGATTGTCTGTGGCTGGCGAGACAACTGCGTAGTTGAGGGTTTGGAGCAGAGAGCCATACGTGGGCTGCAAAGCCTGAACTCTCACTGTCTGCACCTTTACAGAGGAAAGGTTGCTGAGCCATGCCATGGAAGGATGCCATCAGCTTTTGTGTATCTTCTGCCATCTCCAGTGGTTGCTCCGAGAGGACAACGTTGCAGGAATGTGGGGATATATATGGGTGCCCCCATCTAATTAGAAGCACCTTTTGTTCTTCCCCAAGGCACCTAGTAACCTGGGCCGATCTGTGCTCCACAGGCTGAGGGCTGGTTAAAAGAGGGGAACAAGGAGCTAGAGGCTCCCAGGGACTGTGGCACCTTTCTGTGGCCACCTGGCCATCTGAAGGGGTGCAGAGTGTGGGGGCTGCCAGTTCTCCCCTCCCCTTCCTCATCTAGGCTGTTATTAGGGTTTGTCTTGGCCAGGTGTCATCTGTATGAATATTATAGTTTTGGAAAAGGGGACAGTTGAGGTTCTATGGTCAGTGTTTCAGATTCTCTTCCACATGGACATACCACTTCAAAATGGAGTATAACTTCTCCTGGAAGCAGGGTACCCTCAATCTCACCTGCCCTGTTCTGCGTCACTGTAATTCTAGAGCAAGGAGGAGAGTATTTTCTACAGGGTACAGAGATATGCCCAAGGACATTCTTGTTCTGAAATGCCATTGCACCTGGATGCGTGCACAGCCACACACACACATACACACGCTCGTAGCTGCAGTTTTAAAGGGAGAGACATTCTAGGACCACACAGACAGCAATATAGACTTCGATTTGCTACAAACCCATTTGCAGGTGATTAGGAAGCAGAATGCGTATTTACCAGGCAAAGCAGCAAGAGACCGTCTGTGCACGTAAGACAGTGTTGGATGGTGTGCCCTCTGGCATGGACACAAGTCAGCTGATCTCAGGAGCCAAATGCTGTGATTCCTGGGAACAGGATGTGTGGTGGCAACATCTCACCCCACAGGTGCCAGCATGCTTGGATGAAAATGCAAACAAGGCTGTGGCGAGGAAGTGGCAGGAGCTCCGTCATGGCCCTGGGTGCCAGCCAACCTGGCTGCGGATGTCGGGTCAGAGACTTAGGGGAGCACCTGGGAAGACAAGCATCCTAATGTACAGCTGAGCCAGTCTTGGTGTGTGCTGTGGAAGTTTGATGGAAGAACTGGCTTAGAGCAGTGACAGCTGAGTGAACTCATCGCTTGCAGGCAGAGGGTGGAAGAAACTGCTGGCCAGACAGAGAGAAAGTGTTCAGGTGTCCTGGGCCTACGGAAGGGGACCATGCCAAGCAGGAGAAAGCAGTAAGGGGCAGAGGGAGGGATGAGCAGGCAGCGTTCAGAGAGGGGACCGTTTGTCATACCAGGCTAGCTAATCCTGGCTTTCACCATGTGACCTCTTAGCTTAAAAATCAACCACTTCCTGTGATGTAACATTGAATAGCCCAGCTTTAAAATCCTCCCTACATGGGCCCAGCTTCCTGTTCTGCCTTCCGTCCCCAGCTCTGTGCTGGGAATTAATCCTGCTCCAGGAACAGGCTCGGCACCTGCCCTTAGAGGCCCTACCCATGCCCTTCTGGCTATGATCCACTCAGTGAGGGCAGCACAGTGCCAGCCACGCACAGCAGTGGCTTGCCTGTGTGGTTTATATCATCTTGTTTAGCTTTTACAGCGACCCTGGGGAATACACAATATTAGTTCTACTCCAGGAAAGAAGAAATTGAGTCTTAGATGGGGCAAGACACACAACCCTGGTTCACAGTCCTGCTCTGACTTTAAGCTGTGGACTTTGTCACCACAGAGTGCTGCACTCCCTTGCTCGCCCGACTCCCATCTTGTAGTCAACAGGGTGCTATGAAGCCCTTGTGGAATCCCCAGCCCACACCTGTGCCTCCCCTCCCCCATTTTCCACCCCCACTCACCATCCACACCCCACACCTGCTGCTAGTCCTGTGTTCCTTCAGTCTCTAAGGTCCACGGGGACACACTCACCTACATGTGATGATCTGCTAGGTAGCAGTCTAAAATTTTACTTCTCTTCCATCCATTTCCAAGAACCCCAATGCCACGTGCAGTCGTTATTTCAACTCTGAGTCCAGTATGTTTTCTCTAGGATGAAGGAAAAGCTGTTCTAGCCATAGCTGCTCCTGGGCTCCAGCTTTTCTTAGGAAATGTGTAGGCTTTACAATAGGACGCAAAGCTTGCCAGCCAAGAAGCTTATAAACGAGTAGTTGGAGACATGGCATGTACATTGAGGTAAGACACACAGGACAGCATTACAGAAGAAATCGCCTGGTGTCCTGTGATTGAGAAATATTCTCAATGAGAGCAGGGTTTCATGCTGGGAGTTGAAGATAAGTGAGCTAAATGAGCAGAGGAAGCGTACAGGGAAATTGCTACGGGGAGCCCCTGAGTACCCACTATTTTCCTCCCTGTGTGTGTGAGTGATGGTGTTCTATTTTTCCTATAGCTAGACATGGGCCTGTGACTAAATTACTGACTCTGATGTGGGAGATGGATGCCGCCTGATACTTGTAGCACTGCCTCACAGCCGTGAGCTGTCCCATTTGGGACACTTAGCTCTGGCAGCCCTAGCAAACTCAGACAGCAACTAGAAACATAGGGACAGAAAAAGAAACTCAAGACCAGAACTCAGAAATTCTGAGAAAGCAGTTGACTTGAAATTGGTTTCCAGGTTGCATATGGCTGATGGTGGACATGGGTCATAGGAGGAGCCCATGGAGATGTAACTGAGGGGTCCATGAGGGACATGGTCCTGACTTAAGAAAAATTGCCTTGTCTCAAATTCTAGAACCATTCTTGGCATAGACAGAGGGAGGTCCAGAGAGCCCTGTGAAATCAGTCTAGCCGCCATCCAATGGTAAGGAAATGAGGGGTGGAAGATTCTGTTGGCTAATGACTGTCACAAAAAAAGTTTATTACATAAAAGCAGCCCGATTCTCTCCCTGGCTATCACTAAAACAAAGGAGTTGTGCTCTCCAATTCTTTCAAGACATTTCCTTTCTTGAATTTGTCCCCTTGTGCTTTCAAAGCTTTCTCTGATGCCCATTTTAGTCTGATAGTGTCTGGTGTGTGAGAGCGTCCCCCAGGGAACCCATTCTCAGGGATCCCACCCAGGGATGTGCTAAGAAAGTTTCCTGAGCTGCCCCTTGCAACTGCCACTGCACTGGGTAGAGTGAGGATGCACACCCTTTTGTTAGGCTGGGTGAACTTACACCTGCCAAGTCCATTCTAATGGAGGGTGTCCTAGGTTCAAGAAGCATGCTAGGCGCAACAAGGAGTACCCTGGTTCTGGCCTTAGTAATGAACGCTTGTGAGATAGGAAAAGCAGTTCTCCTGCATGTTGCTCTAACCAAGCAGTTCTTTGTCTCTGAAGAATATAATCAGCGTTTTGCAAATTGTGATCTCTTCTCCTATCGTAGGGAGTGAGTGGACCTTGATGATTATGGCATTTTCATTGTGCCTGATATCTGATCCATTACCCTTTCTCGGATTTCTCTTTTATCTTCCTTCCATTCGTGCATTTGCCCCAGAAGAGCAGGTAAGCTTTTCCGATGTGGGGATTAGGGACTTCCCATTTTGTATTGAAGTACTGTCATTGGATCGGCTAAAAAGGTGCATGAGGAATCAGTCAGATTTATCACATGGAAGTCCAGAGCAGGCATTCAAATCCTTTTAGGGGAAAAAAAAAATGAGTTTCCAGGGTAGAAACCAAGCCTCTTAAATCTGAAAGAGAACAGAGCAAAGAAAATGACATTTGGTCTTTCATAAAACCATGAGGATTCTCTGCCTGTAGATGACTGGGTGCTAGGAAAAGCCTAATGGATGAGTTGAGGATAAAAAGACACTATGAGTCAAAATTGCTAATGTGTTCATCGCATGCATGCTTGGGCTTTGCTGTGGGAAGTTAGAATGTTAAACCCCATGAGACTGTTGCTGTTCCCATTTGTCTTGATTTCCCTCACATCTCTGCCTGCCCTCTTTCCTGCATCATTAAAAAAAAATTTATTTCATTATTTGAGAAGGAGAAAGAGAAAGAGAGAGAGGGAGAGAGGAAGAGAGGGTGGGAGGGAGAGGGAGAGGGAGAGGGAGAGAAAGAGCACTCATGCATACCAACTTCCATCCACTGGTTCACTTCCCCCAAAGCCTACAATGGCCTGGGCAAGGCTGAGGCTGATGCTGAGAGCTGGGAATTCAATCCAAGTCAGCCACGAGGTTGAATGGCAGGAACCCAATTACTTGAACCACGACCACTGCCTTCGAGGTTCTGCATTGGCAGGAATCTAGACTCAGGAGCTGGGAGTGGAACTCAAACCCAGGTGCTCTGTTATGGCACATGAGCATCTTAACCAAAGTTTTAAGCACTAAGTTAAGCACCCTACCCCTGGAATCTTCATGTTTAGTTTCCTCTTCTTAAGAATGTTTCTCCTGAAGAAAGAAAACAAAGAAGCAGCCATGGCAAAGCATTGTTCCAGAGGACAGAGAGCTCCGGCAGGGAACCTGAATGGTCACACTGCACAGAGCAGAGAATGCCTAATGGAATCTCATCAGTGGTTAGACACACTCAATTTGCCCAACCAAATCCTTTAATTAGAAATTCTTGGGCCGTGGACACAAAAGCACTTTTTCGACATACATCAATGCCAACACAAAAGCAGGTTTTAATTCATTTGTGTGCATTTATAACACAAAGGTTTTATTTCTTCCACTAAATGAAATGTGTTTTTTCTGGGATATCACTGTGATTCTCTGCAATCAGAATAAAAATACTCAGTAAAAGGCGGAGTGATGTCATTTTGATTATGTTATTTTTATTTTTCAATGCCTAAAAGAAGGCACAGTAGGATCATCATCCATTAAGTTAGAAATGGTGCCATTAGCCACTTGCTTTGTGTACGGTAGAAACTCTTTACTATCAGTTAATTTTGACTCAGTGCTCAAAATGCTCTAGATACCTCATAGAGTCTGTAAAGTACAAGCATTGACTTCTAGCACTGTGAAAATTCTCTTCTGACTGCCAAGGATTATTCTTTTATTCAACAAATATTTATTAACTGCCTACTCTGTGCCATAGCTTGAGCAAAACAGGCATGCCCCCAGGGCTCATAGAGCATCCAGCAATGAAGATAGATGTTAAACAATCATTGAGATTGCACTTAAATTATGTGTGTGGTTAGGACACCGAGGTGAGACTGGGGACTCTGAGGAGTGTGAGAAAAGGGCTTAGCCCAGGTTGGGGTTAGAGAATCCTCCCCCAGGACTGATTTCTTTGAATGGCTTCATTTATTACCTTGTTATTTATTTGAATGTATCAAGGAGATAAGAAGATGAGTAAGACAAAATTCTTCTTCAGAATTAGAGACACTTATAAAAAGCAAGTAATTGTTCAGACTTCTACTGTATCATTTCACTCTATTTTTCTGCGGAAGACGATATGTCGGGTGCCCTCCTAGAAGGAGGAACTAAGTGGCAGCGGCACAGTGGACTAGAAAGAGCAGCTGGATCTTTGAGGACAAGTTGACAGTGTGGCAGTACAACCTTAGGTTTTCTCTTACAAAGTGAAGGGAAGGAAATGATACTGACGATCATATGCTAATGAGCATGATCAGAGTAGCAGAATGCGAAGAAGGCTGGTTAATACATTGCACTGGCGAGTTAGCTAGGACAAGAGATGGAATGGCTACTTTCACAAATAAGATCATACTACCAGTGACTACGGTGCTTTAAATTCCTCCTGCTTCTTCTGACTGTATAGGCAAGAGTTTTTTGTGGGTACCTGCACGTAGATTGCAGAGAGAGCTCAGGAGCAGAAGGGCAGTAGGCATTCAGTCACTCTACTTAAAGGCTGATGTAAACCTCGTCACTACCTCTGTCCAAACCCAAAATCAGTACTGGAAAGGGTCAAGGACTTGGAATGTTCTCATGGAAACCCTCTATTTTGCCTCTTGGCAGGATTGATACAAACTAAATAGGCTATAATCTAAATACCTAGTAAAGTAGGTCATCACTCTGCAGTAATATGGTTTCAAGAACAGGCTAAGAATGATTTGCGGTGGTTTTGTAATTGCCTTCCTGGGGTGATCCATGATTTTATAGTGGGGGAAGCTAAGGTCCTGGGGAGCTAATGTGATTTACTCCACGTTAGTCAAAGTAGGGATGGGCGCCACGGTCCAGGTTCCAACTGCAGTATCTACTACGCTGCACCCATTTCCTCTACAGTCCTCAGAGGACTCTGACAGTTTGCATCCCATGGGTGGATTCTTCCTTTCGATTTCCATCCCTGACTTCAGAGCGGAGAGCCCACTTGGCTGCCAGGAATTAGTGACCATTCCAGCTGCCACTTGGAACGGTCTCTATGGTCCTGCTCTTCAACCGCAAATACGCATACGATCTATATAAAACCCGTGTGTTTGCTAGGCATGTGCAGCTGTGAGCAAGGCGTTGGACCTCTTCTTTCAATCAGATTGTTACTATTGTGTTTCCCATGTAGAAATCTAGGACTACCATGGATATTGTTGGTCAAGGTCTCTGCTCACAGAGAAGAGACTCAGAGGATGTTAAGGCATACAGCTTGTTTTCCAGGAGTGTCTGAATTGCCCTAAGAATTTTCCCATTGTTAACCACCAAGACATTAACCATGGATGGAATAACTGTTCATTGTGGATTTTCTGCTGTGTGTATGTTGTCCCTGAAAGGTTCTGCTGATGTCTTGGAGAAATGTACACTACGTAATTGGTTTCTAACGAAGATGAAATGAGCTGATGTATTTTAGGTATGGAGGGCACAAGAGTGGCCGACACAGAATGTGCCCTTGAATATTAGAGTGCATCATGATTAGAAGCCAGCGATAGTTGCAGCCAGGCCAGCTCAGAACCCTAAATCTGCCTATGGCCCGTGATGTCAAATGAACAAACCAGCACAGCCATGATGTTTTCCCTAGAGCAGACATGCACTTCATTATCTGCATGGCCATTGAGATTGGAGGTAGGGGGTGGTGTTAGTGATTTCTGTAGGGAACAGAGAATTGCAGGCCTTTCTGAGATCAGGGGGTTAAGAGGCTCTCCCTGAAGCCCACGCCTGTATTTCACATCCATGGGATGAATTGGCTGCAGGACACTGATGGATGGTGGGAGAGCCCTCCGAGGCCCCACCACTTGGGTGACCTTTTGTATAAAAGAAAGAAAATTAAGAAGGAATTTGAGGCCACTGCCTTTCATCTATGGCAATCTGAGGATACCTCTTCACCTAGAGCATGTAGCTCAGGGTTTTCTGGAAATGGGAATTTAAAAGATCAGGCTTTTACACTCCATCGATCATGGAGGTAAAGAAGTGTAAGGTACCCGGCAATATACAAAATGCAATCCTAACCAAAAAGGATACATTTCTGCCACTGAGGCTTCTGAGAGAATCATCAGAGGAGTTTCTAGTATATGCTAAATAAGAATTAATCTTCTTTCTTTCTTTCTATTTTTCTCTCCTTCTCTCTGCCCCCCTTTTCTCTCTCTTCCTTCCTCCCTGTGGTTCCTAGGAAAGTTCAACTTTTATAAACTCCTTTAGCCTAGTGATTATCCCACTGGGAAAGAGGGAAGTGTGATGATCCAAGTGCCTCTGAAGAATATTTGCAATGGAAGCTTCAAACCTTCCGTGGAACGACACTGGGCAGAGAGAATACTGAGTTAGCTGTCCCAGTGTCAAGTGGTATCTGAGGAAACTGCTGTTCCCTCACCTCTGCCCAGTGTAGCACAGCCTTAACAATGCCACTGTGCACGTCTCCATTAAGAAGAGGCAAAACACCCACCCATCCATCCAATCCTGCAGTATCCCCTTATTACGTATCTTCTATGTGCCAGACACCACCCAACATCCTCACGCCTTCCAATTTCAGCCTCTTTCAGGGTTGGATTTTGCTTCCTGTTGACATGAGCAGGGAGCTGGATCAGAAGTGGAACCACTGGGACATGAACTGGCACCGACAATGGATGCTGGCATTCCAGGCTGTGGCTTAACCCTCTACACCACAATGTTGGCAGCATTGAATAATTCTGTGAACTGTACAATTCATCTGTTTGTTGGTGCTCAAAACTTGCTTGAGGAGACAAAATTTTGTGATGACCCTGTGTAATGAAACTTAAGAGAACACATGGGGGTGGGCAGTTGACTGTCACAGACTCTTGCTAAAATTGGATCTCTTGCCTAGCGCTGTACGTTTTCAGAATGGGCTGAGGAGTTCAACAGTGTAAACTCAAAATGCAGTGTCCAGCGACAGCCCCACTCCAGTACTGTCATTATGCTTCCTCACCTGTCTCTGTGGCCACTCTTGCTAAGACAGGTTGCGTCTTTTGCTGTGGGATCCTTGGGCCATCCATGAATCTGCCCCATATTTGGCTCCTGGGGACCTAGTCAGTAGATTGCTGTCTGTGTTTGCCCATGCTTCTGAGTCCTTGCTACTGCTGTCATCACATTTTCCCCGTTTGCCTATGTATTTAAGGACCCTATCCAGTAATTACAGTGGACATGATGGATGTGCCCTATGCTAACCATCAAACGGCCGCTCTACGCAGAGTTGACCTTTATAAATTGTGGGCAAAGATTTCACTCACAGGCAGGATTGAACTAATGCTAAGCTGTCAACCATCTGAGTGAGCCTTTGGCATTATTTCACCACCTCTCCCCTATCCCTGTGTTTGCCTTTCCATTTCCTTTTAGGCTATTCTAATTTAAAACAGCCTTGTTCTTCACTAAGTATCAATATATCCCTAATAAAGTGTTTTAAGCTAATGTGATTTACAAGTCAAAGTAGGGATGGGCCTACTTTTTAAAATAGGACCCAAAGGTAATTATTTTATTAGAGAACTCTTAAATACAAAAACCTGAAGATCCAAAGGATGAATCTTTAACAGCCAACTCATCACACTGTCTTGCTGATAGGGAGATATTTTGAGGTGTGTAGACCTTCCCTTGTTTCCCAAATCTATCAGTAAGCATCTGTGTGATCTATCCGAAAGAGTGACTAGTCATGGAAATTTCAGACGTCAGTTTAATTCAGCACTTGAGACCCACGCCAGGGGACCCCTGAAGCACCTCGTATCACACACACACACACACACACACACACACACACACTCTTTCTTTCCTTACCTATTGTCTCACTGTGTTTTCTCTCAGATGGGGAGGGCGGGACTGGGGAGTCTCATCAATATTTCCTTTGGCATGCTCTGGTTTCAGATATTCATTTGCTTTCTAAGGACTTGCCCCTGTTTTCACTCCCCTTCCAGTGTCAATCTCAAATCGCCAACACCCCCAGGAAGCAACACACTCAGCTCCATTCAGCTCCTGCCGTGGTGTGAATGGACAAGTCAATGAGAGGAGTTTTTCATAGATTATTGCCAGAAAAATGTGTCTGCCAGCTCCAGTGTTTATAAAAAGCAATTTTGTTTCCCCAGAAGCTAGCAGTGTTTATTAAACATGTAATAGAAAATTTATGTTTAATATTTAAACACCTCTGTGCCCCAAGTGAAGTGATGCTACACTGCAAGTTTTACGAAAGGGAATTTAAAAGAATGATGAGCTCCCGTGCCCAGCCTGAAACAAAGGCAGCTCCAGTGGGTCTGTCGTGTCTTGTTCCTTCCTCCCTTCCTCTCTCCCTCCTCGGATAGCAGCTCCATGGTTTCCCCACTTAGGCAAATGAGCATCTGCTGTGTACATGGAAAATGGTCCAAGTGAAATAACGGAGGAGGCTGCTCCTGCATGTGAAATCATCCCCCAAATTATCAATTGAAATAAGTTTGCATAATAAAGCCTTGCTATAATGAGCCTTGTTACTGCATTGATTCCAATGCACCCCAGGCTCAGATCTGTCTGGCCATTCACTTAGCAACTAGCACGTGCTCTGACCTAAGGTCAGCTAATGTGTGTGTGTTGGGGGATGGGGAGGGCGGTGTGTATATGCATGCATGCTAGATAAGGTCTTTCTAACAATTTGTTTCGACATGTGCTATCAGCCAAGCCATGCCCTTGGATCTGTAGGTGGAGGAGTGAGGAGGCGACACAAGCCCTGTCTGATTCATGGGATGGTAATAAGGGAGGGAAGGAAGGGTGATGCACCTGTCAAGTTGCGGTGGTATAGTCCGGAGGTGCTGAGAACGGCCTGTTGTTCTGCACCATGGGCAAAGAGGGTAACAGTGGTGCACAGAAGTGAGACAGAGGATACTGGAGGCCTCACAACACACAGAGTCTTGAAAGCCATCATTGCTCTGTTTCCTCTTTGGATCACTCAGCATGAGGCCAATGACACAGAAGCTACCTTTCTGTTCCTCAAACTAACTGCATGTGCTATTCCTGCTACCAGACCACCACCTGTGCCCTGCCGTGTCCAGGACTGGTTCTTTCTCACGGGTTTCAACTTAAATATGACTGCATTGGTGATGTCTTCTCTGACAAAATCTCTGAAGGGCCGTCTGAACCCCATTTACAGAGAGGATCCACTCTGTGCTGACAATCCCACACCATACCACTCTGTTTATGCCCCCAGACCCCTGCAGAGCTTGTGATTACCTTTTTCTCTATTTGCTTGTTTGCTGTGAATCCTTCTGCTCCTAATTTCCATGGGAGGACAGGCCCATCTCTATATCTTCTCTCTTCCCCACTACTTAACCCTACCTGGCACAGAGGGTGCTATCCGTGAGTGTCTGTTAAATGAATGGGTGAGAGCCAGAGCTGGAAGTTAGACAGTTAGACAGTGTTGAAGTACACAGAGAAGAGAGAACACCTGCTTGGACTAAGACAGAGGCAGTGAAGGGGGAGAAGTGAGAGTAAGTGTTTTCAGAGAAAAAGGATGACTTGTGAAATTAGGGAGTTAGAAAAAAAATGGAGTGATAAAGGTAAGGGTCTCTGAAATCTCAAATAAGAACGAGAGACTCAGGGTTTGTGGTGGGAAACCTTGACTGCATGGACAGGGGGCTTCTGCCCATGTTTTCCTTATTCATTGCAACTCTCCTCTAAAGATATGCCTAAGGGTCATGGTCATGCCAATAAAGTTGCCAAATTTTCTGTTTCTCAAAAGTAGTTTTGCCAATCAATATGTGAGAAGGAGACAGTCTAATTAAATAAGGGAGGAAATCTATAAAGGTCTGGGGGTGGTGCAACTTCAAGGGACTTTGTGGCCTTGTGTTGTCCTTGTGTTTGCCCAACCTGCACGCTGTGTTGACAGAGTATTGACTTTTCCCAGATCTCTGTTTTTATTGAAGCAGAACAGGATTGATTTTCAATCATGGAATCAGATTCCTGAGCAGAGCACATTTGAGTGTGGGTGGCATTCTCCTGGTGGAGAAATCTCATGGGGAAGAGAGGGAAGATGTCCAAGTCCAAGTCCAGCTCCAAAGAGCTTGCAACTTTGCTGCTGAGAGAAGGTTGACACGGATTGAATAGCCCAGGACAGAAAATGCAGTATGATTGCCTGTTCCATATCATTCAGGAGTTCAGGTAGGTGGGAAGTAATTGATACAGGTATGCGACCTGGATAAGACCTTCTGCCATAGTGGTCCAGAGTGATTTAGCAACACTGAGAAGGGATGGAGAATGTTAGGTAGAGAAAGGGAGCAATTTGGGCAAGTATGGATGAAGGACTTGCCATGGGGCACTTGATTTTTTTCTGGAGTGAAGTGCTCTTTTCCAAACCGATGGTGAGCAAAACCATAGCAGGTTCCATTCACCAGGCTGAAATCCCCACTGTTAACTTACCATAGTCACTCCCCTGTTGAGGGTGTCAAGTTCTGATGTGAACAGGTGTAATTCATATGGGTGTGCAAGTGATTGCCTTTCACAGAAGTGGCTGGAGAAATAGAATCTTTTGGGATTGGACATTTACCCTAGTTGTTAAGATGCTACTGAAGATGGTCACATCAGAATGCCTGAATTGGATTCCCGGTTCTGGCTCCTGATTCCTGCTTCTTGGTAAAGCAAACCTTGGGAGACAGAGGTGATGCCTCGAAGTAAAATCCCAGCCACCCATGTAGGAGACCTGGATTGAGTTTCCAGCTCCCAGCTTTGAGCAGGTCCATGCCTAGCAGTTTTGTGGGCATTTGGGAAGTGAACCAGTGGATGGGAGCTCTCTCTTTCTCTCTGCCTGTCAAATACATAAATAAAAAAATTTTTTTGAGCTTCTGTTAGCCAAAGGATCCATAGAAATCCATCGACATCCTTCACTGGATATAAGAGACATATCATTTGGTAGATTCAGACCAGAGCATTCACTGTGTTCCTTTTCTGGAGATGCTACTAACAAGCTACCACAGACTGGGCAGCTTAAACAGCAGAAGCCGAGTGCCTGATCTGAAATCCAGGCATCAGAGGGTGAGTTCCAGGACTGTTAACGAAGGGTCTCTGCCAGGCCCCTCTCCTTGCCTTGCTGATGACGTTTGTGTTAGCATGGCGTTATCCCTTGTAGGAAAGGGGAAAACACCTTCTTCCCGCTACGTGTCTTGGTTGTTTGACTGGGACCCTGTACATTAGATGGACAGATTTATCAAAGCGTATTTAATGTACGTTTTATACAGCTCAAGGGTCTTCATGAGAAAGTGAAGAACCAGAAAGCAGCAAACCTGAAGTTTTTGGTGCTAGTCTGATGAAGAGTGGGAAATCATGGGGAAACAGGACAGAGGGCAAGAGTGAAAGGTTATGCATGGGAAAATATAGGGATGCCTGTTGTCATCATCAGTGAAATGGTGCTCCTGGGTACAGCGAGGGCACTGCCCACATGAGAATCACATGACCTGCTACAAGGGAGAGGGAGGGGTGACTACAGTTCTTCCTACATCTGTCATTTCTCAAATTCCTTCAGGCAGGAATATCCCTTGCTTAGCATAGTCCATGTGCCAGGTCTCAGTTTCTAGGAGTAGCATGTCCTGAACCCTGTTGTCCTCTGCATGTACGTCTGTGTCCAACATTTTGTGTGAAGACACAGAAGTCATTTGGGATTAGGGCCACCTCAGTCACCTCATTGTATAATTGCCACTGCAAAGACCCTATCTGCAATTCAAATCAAATTCTGAGGCATTAGATATTAGGACTTCACCATAAAAGTTGGGAAGGGACACAATTCAGCACATAACACTTATCATTTTTTAAACTAAGGTGCTATTTACTTACAATAAAGATAAATTCCAATTCTGTGGCCATACCGTTCTCTGTCACTTGCGGGAGGCACTTCCATAGTTTACATATGACAAAGGAAGAACCAAGTGCTTTTCTTGTTTTATTTGGAAACTCATATGTGATTATGTATGAATACACTTCCACGTATCTGCAAAAGAAAGGGAGAGAGATTAATTGTGAAATTAGATTAATGTTTGAAAATGATAGTCAATTGTGCATAATGTTGCATGGGGCATTTGCCATAAGTAATTCTGGACATATTGCAAGGAAACCAGCAAGACTACCATGATGGTCCATGTGTGAGTTAGGATACTGGCCTCTGCCTATCAGTATCTTGCTTCTTGGCTTTGAGGAAAGTACTTTGAAATGTGAATGTTAATATTTGTTTAGATAATTGTGTTCTGTACAGATTTTCCATCCTACCTTCCTTGAAAGCATCAAATAAGGAAACGTATATGACATGATTTTAAAAATGTGAATTGTAATACATGTTAAATACAACTCTCATGTAATTGTTCTCTATAATGTAGACCGCTCCATCCCATAAAAACAATTAAACACCTTCATGAGAATGGGCTGTTTTCTCCTAGAAGGATCAGGAACCCCATCTCATTTGAGCAGTAATCAAGGCCATCCAATATGTTATATCAAGCATATGCTAAATAAACAAACACAGTTAAAGACAATTGATGAAGGTATTTTGATTCACATTTTGCATATGACATGACATTGAGCAAAGCTGGGAAATAATATGGAACAGAAAATGTGTAGTATCTACTCTTTACAAGCTCACAATAATTTTGCCATATTTTAAAGGATAAGCCCAAAATTAGCAGAAATAAAAGAATAATATGTTATTGTGTTCCTGAGCATTGGCCAAGATTCACTGATGACGTGAGGCCTTTCTGAGATCTCTTTCCCTTCATGCACATGGAATGGTCTCTGTGCTTAGAGCATCTGTACCAGGGCAGCCTGCTCTGGGGTTGTTCTTCCTACCTACGATGGGTGTTTGGAAATGCAGCTGTCATGTGCAGTAGCCGAAGTTCAGCCCGAGAGCAGAAGGGAGGCAGTCATAGTATCTGGAAGCCTGGGCCCCATAGACCATCCTCGGGATGCTGCTGTAACAAGCCCGAGGAGACCCATCCCCCTCATTTCCTTGAAACTCTTTTCATTTCTCTCCAGTCTTGGGAAAGCTTTCCTGATGACTCAGCCAACGGCTTGCATGGTCTGTGGTGTTGGCACTGCTTGCAAAGCCTGCCTGAGAAAGACGTTCCCTAGATCCTCCTGCTGGCTTCTCATGCCTTGTGCATCTTAGTGGAGATACGCAGGGAAAAGGTCAAGGGGAGTAGGATCAAAAGGAATCATGAAATTGCTTTGTGTCACTTCCAAAAAAATGAGCAAACCGATTCCTCACTCACCGAAAATCGGAATTTTTTTTATTTAAACTGGACTTTAACACCCCAAACCATGCAAGTATCTTGTAAGCTTGCCTTTGTCTTTTGGAAGAATTCATTTTACCATGTCTGACTACAGGTGGACAAACCGTTGAGTAGAAAGGTAAAAATGTTCCTCCTGTTTGAAGCTGAAACTCGCTTCTCTGTAATAATTGTAATTATCTAAGAATGGTGGGGATCTCCTGCTGAGAATAAACCAAGCATCATCTGAAGGGTTTAAATAAAATCTGGAAGAGGAGCAGCCAGCTACGTTTAAGGAGGAATTTCAGTGTTGAATACAGGCTAAGCTGGACTCATCCATCAACAAATCCTTATTCTTTTCCTACCTTGGGCAAGCACTGATTAAACACAATTACTTAAGAGAAAGCTTATAGTCTGGGGAGTGGGCAGACAGGTAAACAGTAGTGATTGTAAAAATTATTGTAACGAGTGCTGATTAGAACTCGTGCCCAAGGTGGAACATGAGCTGAGGCTTGCAAATTGCATAGGATTGGGTCACATAGCTGTGGGAGGAAGGGATTCCTGGCGCAGATGGCAATGCACACAGATGGTCAGGCTCAAGGGGACGTAGGTGGACATAGAATCTTGAACATGAGGTGGGTTAGACTGGACCAGGAGTGGGAAGCCTGACATACAGAGAGATTGAGTGGGTGATGGGGAGTCGTTACATTCTGAGCAAGAGAGTGCTATGATCACAGTTTCTTGTTAGAAATATAGATGGATGGAGAATAGTCTGGGACAAGCAAGGGGATTAAGCCCTTATGTCCACAACCCCAGGAAGAATGGCTGAAGTGGAAAAGATGTAATAGCTTCTTAGGTGAGAGACTTGGTAAGACTTCAGAGCACATCACAGGGAGAGGGATCTTTGGAACATGAGTCTCATATTTTACTTTCTTAGTGGATGGATGTTCACTTCATTCACTAAGAAATATCACTGAGAAGGAGCAGAGGACAGAGGAGAGGAAATGCATGTTTGATAGAAAGACACCCATCGGTGGCAAATACAGAAAATAGCCGTCGGCGCCGCGGCTCACTAGGCTAATCCTCCGCCTAGCGGCGCCGGCACACCGGGTTCTAGTCCCGGTTGGGGCGCCGGATTCTGTCCCGGTTGCCCCTCTTCCAGGCCAGCTCTCTGCTGTGGCCCGGGAGTGCAGTGGAGGATGGCCCCAGTGCTTGGGCCCTGCACCCCAGGGGAGACCAGGATAGCACCTGGCTCCTGTCAATGGGATCAGCGCGGTGCGCCAGCCGCAGTGGCCATTGGAGGGTGAACCAACGGCAAAGGAAGACCTTTCTCTCTGTTTCTCTCTCTCACTGTCCACTCTGCCTGTCCAAAGAAAGAAAGAAAGAAAGAAAATAGCCAATTTTGGCCTGGGCCTTAGAGAGAAGGAAGTCCTGAAGATCAATGTAGGGTTCACGGCATGTGTGTGACTTCCAGGAGCCTACAGAAAGGACAGAACACGGGCACAGCAAACACTTAGGAGATGAGCAGTAGGCAGCCAGCACTGGAAGGGTTGGGAGCAGGCATTGAAAGCAGTGAGATGAGAAGTGATAACAAATGAATGCAGTAAAGAGAAATTTTCAGGCAGGAAACAGAGACTGAAAATGCCCAAGGCCGATGAAGAACTCCAAGGTAGGTCGGCTGCTGGTTGGTGACTCAGGAAGAACCCTTCTGGGAGAAGCCAGGCATCAGAGACTTTGCGTTGAGGGTTGAATGGGAGGTCAAAACAATGGCCATGGCTGTGAGTGCAGAATCCTCTTCCTAGACATAGAGCTGCTCATTGCTGATATAAAGTGAGGAGAAGAAAGAGGGTTTAAAAAAAAAAAAAAACTGGGAAGGGTCTATGCATGCTCCTGTTTGAAGACGAGAGGCTAATTGACAAGAAGACAATTGAGGTAGATCAGACAGGGGAGATGAGGCCACGAAGCACAGAGAGCAGCTTCGTCCTCCACTTAGTGACCCGATGGGTCTCCCTACCTTGTTCTGACTGCTGCAGTCTCCAGGGAACTCTCTTCCTCTGTCTAAACCTCTTTCTTAGCAACCATCGCTGGAGCTGCTGTACGGCCGCTGTTGGATGTGGAAACAATTGCTCAGCCTTGCCCATTGAGGAATGTGCCGTCAAGGTGGCGTGGGTCTTCTTTTACATTATTTTGGTGCTAACCCTTCTAGCACCAAGCGTAAGAAATTTTTCCTTGCTTGCTTTTTCCCCAGAAAGAAGATAAGGAAGAACGTACTGGCTGTTTCTCTTTACTCCATTGAACCTTTAGGTAACTGAAGGAAGATTATTTTTCTGCATTGCAATAGAATGTTTACCTCTTAAATGCAAGACTTAGTTCCCATTATTTTCTGTATCAAGAATAGTGTTTTTACTCATGGTCAGTGCTCAATGGATACTACATCAGAAACAATGTTCTACCATTTCTTTTATTTCTATGTAGCTTCTATTCCTGAGAATCCTGCAACCAAGATTTTGAATTAGTTATTTTCATTCCCATTTTTGTAATTCCCATTTTACAGAGGACTAAACTAACATCCCAAATAATAAAGTAACTATTTCCAAGTCATACATGAAGTTATTATATAATTTGCATCCCTGATGAGGTCTTAAATTCAAAATTAAATTCAATTAAATGTTTATATTTTTTTTCCTTACAAAGGTTCCAGGAAGAAGGGTGATTTGATTTGCCAAACATAGACTGTGATGCGCACTGAGTTTATTACAGAGTGTCCACTGCTAGTAGAGGTGAGACGTGGAGGATCGAGGGTTTGTAAGCATGGTTGGATATGAATCTTAACTCCTCCCAGAAGAGAAAGGACAACCTGAAAGGCTTATTTATTCCTTTACCACATTCCACACTTATTTTATTAATAGTTTATAAGTCTCCGCTAAATCTCTAGATCATGATAAATCACATCCTTCACCATGAGATGAAAACAAGTGCTCACTTATAACAATTTATAGCCAATGCTTAAATTAGTGTACCCAACAATCTTTCTAAGTCCTGTCAGCTACAGAAGTCAGGCAGACACAATTCTAAAAGTCTTACCATAGAAAGCTCTAAATCTGTATGGTCGAGTGTATCTTCATATTGCAGAACATTATTTTTGTAAATCTTCTCTAGAATTTTATATTCTCTACTATAATCTCATAATGTGGCGGGGGGGGGGTGTCGAAGGAAGGGAGAGAAAAGCTCATGTTTATCTACAGCCTGCAGCAGTGCCATGTGAGAACTCAGAAGGTATTCCCTAAAAACCACTGCAAGGAAATATGAGGATAGCATTACCTTTTATTTGGTAATTTCACCCACTTCTTAGAACGTGGTTTCACCTTTCTTTAAGTTTCTGGAGTAGCTTTCGATCTGTTTTTCATTTTATCCTCAGAGCCACAAGAATTAAAGAAGGGCTGGGATGTGATCATTGTCATTTAAACATGAGGAAACTTAAGCCTGAGAAGCTTGGGTGATTTGCCTGAGATCCCACAGCCATCTGAAGTTGGACCAGGGCCATGACACAGATAGCTAGGAAGAACGTGTCCATTCGAGTACTACGTGCTGTCTGTGAAACTCATTCACGAGTTGTTGCAGTTCGGGAGAAAGATGTTGCTTGAGAGGTGAAGCGTGAAGAGGGACACAGATCTGCCTCCTCCACTGCTTTACTGCACATTTTGTTTTAAAGATTTATTTGTTTATTTGAAAGTCGGAGTTACACAGAGAGAGGAGAGGCAGAGAGAGAGAAAGGTCTTCCATCCGCTGGTACACTCCCCAATTGGCTGCAACAGCCAGAGCTGTGCCAATCCCAAGCCAGGAGCTTCTTCCAGGTCTCTCACATGGGTGCAGGGGCCCAAGGACTTGGGCCATCTCTATTGCTTTCCCAGGCCATAGCAGAGAGCTGGATTGGAAGTGGAGCAGCTGGGTCTCGAACTGGCGCCCATATGGGATGCCGGCGCTTCAGGCCAGAGCATTAACCCGCTGCGCCATAGCACCGGCCCCACAGTTTTTTACTTTTTAGTATCCTAATTTATTTTCCTGTTAAAACAGTAGATCCAGAAAGCCAGTGGTAAATATTGCATATCGCCTTACCTAAACTATGAGATTTGATACATACACACACACACACACAGAGAGAGACAGAGAGAGAGAGAGATTATCCCTGATCTGAAATCTGAAATGCTTCAAGATCTGAAACTTTCTAAATGCCAATGTGACAACACAAGTGGAAAATTTTTTATCTAACCTCTTGTGATAGATCATACTCAAAACATAGGTACACTAAAAATATTGCATAAAATTACCTTCAGAATATATGTATCAGTGTGTATAAAAATAATTGAATTTTGTGTTTAGACTGGAGTCCCATCCCAAGATATCTCATTTTGTATGTGTAACATTTCAAATTTTAAAAAAAGTCTAAAATCCAAAACACTGTGGTCCCAGGCATTTCAGATAAGGGATATTCAACCTGCACTGTTGTGTTACTTGGGGTCCTCCAGAGAAGCAGAGCCAACAGGATGTGTTTACATACAAAGAGATTTATTTCAGGGAATTAGATCCTGTGATTGTGGGGTTGGGAAGTCTGAAATGTGGAAACTTGAGACATGATTTCTCTGTTGCCATCTTGGGGTAGAATGCCTTCTTTTCCTGCAATCCTCAGTTTTTGCTATTATGATTTTCAATAAGTTGGATGAACCCAGCAATATTCTTGAGTGTAATCTACATTACTAAAAGTTAACTGATTGTAGGTGTCAATCGCTTTTTTAAAAAATCCCTTCACAGAAACACCTAGACTAGTGTTTGACAAGGGACTGGCACCATAGCCTAACCAAGTTGACTCATCAAATTAGCCATCACAAGAAAACATCTCTTTAGGGTATAATGTGTGTCTATAATATTTAATAATCACAAATGTCATGTGAATCTCTTTAGAAAAAATATGCATTAGTTGAATGATAAACTCTGAGTACCTTCAGTACTAATGAACTTTCTTTCTTGAAAATCAAATTGCAAAACAAAATTTGAATTTCTGAAACTTTCAGTGTATCTTCCCATATTCATCTTCTAATTCTTATCCTTTAAATGAGAAGACCTCCATGCTCCTGCATGTAACACAGATATTCGAAATTTTGAAGACTTTTTAGCAGGTTGGGACACCATAAAAATGATATCAAACTGTGATGATTAATTTTGTGCGTCAATTTTTCTGGGCCATGGTATGCTAATATTTGTTCAAACGTTATCCTGGGTGTTTACCATGATTTTTGGAAAAGCCTGACATTTAAATCTGAAAACTCTGAGTAAAGAAAATTACTCTTCATAATGTGGCTGGACTTCACCCAATGCATTAAAGGCCTGAATAAAACAAAGACTGGAAATAGGCATTTAGCCTAGCAGTTAAGATGCTTGTATGCACATCAGAGGACCCGAGTTTGATTCCTGGATCCTGCTCCTGACTCCAACTTCTTGTTAATGCAGCCCCTAACAGGCAACAATGATGGTTCAAGTTGTTGGGTTCCTGTCACCCAAGTGTGAGATCTGGATTATATTCTCAGCTCCTGGCTTTGGCCCCAACCTACCCCCAGCCATTACAGGCATTTGAGGAGTGAACCAATGGTTGGCAGTGTGCTGGCTCTTGCTCTCACTCTCACTCTTGCTGTTCTCTCTCCTCTCTCCTCTCTCCTCTCTCTCTCTCTCTCTCTCTCTCTCACACACACACACACACACACACAAGCTGATCTCCTCTCCTCCCCTAGCTAGAGGGAATTCTCTAGCAGGTGCCTTCAGACTTAAACTGCAACATTAGCTCTTCTTGGTCCTGTAACAGATGACCATGGACTTGATTTGTAACTCCTGACTCTTTACGTTGCTGACCCTTTCCCATCAAATATTGGACTAGTGAAGCCTCCAGAATCTCACAAACCAATTCCTTAAAATAAATATGGTCCTCTATATAAAATATACATCATATTGATTTTGTTTCTTTGGAGAACCCTGGCTGATACACAAACAAAGGCTGAAAACTCAGTGCCTTCAGGTACAAGCAAATAGGAAAAATGAGTACAGGGGGTCAAGAGTGATAGCTGGTGGGTGTGCAGCAGGAGAGTGCAGTGTGGGACACAGTCCTTTTTTTTTTGAGATCTCTTTTTTTTCTTAAATTTATTTTTTTATTTATATAAAGGGAACACATTCCATATATTCAGTTTTAAGAGCATAATGATACTTCTCATTCTAACCTCTCCCCTCTCTGCCTCCCTTATTCCCACCCCCTGCCTCCTTCCTTTCTTATTTTTCTTCTAATGTTTACAATTGCATAGCTTCAATTTATTTTATAATCACAAGCTTAACCCTTCACTAAATGAAGAATTCAAAAAAAAAGTAGTTAGTGGAAAACCAGTGTTTCTCCAAGAGTATAGACAAGGGCTATAAACAATAATGAAATCTCATAATGTCAATATCACTCATATACATTACTTTTATGTATTCTACATATTAGTTACCACATATCAGGGGAAACATGGTATCTGTTTTATTTCACTAAGCATAATGGTCTCCAGTTGCATACATTTTGTTGTGAAAGACAGGATGTCCTTCTTTTCTATGCTCAGTAGTATGCCATCATGTATATATACCACAGTTTCTTTATCCAGTCATCATTTGATGGACATCTGAGTTTATTCCTTATCTAAGCGGATGTGAGTGGAGCTGCTGTAAACATAGGGGTACAGATAACTCTGTCACATGCTGGTTTCATTTCCTTTGGATAAATTCCCAGGAGTGGGATGGTTGGGTTGGTCATATGATAGATCTATTTTCAGATTTCTGAGTAATCTCTATACTGTAGTCTTCCATAATGGTTGAACTAGTTTACATTCCCATCAACAATGTATTAGGGCATCTTTTCCCCCACATCCTCGCCAGCAGGTGCTATTTTGTTATTTTTGGATGATAGCATTTCTGAGTGAGGTGAAACCTCATTGTGGTTTTTATTTGCATGTCCCTGATGCCTGCTGATCACAAACATCTTTTCATGGGTCTTTTGGCCATTTGTATTTTATCCTTGAAAAATGCCTTTTCACATCCTTAGCCCATTTTTATCTGGATTGTTTGTTTTGTTGTTTTTGAGCTTTTTTTGAGCTCCTTATATATCCTGGATATTCATTTATTAAAGACTTATTTATTTATTTGAAACACAGAAATACAGAGGGAGAAGGAGAGATAGAGAGATCTTCTATCCACTGGTTCACTTCCCAAATGTCCTCAATGGCCAGGACTGGGCCAGGCTGAAGCCAGGATCCAGGAGCTTCACTGGGGTCTCCCACATCTTCTGCTCTCCCCAGGTGCATTAGCAAGGGGCAGGGAAGCAGCCAGGCTTCAAACGGGCACTCATATGGGATGTCAACACTGCAGGTGGAGACTTAACCTTCTATACCATAGCACCAGCCGCCTATATATTAATCCTTTACCACATGTACAGTTTGCAAGTATTCTCTCCCATTCTGTCGGTTGCCTCTGTACTTTGTTGAGTGTTTCCTTTGCTGTGCCAAAGCTTCTTAGCTTAATGTAATCCCATTTGTCTATTTTTGCTTCTATTGTCTATGCCTCTGGAGTCTTATCCAAGAAGTCTTTGCCTATGCTTTCCCAGGCGATAGCAGAGAGATGGATCAGAAGTGGAGCAGCCAAGTCTCGAACCAGCACCCATTTGGTGCCAGGCCAGGGAGTTAACCTGCTGAGCCACAGCACCGGCCCCAACCGCCCTGTTTTCCCCTAGTAATTAGATGGTTTCAGGTTTTAGATGTAGATCCCTGATTCATTGCAAGTTGGTTTTTGTATAAGGAGTAAGGTAGAGGTCTAGTTCCATACTTCTGCATGCAATAATTCAGTCTTCCCAACACCATTTGTTAAATAAACTGTCCTTTCTCCAGAAATGATTTTAGTTTGTTTCTCAATGATTAATTGGTTGTAAATGCATGGATTAATTTCTGGAATCTCTGTTCCACTCCTCCATATGTCTATTCTTGTGCCAGTACCAGAATGTATTGGCTATAACTTCCTTGTAATATGTTTTATAATCTGGTATTGTGGTGCTTCCAGCTTTATTTTTATTGTTTAGGATTGTTTTAGCTATTCAGAGTGTCTTGTGATTTCATATGAATTTTAGGGTACTTTTTACCAAATTTGAGAAGAAAAATGTCTTTGATATTTTGATTGGGATAGCATTGATCTGTAAATTATTTTGGGTAATATGGATATTTTGATTATATTAATTCTTCTAATCCATGAACATGGAAGGTTTTTCCATCTTTTATGGCCACATTCTTTATGAAGGAATAAAACCTTCTTGGAGTAAGATGTTAGAACCATAATCATCAATGCATATATACACTTAATGTGGCCTATTTTGTACTTTGTATGTGTTGTCTTATTTGATCTTCATAATAATTGTTGCAGTAGGTATCACTGTTATTGTTATTTTAGAGCTAAAAATATGAGACAACATGGGTGAGGCCACCCAAATAATAAACAAAGGAGCAGAAATTTGACCCAAGAAATATGAATTCAGAGCCTACAATTTAAACCAAGCTGCACTCTGAGATATAGTTATTAACTACAATGACAACATAAAGAAGGAAGAGGTAGTGATTTGTGGAATGACAGATTTGACGCTTTGTTCCTTCCTGTTGGGATTCCTTTGGGTTGTGGTCCCAGGAAGGTGGCTTGGAATGCAGGTAACCATACAGTGCTGCCCCTGAACCCTCATTCACACCTGAAAAAGTGCAGGATGGAACAGCTGTTGACTAAGTGAAGTTACCAAGTCCAGGTAGACTCAATACCACCTGATATAGGTGCCAAGGAAATTCATGAACCTTCCAGGTGCATCAGGAGGGAAGTGGAGCTTGGACCTAGTGTCAGTTGCTCAGCCTTGACCTGCAGGGGTATTCTGTGTGGAACTACCATTCAAGAGGGAAGCAGGTTGGCTGGCACCGCTCACTAGGCTAATCCTCCACCTGCGGCGCCGGCACCCCGGGTTCTAGTCCCGGTTGGAGTGCTGGATTCTGTCCCGGTCGCTCCTCTTCCAATCCAGCTCTCTGCTGTGGCCTGGGAGAGCAGTGGAGGATGGCCCAAGTGCTTGGCCCTGCACCCTCATGGGAGACCAGGAGGAAGCACCTGGCTCCTGGCTTCGGATCAGCGCAGTGCGCCAGCCGTAGCAGCCATTTGGGGGTTGAACCAATGGAAGGAAGACCTTTCTCCTCTCTGTCTCTCTCTCTCTCTGTCTAACTCTGCCTGTCAAAAAAAAAAAAAAAAAAAAAAAAAAGAGGGAAGCTGGGCTGACCAAGGAGAGACCTGTGAGAGGAGGGAGGTAGGACCTAGAGGATGTACAGCAGTGCTGTGTGAGGAAGGTCTGGAGGACCAGAAGGTGTCTGCCTTGGAAAAGAGAAAGCAAAACTCATAGTTAGGGAGAGGAAAGAGAGAGGTGTAATAATGGCCATTTCAGCTCACAGGCATAGAAAGCCCAAGTGACAGATCTTTTGACATCTGCAATGAGTTCCTGATGTCTGTAGAAGAGCAGTCACAGTCTCAAAAGGCCTCTTCACTGGGTAGTCTGTGTACCGGGCATTCTGACTGTGGGAGTGCAGGTTACTCAGCTCAGTACTTTCTCCAACAGCACCCAAGAGGATGGGCTGTCCCAGGGTCTACAGGGGGACACATGCCATGTTTTCTGCAAGAATTTTATCCTCTCAGCTTGTCTCTGGGCAACTCAGTCTTAGCAGCATCCTTTCTTTCATGCTGTGGCGAGCCCAGCCTCAGCACACTGAAACCTGTTCAGTTCCCTTGGATATGGATTCACCTTCCATTCCTCTTTCATTCCTGCTATGAGCATTACTGAGTGGCACCACTGCTGCCTGCTAGGGTCATTATCTGGAATCAGTTCTAACAGCTCCTTGAAAATTACCTTTGCTGTCAGAGGACTTATGGTTCTAGAGTGTTGAAATCAAACAAAAAACAGAGGTGATCTTGTTTTAAATTCTGACTAATAAAGCCATTATGAGAGAGTGGACTTTGGCTAAGGCTATTTGTCAATGCTCCCTTTTAAGGTTGCCAAGTGGAATAGATTACCTGAGAAAGAAGCAAGGAGTTCCCTGCCACTGGTGGATGTCAGTCAGAGAGATAGCTGTTTAGAGAGGAAATGGAAAGCAGAACCAACGTAGTCTGGGGATAAGAGGTAGAAAAACAATAACTGCCATGGTGTGCATGGTTCTGAGATGTCCGAAAAATCAGAACAAGATTGGAGGGAGAGCGTGTGTGAAGGCTAGCTGGCTCCTGCATACCCACTGCTTTCCACGTCCTCCTGTTTCACTCCCCAGCCAGCAGAGTGCCCCTGAGTTTTCTATAAACAGAGAGCAAGACACCCTGGAGCTTTTTGTACAGAGAGCACAGAGACTTTGGGTCAAAAAAGGGTCTTCTTAAGCCTCTCAAAAGACCTTTCAAGAGTTTCAGGCTTTCAGAACTTGAGGAAAACTTCACGTTAACCGACTTTCCATTAGACCACAGAAGGCTTGGAGAGGGAGAGCTGGTGGGACTTTCCTATTTATATGATGCAGACTCCCCGCTAGGTTACAAGAGACAAGATGGAGGCTTGAGTAAGACAAAGAATTTGAGGCAGGGATTGTGATGTAGTGGGTTAAGCCACCACATGCAATGCCAGCATCCCATATGAGTACCAGTTTGAGTCTCAGCTGCACCACTTCCAATCCAGCGCCCTGTTAATGTGCCTGGGAAACAGTGGAAGATGGTGCAGGTGCTTGGGCCCCTGCCATCCACATGGGAGACCCAGAAGAAGCTCCTGGCTCCTGGCTTCAGATTGGCCCAGCTCCAGTCATTGCAGCCATTTGGGGAATGAACCAGCATATGGAAGATCTCTGTCTCTCTCTCCCTCTCACTCTGTCTCTATGTTTCAAATAAATAAAATAAATCTTAAAAACAAAGAACTCTCATCAAGCGTGATTGTTCATCCTGCTATCCACTCTCTGTCTTCTCTGGTATTTGGAAATAAAAAACTAAGAACTACCTAATTATATTTCTCACTCCCCTTTCATCTGGGAAAGTGTGCTAATTTACTTTCTTGACAAGTTTACATGCTCTTTGGCTAATAACTCTTGACAGGATCTATGACTCACTGTAGTTGGGGTATGTTGGCTTACTTAGCAGATAGACCACAAAATAAACAATGGCTCAAACATAATTAACGTCTATGGTCTGCCTTTGTAATAGGTTAGTGGGGCAGTCTGGAGTGGGACAGTGGATTTCCAAGAGGGCCCTGCCACATTCACTATATTTCTCCAAATGTTGTCCCTTCCATCCACCTGAGAGGGCAAAGAGCATGGAGAACTTCATGTGGGAGCTTTTAATGGTACTGGCACGCCTCCCATTTTCACACAGACTCCGGTGCTATGACCATGCCTGCCTGCAAGCAGGCTGGGAAATGAAGACCAGGTGGTGAGCCAAGCAAGGAGAGGAGGCCTTGCCTTTGCTCCAGTTATGTTTGCAGGTCTAGCCAAGAGCCAAGGAAATACAGCTGGGTGTATTTATTTCTTTCAAGGATGCTAACTTATTTATTTTTAAACTGCAGACTCATTGGATGGAGCTAGTATCTTTGGTACAGTCATTTCTCTCCCACCCACAGACACAAATCCTCCCCTTCTTTGCCCAGACTCCCATCTGGGGTGGGGAGGGGCAGAGGTCAGCTGAACAGGTACCACAGATGAAGTCACCTCTCCTGGCTCCACTCCCTGACAGCCCGTTATTATTTGTTCCTGAATGTCTGGCTTGTTTTCTGTGGTGTATAGAGGCACTCTGTTCCTTCAGGGCTTCAGCTCAGCACCTGTGAACATGGACATTTAAAAAAAAACTCAAAAAATGCTTGCCAAGCACTTGAAGCACAATCTGCTCTGTATGCAGGTTCCCACACCCCCTGCTTGTAATCATAATATTTACCTGCTTGGCAGAGAGAGCTATTCAGGGAATCCATGAGTTCACCTGCTGTGATGAGTTCAGAGATTTTTCTAATGAAAGGCATTCGGTGGCAAAAATTAATTATGGCATATTTCAAAGGCAGGCCAAGAAACTGGCCTCCTCTCCATTCTGCTCATGGGCTGTTCTGATGCTGATGGTCTCTAAGGGAAGAGAAAGACAATAACAGTTAGTCATGACTTTTAATATTTCTCCTGTAGTATAAATAGCAGGGCAGGCAGGGCTTCTGCCTTCAGCTCTGCAGCATTTGATGGCAGTACCTGTTGTCCTTTGGCTTCTAACATGCTTGTTATTAATAAGCCCTAAATGAACTGAAGTGTCCTGGAGCTTGCTGGTGGGTTGAATCTTACCTGCTCAGCAAGGGTAAAACCCTCCCTACCCAAATGTCATTGTGTTTCAGGGAGAACTCAAGTTGCTGCCTACTTTATCGCAGCATCCTGAGGAGGGTAGGCTCTGTTGAGACAATGGAAGAAACACATTACCTCTAGACACTTCAGCTGGAGATCCAAATGGTTGACTTCTCCTAATTAATGCCCACTATGAAAGAATTTAATCGACTAAATTTTCAGCTCAGTATTGTCAGGAGGGCTGATTGCAATGAGATTTATGCCAACTTCTATTGCAAGTATACTTTTGGGTATACTTCCTGCTCCATGTGATGTTTCTTCCTTTTTTTTGATCTCTTGTTCTACTTCCCTCCCAGACCAACTAACATGTTCAGAGACTAAAATTTTTGTATGTGCTTCATCAATGCTGTTGATGTTGAATAGTTCCACAAGAGCCTGGTGAGAAGACTGTCAAGGGAGTTCAAAATCACGTGGAATAGGCTGGGACAAGCTTGAATGAGGCTTCTGTCGTTGAGGCCATGCTTGATGTGTGTGTGTGTGTGTGTGTGTGTGTGTGTGTTAAGAGACAGAGAAATGTGAGCGAAGAGAGAGAGAGAGAGATCTTTCGTCTGCTGGTTTATTCCCCAAATGGCTGCAATGGCTGAGACTGGGCAAGGCTGAAGTCAGGGGCCATCAGCTTCCTCTGGGTCTCTCATGTGGGTTTAGGGGCCCAAGCACTTGGGCCATCTTCTGCTGCTCTCCCAGGTGCATGAACAAGAAGCTGGATTGGAAGTAGAGCAGCCAGGACTTGAATCATATTATGGGATGTCGGTGCTGCAGATGACAGCTTAGCCTGCTGCATCACAGCACTGGCCCCATGGCAGGAGATGTTTTCGTGATAATAATAGTTATTCTTGGGGTTGGCTCTATGGCAAACCACGTAAAGCCACTGCCTGTGACACTGGCATCCTATATGTGCGCCAGTACACATGTCTTCTAGCACAGACTTTGAGAAACAGAATGCTAGAATACAAATTACATTTTTGAAAGATTTATGTGTTTGCTTGAAAGGCAGAGTGACAGAGAGAGAGATAGAGAGAGAGAGAGAACTTCCATCCACTGGGGTTCACCCCCAAATGACTACAACAGCCAGGTCTGGGCCAGGCCAAAGCCAGATTCCAGAAGTTCCATCCTGGTCTCTCACATGGAAGACAGAGGCCCTAATACTTGGACCATCTTCCACTGCCTTCGCTGGTACATTAGCAGGAAGCAGGATAAGATATAGAGTAGCTGTCCTTGAAGAGGCGTTCCAACATGGGAAGCCATCATCTCAATCACTGACCTAACCCACTGTGTCACAATGCTGGCCCCACATATTACATTTGTAAGTTGAAGTGAAAAATTTAAAAATCAGGGGTTGGCACTGTGGCATAGCAGGTTAAGCTGCTGCCGGCAGTGCTGGCATTCCATATGGACACTGATTCAAGACCCAGCAGATCCACTTCCAATCCAGCTCCCTGCTAAGGTGCCTGAGAAAGCAGCGGAAGACAGCCCAAGTGCTCAGGCCCCTGCAGCCACAAGGGAGATCCTGAAGAAGCTCCTGGCTACTGGCTTTGGTCTGGCCTAGCCCTGGCCACTGTGGACATTGGGAATTGAACCAGCAGGTGGAAGATTCTTTCTCTCTTCTCTGTCTCTCCCTCTCTCTACATAACTGTGCCTTTCAAGTAAATAAAACAAAATTTTTTTTTTTTAAAAAACCAAGTGCTTATTTTAAAAAAAGAAAAGTAACATCCCAAAGCGGTAATTCCAGTTTATATCCCCATCAACAGTATGTTAATAAACACTTTCCTGATAAAATATTCTTTAAAACACCTAGTGCATTGAGGTAGAATCTCGGAAGATCCATTAGCACTTTTTATGCTCATTGTAACATTTCTTATAAGTTCACATGTACTCTTCTGTAAAGGTAAGAGAACGCAGTAGTGAAATTGATTCTTTCATAAGTACTGTAAAGAATTCTTTGCATTAATGATGTTTCTCTTAGGATACACCACAATGCAGCCTTTGTGTCAGTGACTTTGTGTATCTCCTTTGGAATTCTATGCCAAAGTCTCTTTTTTTTTTTTTTTTTTTTTTTTTTTTATTTTTTTGACAGGCAGAGTGGACAGTGAGAGAGAGAGACAGAGAGAAAGGTCTTCCTTTGCCGTTGGTTCACCCTCCAATGGCCGCCGCTGCAGCCGGCGCACCGCGCTGATCCGATGGCAGGAGCCAGGATCCAGGTGCTTTTCCTGGTCTCCCATGGGGTGCAGGGCCCAAGCACCTGGGCCATCCTCCACTGCACTCCCTGGCCATAGCAGAGAGCTGGCCTGGAAGAGGGGCAACCGGGACAGAATCCGGCGCCCTGACCGGGACTAGAACCCGGTGTGCCGGCGCCGCAAGGTGGAGGATTAGCCTATTGAGCCACGGCGCCGGCCCCAAAGTCTCTTAAATATCTTTGAAACTGGGGCTAGAAGTTGATCCTTTAAGATGGATTTTTGACTTTTAGAAAAAGTCCAAAGCCACTGGAGCTAGATCTAACAAATGAGGTATGTGATCACACCCTAATCGCTCACATATCTGGTGAGGTTGATTTTCTTGTGTGCACATTGTCTTATTGCTTGAAGGCACAATTTTAGTTTGTTAAAAACAAATTTGTCACATTCTTTATGGTCACACCCCATCTGAGTCAAGAAAAATTCTAATAGAGAAAATCTATAGGAATTTACTCTTCACACTATTGAAAATATCAGTGATGATTGATATATGAGGGAAATTGAAAACTGAAAAGAATGAGCAGTATTGAATTTATTTTGTCCCAGAAAATAAGAGCAGTGTTTTCTTCACTGAGCTTACTGATCATTTGTGGAACCAAGCCCAGCTTAGCAGCCTGAGTATTCATCGCTAAGGAAGTGTGTGTGTGTGTGTGTGTGTGTGTGCATGCACACAAGCACGTGTGTGCACATGTGTGATCTCTTCTCCAGGTGTTGTGTAAGGGACACAGAGTTTATTACCTTCCTCCTGTGTATCCCTGGGTGATCTGAGTTTGTTCTATTGCCTGAGTGTGTCAGTATCTTTCCCTTAGGTGTTCCTTCAGGAAAATGCCCAGTGTTTCTCGAATGGCTCTCCAGAGGGCAAGTGGCTCCAGTGCCATCTGGTAGGACGGTGTGCTAGGGAGAGTTTCTGCTTTTTAGAATCAGTGTTGGGCATGGCAGGCATGTTAATGAAGAAGCTGGAAAATCACGCTGTGCTTTGAGTTTCTGTAGATGTGATTATCCCTAACACCTCCTTTTATGACTATTAGTCTTTGAAAATTGCTCTGAGCTATTTTTAAGAAGACTCAGAATAAAAAGAGATTATCCAGGGAGGCAAGGGAAGCAGATGCCCCACTGCTGCTAAGAACAATGCTATTTGGTTCTTATCTAGGTCTCTGTCCTCATGGTTCAAATGAGAACTCCGCTGACCAGGCTAAATCTTCTGTCAGGAACCTGCAAGCTGTGAGTTCAAACCGCATTTCAAGTTGCATATGCTCTTGTGGGGAGTTAGAAGATGGTTAGTTTCCTTTCTCTTCATCATTTTCCTCCCCGGGGGCAGTCTTGTGTGGTAGGAGAGTTGGCTTAGACACAGATCATGTCATTCAAGGGGCCTGGAAAATGTTCCCGTTCGAACGAATATCCCTGCTGCTTTCTGATTCAATCCGTGACCTACTAGCGCAATGGGTAGCCATTGTGAGACCTGTCTTGGGACCGGTTAGTTATATTAGCATCAGCTACCTTTGTAGAAGAGTTTAGCTGTAGCGAAAAGAAACGTTTGCCAATGCATGTCTCTGGGAAAGGCTGAGAAGGGCATTCTGGAGGCCAGATAAAGGCGGCACTTACAGTTCATCAGAAAATCTTTTTTTCAAAGGGCCTGAATACTCGACTCTGTTGCCACAAGGAAAGAGCTGGAAAGGGTAGCTGATGTGCTGATGATAAACATCTTCTACGCAACAATAGTTTTGAATACCATCCCTGTGACATAGTTTTACTTTTTAGTCCAATGGCCTATTTTAAACTTTTATTGTATTTGATGTTTTCTACAGAATTTGTGGCTAATGACCACTTCTTCCTTTCTGAATTTCAGCTTTTCTTTTGTTCTCATGGTAATAGTCTCTGCCTCTTGTCTTTTCTGGAAATTTTTTGAGCTCTCTTCTATTTTTAAGAAAAGATGTATTTGAAAGTCAGAGTTACTGAGAGAGGGGGAGAAAGAGACAGAGACAGAGGCAGAGAGACAGAGAGATCTTCCATCTGCTGATTCACTCCCCAGACAGCCAAATGGCCTGGACTGGGCCAGCCAAAGTCAGGATCCATGAGCTTCTTCTAGGTCTCCCATGTGGGTAGCAGGGGCCCAAGCATTGGGCCATCTTCCTCTACTTTCCCAGGAGTATTAGCAGGGAGCTGGACTGGAAGTGGAGCAGCTGGGACACCAACTGGTGCCCACAGGGGATGCTGGGCTTTCAGATGGTGGCTTTACCTGCTACACCACAACACCAGCCTCTTAAACTCTGTTCTTTTTGCTTTTCTTCTTCTGCCTAAATTTTAAATATTGGTGTTTCTAGCCCTGTTATCTCTCCTGTTAGCTATTTAATGTCATATGTCCACTATAATTTTATCTACCTCTTTGGTCTCAGCCTTATAACCAGGCCCAATCCCTTCTGTAAGCTTGATTATTTTTGAGCTTCCTAACGAACATTTCTTCATGTACTCCTTGTAGAGAGCTCATGATCAACAGGCCATCATTTGCATCTCTGCACTTTCTCTGCTTTCTGTACTTTGTTCTTGGTTAATAGCATTATGAAACACCCAAAAGGAACAATCTAGAAGCCTAAGAGTAACTTTCAAACACTGCCTCCTCAACCCACAAGTGTGCTATGCTTCAGCACTATAAAATCATTAAAAACCTCTTTATAACATGAAATATTTCATTCCCATGTCTTTGTGTTCTTTTCAGCATGCCCTTGCTTTATTCTATATTTTTAAAGATCTATTTATTGATTTGAAAGGCAGAGTCACAGAGAGAGACATACAGAGAGAGAGAGAGATCATCCATTCACTGGTTCACTCCCCAAATGGCCGCAGCAGCCAGACCAAAGCCAGGAGCCAGGAACTTCTTCTGAGTCTCCCATGTGAGTGCAGGGGTCCATGAACTTGGGCCATCCTCTGCTGCTTCTTAGGTGCATTAGCAGGGAGCTGGATTGGAAGTGGAGCAGCCGGGACTGGAACCAGTGTGCATATAGGATGCTGGTGTGCAGTCTATGGCTTAACCCACTGTGCCAGAACTCAAACCTCACTTCCTTCATTCTTACACTCCACAAACCCCAACTCTTCCTTCAAGATCCAAGCTAAATGTGATTTTTTGGCCTTCATCACAGAGTGAATTAACTGCTTCTTCATTTGCATTCTCTGAATTATGCACACTATTTTTATTTATCATACTTATTGAGCTAAGAAAATAACCTCCGAAGAGTAGTCCTGCTTGTGTGGAACATACCATATTAAAAAGTAGCAAGTGAAAGCAATAGAGAAGGCAAGGGTAAGGCAAGAGAGCAGGTAAGGCAAAAAAGATGACAGTGAGTGTGCCCGGTTAGACAGAGGTTAGTGAGCCATAGTAATAAGGAACTTGGTGACCCTCAGTTTTCAAAATGCAGTGCACTGTGGGGGATTTAGTATAGGAAATCTCCTGTTTAGATGTTTTGTTGCTAGAGAAAGAAGCAGTACAGTGAAAACCTGGAGAAGACTGAAGAAGGTGTCCAGTTCCTTCACTGGATGTTCAGTGTCTTTTGGTTTAGCTAGGGAAAGCCGTCTATGTTAGAAACCTATCTGAGGGCTGGCGCCGTGGCTCACTTGGTTAATCCTCTGCCTGCAGTGCCGGCATCCCATATGGGCGCCGGGTTCTAGTCCCAGTTGCTCCTCTTCCAGTCCAGCTCTTTGCTGTGGTCTGGGAAGGCAGTGGAGGATGGCCCAAGTGCTTGGGCCCTGCACCCGCATGGGAGATCAGGAGGAAGCACCTGGCTACTGGCTTCGGATCAGTGCAGCGCACTGGCTGTAGCAGCCATTTGGTGCAGTGAACCAATGGAGGGAAGAACTTTGTCTCTCTCTCTCTCTCACTGTCTAACTCTACCTGTCAAATAAAAAAAAGAAAGAAAGAAATCTATCTGGGAAGAGGGGCCATTGCTCCTTCATCAAAGCATGTACGTGCAAGGAAACTTCCTGAGCCCTTGTGGCAGAATCCGCTGGTGAGAATGTAGTATGAGATTTTCTACTGCTTTGTGAACTTGCGCTGACGTCCAGAGCTCTCAAATGAAGTTCATCCCACTTGGAGCTGTTCAGTTATAATGGGTTTTTCTGCAAAATCCATGCTTTACTCATCTCTTACTGGCATTCCTGAAAATGCAACATGTTCCAGAGACAGGGCTTCTCACATCCTCCCTGCCTTGGCACAGGAGGGCTCCATGTAGTTAGGTTCTCGGGGTGCCAGCATTTCCACGCTGGGACTGGAGGAGTGGCTGCAGATCCCAGGGCCACATCAGCTGTCTGTGATGGGGCTGTGGAAGCTCCTCAGGTGTCTCAGAGTTGCCGAGGATAGTCCGAGAACAGACAGCTGGCTCCAGCACTTGGTGCTTTCTTCTCTATTAAATTAGTTCATGTCTGTGAGGAGCCTGGCAAGGATCTGAGCATGTCAGTAAGAGCTGGCTTTAACGTGATGGCTCCACATTCTCCTCAGTTGCATTTCTCTTTCTTTATTTTTCATGGAAAGAGTTATGATTTTGGTTAATCATGACAAGTCTATTAATAATTTCTACTCTATTGGTTTCCTCACACAATGCAATGCTTTATCTGTCAGTTGGAATTCCCTTGGTCTATAACCCTGGCTCTTATCCAGTGTATCTCCTAATACTTGTTTTCTAAAATAATCTAGGACATATACTCACTACCATATTCATTAGTTCACATTTTAGAACGGGTGGCCAGCTTGCCATCTTGATAACATTATGATAGCTCAGCATCTGCAACCCTCAGCTGCATTTATTATTCAAATGTTTGGTTTTTCTTCTAGTTTTCCCTCATTAACCATTCTAGTGCCTCCTTGGGCCACATCCACATGGCCACTAAGAATGAAGCCAAATCTGCTGGAGCAATTTCTGCAGATTTCTGGACAGAGCTGTAAGCAGCTTGGTTTCATCAGTCTGATAAAAATGCGCAGGTTTCTCCAAGGCACCATTTCTATGTTTTTGTTATTACGAGTGGTAATGGAATATAGATGCTACATTGACATAGTCTTGTTTTTGTGTACAAGGATTATCTACTTTTGGAGTCTACTGCTGTTAATTTTTTTTTCTGGTGATACAAACTTGATGATGGTTAAATTCCCTATGGAAAAAATTGACCTAGAAAGATTAATGTTTTTGGATCCTTGGGGCTGGCCAAAACTTTAAAGAAGAGGTAGATGTGAAGAGACGTTATAAAAGGAAACCCCTTGACTTGGTGACAGATTGGATGGTGAAGATGAATGAGAAGTGAAATCAAAGAAGAATCGTAAAAGCCTTCTCCCTGGTGGTATGGAAAGCTTCTCAGTGGTTGGAGAATATTTTGTTTGTTAGGGGATTAGCTTGAAGAAAAAAAGATATATCAGGTTTCTGACAAATTATATTCAGCTGTGTAAGCAATTGATTCATGGATGTGTGTGTGTGTGTGTGTGTGAGAGAGAGAGAGAGAGAGAGAGAGAGAAGGGATGGTGTTTATGACACGGTGCATTTTTCTGCAAAACTTGTTGGAGGAAACACTAAACTTCAGCCCTCTGGGGCCAGCACTGCTCCCTGCAGGAGAAGTGAGAGTACTGTCATCATTGCCTCCCCTCACCGCATCCTCTCACTTCCTTCACCCTGTCTGCCTGAGCCCTTCACCTCCTCCCCAAGACCCATGTTCATCTGAACATCTTCCTTGCCTCCGGTTTCAGAGATGGAAGTAATTTAAACAGACTGTTCTGTGTTGAAATTTTAAGGATGTGGGATTAGAACACATACCTGCTCTTAGAAGAGGAACTGCAGAAAATGGATAGAGCCCTAATTATCCTGTAATAAGGCATTGTTAGTCCACACATGGGCAGTGAGAAGGTCAAATATTCAAAGGGAAGGGAGATAGTTTAGAGTGTAGTCCAGGCTACTTCTCTCTGCAGGACACTGCCCTTCTGGTGCTTGCTTGATAGTGACTTCAGGCTTGGATTTACGTTCGATTCCAGTCTGCCCATCCCTGATAAGATCAACATGTTATTTACTTTTCAGTTCTCAGAAAGCAATGTTCCTGCATTTCATGCTCCAAGTATTCTCGGGAACCACTAATGAGAAAAGGCCAGGTAGCTGATCTCAGCTTGACCAGCCAAGCAGCCTTCAATGGTGTTACAGAAAAACCCCCATGAGATTACTCCATGTTCTGTGCAACAGTTTAGGTTGTTGGTCTCATTGTCATGTCATTTCTGTGCTTAGTCCATTAGCTGACAAGTGGTACTGTATTCTAGGCTCATAATTGCAAGGTTTTGTTACACCTGATGTTTACCTGTACAGCCTAATGTTAAGAATGCATGACTTCCTACTGCAAGTATGAGAGCTGTCTGTGATAGGCTGATCTTGGTGCTTTGTGGATTTGGTACTGTGCATGTATGAGAGAGTTTTGATTCTTGTACAGACTAAAAATAGGCACAAGTCCAGGATGGTTAAAATTTAGGAAGAGGAATGAGAGAAGACATAATTAATGTAATGAAGGAAACACAGGAAATTGTAGTGTTCCCTGATGACTGATACTAGGTCTCATCTCCTCCTGAGCCCCAAAGAAGGGAGAGTGCTGAGTTTTGTCAGTGTTCTCAGATCCATCAGAAGTCTCGAGGAATTTTATAATATCAGCAAGTGGAATTAGCCTGCTTGTGCAACCAGCCTGTGTTCTGCAGGCTGCAGAGCTCACTGGCCTGGAACATACTGTGGATCACCAGCTTCAGCCTCCATGCACCTGCAGGAAACATGGCCAGAGAACTAAAGACTTCCAGAGAGGGCACTTGATACCAAGTTTTCTTCTTTAAGAAATACTTTTTAAATACCATGTTCAGAATTCTGACTGAATTATGATCTGTGTGGAAACGCTCACTTTGACTCATGCCCCATACTCCTCCTCTTCATCTTTCCCCAAAGCGATCACTGTAGTGTATTTGATGCGCGCCCTTTTATTTAAACATGTCAATATCAAGTAAGTACTTATGGGTGTGTTTTAGTGACAAAATTTTTATTGATATATAATAAAAAAACCATGCAATTGATTTTTTTAAAAGATTTATTTATTTATTTATTTGAAAGAGTTACACAGAGAGAGAAGGAGAGGCAGAGAGAGAGAGATGGAGAGAGAAAGAGTTTCCATCCGCTGGTTCACTCCCCAATTGGCTGCAATGGCTGGAGCTGTGCCAATCCAAAGCCAGGAGCCTGGAGCTTCTTCCCAGTCTCCCATGTGGGTACAGGGGCCCAATTACTTAGGCCATCATCTACTGCTTTCCCAGGCCATAGCAGAGAACTGGATTAGAAATGGAGGAACTGGGTCTCGAACCAGAGCCCATATGGGGTGTCGGCACTGCAGACAGTGGCTTTACCCACTACACCACAGCGCTGACCCCATACAATGGATTTATTTAAATGTGTTTATTTGAAAGACAGAGCACTTCCATTAACTAGCCTACTCCTGAATTGTTCACAATGACTGGGGCCTCTCTACCAATGCTGGGAGCCAGGAACTCAATCCAGGTTTCCCTGTGGGTGGCAGAGATCCAACCTCTTGAGCCATCCACCTGCTGCCTCACGAGTTGTGCAATAGAAGGAAACTGGAATCAGAAGCAGAGCTGATATATAGTTTGGACCAGTATGGGATGTGAATGTCCCAACCAACATCCCAACTGCCAGGCCAAACACCCAGGTGCCCCTAAAGTTGATATTTGTTCAATTCCTTGGTTTTTAGCATGTTCATAGAATTATAAAACCTGCACTATGATGTAAGCTTAGAATATTTTTATCACTTCAGCAGAGACCTCATTTCTATTAGCAGTCACTTCCCATTCCCCCGTAAGTCATAGCCCCTAATAACTACAAGTTTTCTTTGAGTTTCAATAGATTTGCCTATTCTGACCATTTCATATCCGTGGATTAATATATTAGATGGTATTTTGTGACTCACATCTTTCACACACATGATGTTTTCAAGGTTCATGTGTATTGTAGCAGTGCCAATCCTCCATTACTTTTTATGAGTGAATCACCCCATAATATGGATAACCTGTACTTTGTTTAGCTGTTCTTCAATTATGTACCTTGGGAGTATTGCATAGTTCTGTGTGGACATGTTTTCATTTCTCTTCAATGGACACTTAACGAGTGACATTGCTGAGAGATTGATATGACAACTCCATATACTCCCTGCCAAGCTAGAGGAGGAACTGTGATGATATGGTAAGTTATAATAGCAAAAAACTTATCTTGGCCAGGATCCAGCCATATTTTCTTTAACAAACACTTCTTGTATTGTTTCAAACCTTTAGTTAATTTCCAGAGTTCTGAAAAAGTTGATTTTGATTTGTTTTTTAGTCTGTGTTTTCTTGCTTTTATGGAGGATCAACTTTTTGGGGGTCCTTACTTTACCTTATCTCACTGACATCAGGATGCATCTGTACTTAGGTTAATGAGTAATGTTGCGTTAAAGCTCTCATCTTGTTTCTTTTTCATTAGTTTCTTTGATTTTAAACTCTGTTGGTGTTACTCAAACTTTGCTTCTAATGGATATGTCACACTGCATAGATAAACTCATCAAATTACTTTATAATCCATTATAATTTGACAGACACTGAAGTCAAAGCAGATCAGTAACTGGGGTTTGCTTTGAAAGATTTCATTGCATAATTTCTCTCTCTCTCTCTCTCTCTCTCTTTCCCTTTGTCCATTTATTCGGAGTCACCTTTCCTGAGGTATAATTTGCATTCATTAAAATCCTCCAGTGTAAGGGTACCATTTGGTGATCTTTCAAAAATGTACAGTTATGTAAGCACCATCACAATTATGATATAAAACATTTTTATCTCTTAAAACAGCCTCTCCTATCCATTTACAGTCAATGCCCTCTTCTACATCCTGGCCCTTGGAAATCTTTGTTCTGGTTTATATCACCATAGTTAAATCCTTTCTAGAACTGTATATAAATGGAATCATGATGTGGGTATCCTCTTGTACTACTGGCCTCTTTTTCTTGATATAATGCTTTCAAGATGTGACTTGGTATCATTTTCTTAACAGCCTCCATAGTTTCTCTTCAAGAGGAAAAACTTTAATTCTGATGAAGTCTAATTTATCAGGCTTTTGGGTGATTTTGATTTTTATATTTGTTGAAGAAATTTCATCTCACCAAATGTCATTATTTATTTTCCTAGAAATCTTATTGCTTTAATCTGTACATTTAGTTCTATAATCTGCTTCGTATTGCACAGTGTAAATGGTAAGGAGTGAGGCGCAAAGATCTTTTATTTTGGAATGTGGCTATCCAGTTGCTTCAGTGAAATATGCTGAAGAGATGATCATTTCCTTGAGTTGCCGTTGCTTGCACCTGTGTTGAATATTTACTTGTTGTTTACTGTCTGTTTCTGGACTCTCTATTCCATCGATCTATGTGACTATCTTGACAACATTATTTCCCTGCCTTGATTAATAGAACTTTTAAACTGTCTTGAAATAAGATAGCTTAAGTGCTAAGATTTTCTTCCTCTCTAAAATTGTTTTAGCTATTCCAGATTATGTACATTTCAAAGTAAATTTTAGAATGAGCTTGACAATTTCTATGTGAAACCACCTAGCATACAGATTAGGAAGCATTGACTCTACAGGTTAATTTTGGGAGAATTTACATTCAGGTAATTTTGACTGAATTTGTGTGTGTGTGTGTCTTTTTTTTTTTTTTTTTTAATTTTTTGATTTTTTGACAGGCAGAGTGGACAGTGAGAGAGAGAGAGACAGAGAGAAAGGTCTTCCTTTGCCGTTGGTTCACCCTCCAATGGCCACCGTGGCCGGCACGCTGCGGCCAGCGCACCGCGCTGATCCGATGGCAGGAGCCAGGTGCTTTTCCTGGTCTGCCATGGGGTGCAGGGCCCAAGCACTTGGGCCATCCTCCACTGCACTCCCTGGCCACAGCAGAGAGCTGGCCTGGAAGAGGGGCAACCGGGACAGAATCCGGCTCCCCAACCGGGACTAGAACCCGGTATGCCGGTGCCACAAGGCGGAGGGTTAGCCTAGTGAGCCGCAGCACCGGCTGTGTGTGTCTTTTAAACTTACTCTCTTTAATAACATTGAGTGTTACAAATATTACACGTTTGCATTTCTATTTTAACTAAAAATTTTAAAATTTATTTGAAGAGAGAGAGAGGGAGAGAGAGGAGCACAGAGATAAATACAGAGAAGAGATAAATAAATAAATAGTACCCGCACAAATTTCAGTGTAGTGACTCAATTCTTGTTCATTTGCTACTCAGACTTGTACACAGATGTGTGTTCAGTTGAAGACGCCATCAAACAGCACTGTAGATCTACAGACTCTAGCATTCTATGAAGAATTATGCTACCCACGCTTTGCTCCACAGTCTGCCATCTTTGACCTCCTAACTCTAGACTCTGTGTCTTTAGCTCATGAAGCCACCATGCTTGATGTTAGTCTCCCTCATTATGCTGCAACCTGGGAGCTAATGAATTAGGGCAGTTGTAAATCCAGCTGTGCACTTCCTATCTTTGGGGGATATCTCTCTTCTACTACTTACTATTCAAGGTCTGAAACCTTCAGTTCATGTGTTTTTCCAGTATATTGTGTTAAGCATGAGATTAAATCCAGTCCTTGTTCTATTATGATCAGAAGTGACATCTACTCTTGACACACTTGAAATTTGAATGTGGTCTTTCTTCTGTGATTTCAACAGGGTTGCAAGTCTGAGACAGACTACTCAGAAAGTAGGCTTTCTCTAAAGGGAATGAAGATTGGCATTGCAAGCTGCACGTAGACATGAGTATTGAAGCAACTGCCCTGCTGTTAATGATCCTCAGTCATGCATTAGATTCTCTTAGGGAGGATTCAGGAAACACTGATGGCCAGTCCCACTGCCAACAAACTAATGCAGAATCCAGGCATCAGGCTTCTGTAAATGCTACTCCCCTGACATATGCCACTTCCTTTAAGATGAGTCTGATCTCTCTCGCAGGAGGTAAACAAGATGGTTTGGACAGACTACCAAGATTGAAGCTGATACAAACTGAAGCAATTCAGGCAGCATGATCCAGGAATGTATAACTCCTGTTATCTTCAGATATATTGGAATTATTCTGAGTAGCTGAGAGACAATAGGGGTTGACCTCAATCTGCAGTACAATAGCTGCAGGAAGTACCTGTGAACATGGCTGATTTTATTCAGGATTGAGATAGGCAGTTTGGACACCTGTACTAGATTCTGCCCATCTAGGCACTTGGTAGGGACTTTGTAAATTGCAATGAGTTTGTTGCGTGGATTTTATTCAGGCTTTTAAGATCTCTGAGCCTCAGTATTATATTAATATCCCCATGTAAATGATCTGCTTCTAAGGTCTGCTAAAATTTAGTGGTACTCCAATAAAATAGATCACATGAAAAAATTTAGGAATTTATGAAAAAAAGAGTGGAAGCTACAAATATACTTGGTATATTATCTGTTTTTAAATTAGATAATGTAATTTATTGTAAATATGGGTTAGGTACAAATTGGAGCCTTAAAAAAGGCTTTTTGTAAATATGAAGATACTTCAAGAAGTTTATTGGAAATAATATAAGTTTGTTTTGATGTAAAAATGTTTGAAGTCTATGCTTAGTTTTTATTTATTGATTTTTACTTGAGAGGTAGTTACAGACAGTGAGAGGGAGAGACAGACAGAGGTCTTCCTTCTGTTGGTTCACTCCCCAATTGTCCACAATGGCCAGAGCTGAGCTGATCCGAATCCAGGAACCAGCAGTTTCTTCCAGGTCTCCCACGTGGGTGCAGGGACCCAAGGACTTGGGCCATCTCCTACTGCTTTCCCAGGCCATAGCAGAGAGCTGGGTTGGAAGTGGAGCAGCGGGAGTAGAACCAGTGCCTACGCCGGATGACAGCACCGCAGGCAGAGGATTAACCTACTGTGCCACAGCGCTGGCCCTCATGCTTAGTTTTTAATAGAGTGCATTTCCATGAACTTTTTGAAAACTTCTTGTATGTGTTATTTTGGTTTCAGGTAGGCCATAGAGGAAAGCAGATTTACTTTGAAAAGAAATTCTAATCTGGAGTGAGTGTTGAGCTAAGCAATTAAGACACTCACATTTCAAGTCAGAATTCTCAGCTCTGCACCGGACTGTATCTTCCTATCATACTGAGACGCGTGGTGATGGCTCAGGTAGTTGGCTACCTGACACCCATGTGAGTGACCTGAATTGAATTCCCAACTCCTGACTCTGGCCCCAGCCCAGCCCCAGCTGGGGCAGATACTTGGGGAGTGGACCAGTACATGTAGTGTCTTTCCATCTGTCTGTCTTGCATGTGAAATAAAATAATAAATTAGAAATATGTAAGATCCAAAACATGTTTTAATGAAAAGCCTGGAAACAAAAAATGCAATAAAATGAATGCATTTTCCTCTTTATAACTATTTCCATTTTATTTAAATATTCTTTCTATAGAGCTGAATCTCCTTGGATTTCTTTTTCCCTCATTCAAACAGCAGTATTAGTCATATGCAGAATCAAGCTGTGCTATGGGATTTTCTGGCATGAGATATTGACAGTTCATGAAGATCTTGAAACATTAAGCCATTGCTCTGACCTCATCAAGAGATGGTTTTCAAACATTCAATAAAATTTTGCCAAGTAGGTATAATCCATGGAGATCCTGTAGGCAAGATTGGAAAGGAATTCCTGTGAAATATTAAAAAAAATGTCTTTTCTTTGAAAGGTTGATTTATGGGGTGGGGATGAGAGATAGGGGGAGAGAGAGAGAGAGAGAAAGAGAGAGAGAGAGAGAGAGAGAGAGAGAGATGTTTTATCTATTGGTCCATTGCCCAAATGGCCACAATGGCCAGGACTGGACCAAGCAGAAGCCAAGTATCTGGGTGGCAGAGGTCCAAGTGTATGGGCCATCTTCCTTTGCACATTGCCAGGTCTCAAAATGGTGCTCTGATGGGTTGCTCGTGTCACAGGTGGTGGCTTAACCTGCTGAGCCTTGATGCCAGCCGCTTCTGTGGATTCTTGATGCATGTTGTGCTTCACATTACAATGCAAACAATTTAAATCAACCAGTGGATTAGCTAAATCTGTGAATTCCTCCCTAGTCATGGGTTGGACAATAAAGCTGGAAGACTGATAGAGCACCTGACACTTGCACCAATGTACTCATGACAGCTCTGGTGCGTGTGAGAGAAGGGGCATTAATCCTGCACTAGAGTGGGGCTCCTCAAATTCTCATGTAAAGGCCTGACTCTGGGGTTTAGTAGTTTCAGACATTCAGACTCTAAAGAAGCAAGTATTTTTAACTTACTTATTTCTACATGTGACCAAAAAAGTTGGAGGAGGAGGGGTGGAGATAAATGGTTTCCTTCAGCTTTCAGTGTCAGCAAGCCATTCCCTGACTCAGAATCATGAATATGTGGGAGTGTGTAATTGTGGAAGAGGGAGAGGGGAACAGAAAAAAAATGAATAAATACATAGTATCCAAGTCAATTTAAGCAAGAAGATATTCCTCCATTATTCCTTCAATTTAGTCTCTACATTGTCTCCAAGGCTGACTGGCTCCAGCTCTCTGCCCTGAAGCTCTGTTGCAAAGAGCTGGAACACTCTGTCCCTCACTTACATCCAGGGGCTCTTTGTTGACACTCGAAACCAGGGACTGGGTGATCAGAGCCACTCTGCTCTGTGGCAGTCAGCTGTTTACTTTGGAGCATAATCTCTGCTCCCAGGTCAGTCAGAGATGGTGGCACGTAGTGCAACAATCCAGAACTGAGCCCTCTGCAGAACTCAACTAAGCTGTCACTCTCAAGTGCTTTAATCACTGGAAAACAACTAATACTTCCCAAGGCACTGGCCCATTCAACTCTGTTGATGTGGTGGTTCACATTTGGATTAGGACTTTTGAATCACAATTCAGGGAGTTTGAGTCAATTATCTTAATGTGCCTTTTTATTTAGCCAACATTTAATACCTACTACGTGCCAGCCAGACCAACAGGCTGTGGGGGTAACTTTGTGCCATAAAATCTAGATACACAGTAGGAATCTTAAATTTCTTGAAACTGGGGAATTTAGGTGTATATCCAGATTTATAATTTAAAATATAGTAGAAGAAATATAAAAAACAAAACCTTAATATTCCTTAGGTTTACAAAGAAAATCATTTCACTTAGGAAATGAATCGTTGATGTGACCACCCCTAGCTGCAGCTTTGAAGACAGATCATTGGAAATAGGATACACACAAAGAGCCCCAGCAAAGTGCCTGGAAGTTAAGCCTATAGAGACTTTTTAGATTCTCTGTTTATAAAAATTTACCAAAAGGTTATCTTTCATGAAAATGGGGATCATTTTACCCAGAGGCCTTGCAAGTTTCAGAACAAATTCTTGTTGTTATGGGTCTACAGGGAATTTAAGGCAGCTTGAATTTAAAGAAAAAAATGTACATTTTCTAAAAAATACTGGAATAACAGTTCTATTTCTTTACTTGACAAATTGTTATCCCTGAAATTTCCCTGTAACGCTGTGGTCAGATGAAGAGGTTTTTATTATTTATTATTATTTTCATCATCATCATCATCATCATTATTTTGACCAATATCAAAATGGTGAAATGTGAACTATAGGTCAAGATAATAACTTTTTAAAGTCTTCTTTGCAAATCCTGCCCCTCCCAAAAGGAAAGAATGCTAAAAGCATTATAGCATAGAGATTGAGAGTAAAGACTGAAAGTTTTGAAATCAAAATGCCTCAAATCATATAATGGCTCTACCTCTCACTGGAAATATATATTCTTGGATAATATATGGAACCTCTTTTAGTCTCAGTCTTCCCATCTATAAAATGGGGACATTAATAGTATCTTTTTGGAGGGTTGTTTCAACAATTAAGCAAAATGGTATTTGAAAAGCTCTTTAACAAGTACCCAGCATGCGGAAAATATTCGGTAAATCTCAGATATTGTCACTTTTTTTTTTTTTTTTTTTTTGGACAGGCAGAGTGGACAGTGAGAGAGAGAGACAGAGAGAAAGGTCTTCCTTTGCCGTTGGTTCACCTTCCAATGGCCGCCACAGCTGGCGTGCTGCGGCCGGCACACTGCGCTGATCCGATGGCAGGAGCCAGGTGCTTCTCCTGGTCTCCCATGGGGTGCAGGGCCCAAGCACTTGGGCCATCCTCCACTGCACTCCTGGGCCACAGCAGAGAGCTGGCCTGGAAGAGGGGCAACCCGGACAGAATCCGGCGCCCCGACCGGGACTAGAACCCGGTGTGCCGGTGCCGCAGGTGGAGATTAGCCTAGTGAGCCGCGGAGCCAGCCCAGATATTGTCACTTTTATTGCCATTATTGTTGTTACTGTTACATGTACTTTGTCAGGTGTAGGCTATGCTTGGAGATGGGAGTGGAAAGGGTTGGAGAGATTGTACGGCCACCACAAAGCATACCAAACACTGGAATTAGGGGAAAGGTTTATTGTTGGGTGGGGGAAGCCCAACAGGCTGGAGGGAGGGAGGAAGGAGAGAGAGGGATCAGGAGAGAAAGAGAGCAGGTTCCTGGGAAGCAATCCTGCCATACCTTCTCACGGGGCAGGGAAGTAGGGGCAGTGAATCCCAGTAGGGTGGCAGTGGAGCAGACACCAGTGGTTGGGCCATTGGGGCTTAGGACTGAAGCTTACTGTGCAAGGTGGCGGCAGGGGCCAGAGCCTAAGATGGTGTTCAGGGCATAGATGGTGCCATAGATAAGATGGCACCATTTTACTAACATTTCCCCCTTTTGTTTTTCATAAAGCTAGTGTTTATGGGATTATAGCAGCCCCCAAAGTCCAGGAGGAGTGGAGGATGATGATCTGTCTTTAGTACTACTTCCTGCTGGCACAGGGCGATGTCTCAAGCTTCAGTCTCCTGGGTGGGGAGCTGAGTATATCCCTGTAGCAGCATTTGGTTGACCACTTTGTTGGTGAAGGCTTTGGTTCATTCCATTATCACCTCCTGTAAACACTCAGACAAGGTAGTATAAAAGCCAGAGTGAGAATAGTAGCCACTGGTCCCAGTAGTGGCATTAACCAAGTAATGAGATTTCCTAGAGGAGTGGAAATGGGGGTGGGGGGTCCTCTGTACCCTAGTGAAGACTGTTAGATGGATGTGGTTTTATGTGGCCTGATTGGTTAACATAATAACAACAGTGTTAAAATCAGTCTGTTCGGTAGTACTACACCTGTTAGTGAGGTGATTTGGCTTTGGAGACCTCAGATGGCATAAGCTGAGGTCTCAATGGACGTAGCGACCTCCTCTTGTAACTGCTGGAGTTGTTTTGGAGTTGAGATGATGTTGTGGCCCAAAACTGTTCCTGAGATCACTACCGAGGAGAGCCTGCAAAGCTGATCCCAACCAAGACTAGGAGAAAGGCCACTTGTCTCTTGCGGGTAGAGGGATTTGTCTAGAATTCTGAACAATCATATGACAGTAAGTAGGGGAGAGGACCATTGAAACACACAGGTCGGGAGTAGAGCCACTGATGTAAGAGCAGAGGCTATGATTACAAAGAAATGAGGCACCAGTGGGCTAGATAGGGTCTAGAACAAAGGACAGTGTCATTATTAGAGGATGTAGGAAAGGTGCTGTCTAAACCACGAATAAGTTTTCTGATTGAGAGGCAAATAGAAACTGACAGAAGGGGCCTTATAATGATCAGGTGGGCTTTTAAGGCCTTGACAGTTATGAAGCCCGGATCTATTTATCTCTTTACACGGGGTGCATCCTAAGGGAGGTATAAGCTTCGTTAGGGAACACACCCTGTTGCCTTCCATTACCTAGCTGGCCTGGGAGGAGAGCTGGCCAGCTAAAAGCAGGTGGCATCTCTAAAAGAAAATTTACAGTTCCGCCTGCAGTGTTGCTGACCCTTCTTGGTCGTCCCTTGAGAGCAGAGGTTACTTTGGAAGCTGGGCCAAGTGAAGGGCATTTCAGCTGAGAGCCAACAAGGTTTGTAGCTCTGACCGGGGCGTCCTTTGACTCCGGGGCAGTTCCGTTTGCAGTGATCCAACTTTTGGCTGGCAGAGCTGCCAGGCTGTTCATAAGCTGACTTCTGCTGAACCCTGGATTTCCACATAGAAAACCACTGCAGTGGCCTGGCCTGTTGGGTCTCCTTGCGGGCAGCTCACTGTGCAAGGCAGCCATTAATTGGCCTGCCACCTATCTTCACATTGCTTCTGATGCCTAGCGTTCTCTTCTTCCTGGTTTTTCTAAAAGCAGACCAGAGGAAACCTTTAAGAGGATGCAATCAAGGGGGTGCTCAAGTCCCATCTCTAATCTTTGGTGGCCTAAACTAGAAGTGCATGGTCACAGGCATGTTCTGATAGTGGTTTTTCTGTGAGGTAGACAATGCCCATGAGGAAAGCTATGTTCTCAGGTTAACATCAAACATGATGACCATCTTATATATAAAAGTTGAAGTCATTAGTAGAACTTTCTCTCCCTTCCTTTATTCCAAAAGGGAAGTTTTGCCTGTTTACTGTGCCCATGGCAAGGTAAATGTAGCCATGAAAGCATAATTTAAGCTCTCATTTTGGCTATGCTGTTACTACAGAAAAATGTTAGCCATTCCTTTTATAAAGCCTAAAGATTCAACTGTACATCCTGCAGATCCTTCAGTATAGAGTCAGTTTCCCATATTGAAGAGAATAGAGATATAAGGGAGCGAGTCAGGCTTCCAGACTACTTACTGACAATAACAATATCAAATGAAAGCATACAAGTAATTTTAATTGTTAAATAACTTATGAAAACATTTACCAGAAGGTTCAATGCCTTCTATAAATTTTAAGACAAGGGTACATGTATTTGGAGATATCTCTTAAATATCTGACATGGTGTAATGTGTTTGACCAGCAAACTCAAGCATAAAAATGTCAATAAATTTAAAACCTCTGGTACAGAGATTTAGGTCACACAAACCAAAAGGCTATCTTTAATTAATGTAATAGTTTAAATTTATGAGCAATATTTTATCTATAAGCCAATTAAAAGAGTTCTTAATAAATTTTCCCATGTGGAATACAATATGTATGCACGTATAACATACCATACAAGATAGAACAATAAAGCAGTTTCAGTAATAACTTCTTAAAATCTCTAACTGTTTTTTTAAGTTACCAATTGATTCGAATTACTTTTCATTCTTAATAACTTGAATTAACCATACTTTCTCTCAGTTGGAACCTGTAGTGCATTATTGGCTTCATCTCCTTACAGAGCTTCCCAAAGTACTGAATTCTATAGAAGTCACTGGGAAAAGCCCATCAGAACCCACAGAAGGACACAGCTAAACACAGAACCAACAATGTTTTAGTTTTATGAGCAGCAAATCTGATATACAACACTGCAGATGACAAAACACTTTAAATAGCCATGCTTAAAATGATAAACTCATCAACCAATAGGAGGTACTTGCTTACTCCACACAGTACTTTTGAAAGCACCTATAGGATTTTACAAAACATTTATTCCTTTTAGACCTCTGGGCCTTTCTCATTAAGAGAACCATCACATTTGGTAACACAAAATCATTAAACTTTTTCACTTTTGGAAATTTGTATCAGTATCACTTTATATTTCCATAACTTAAGATTTAGCACCACTTCACATCTTGGCAGTACCTGTAATATAATCCAAATAGCCTTATTAGTTGGTGTCTCTACAAGATGAGAGACATATATCCTTTGATAGTTCCAGGAGCCCAACTGGAACTATCAAAGTCCAGAGAATTTGGAACTTTGCTATTTTTTTTTTTTGGAATGCCTGTCAAAGATGCCAAGGAAGTTTAAAATATCTTGTAGAAATAGGATCCATTAACATCATGACATAATATAGATTAGATTTGATCACTGTTACAAAGTGATTACTCAAATATTTTAGAATAAGTATATATTTAACAAACCAAAACTCAGCTGTTTTAAACAATCTGAACTTAACAGAAACATTAAGAGAACATAATAGATTACTTTTTTTAAAAAAAGATTGATTTATTTATTTGAAAGTCAGAGGTACAAAGAGAGAGAAGGAGAGTTAGAGAGAGAGTCTTCCATCCACTGGTTCACTCCCCAGTTGGCTGCAACGGCCAGAGCTGTGCTGATCCGAAGCCAGGAGCCAGGAGCTTCTTCCGGGTCTCCAACGTGTGTGCAGGGGTCCAAGGACTCGGGCCATTTTCTATTGCTTTCCCAGGCTATAGCAGAGAGCTGGTTTGGAAATGGAGCAGCCAGGTCTCGAACCAGTGCCCACATAGGATGCCAGGACTTCTGGCCAGGTCTTTAACCTGCTGTGCCACAGCACCAGCCCCACATAATAGATTACTTTAACAGAACACAAAATCTGTGTCTCTTTGGTTTTTCCAAAAATTGGAAATAAAACCTTAAATTTAAGAGCTAGGACATGGAATCATATCACATAACTTTGAGCAGTTTTAACAGATTCAGAACTAGGTACGATAAAATAGCTTACTGGAGCTGGCTAGAAAACTGACAGAGAATCACCAATTAAACAAAACTATGAAACAGAGATGTTGCAGTTTTTAAACAGATTTTTAAGACAATTTCAAAATATTTACTGACATACATGCAGAAAACCTCATTGCTTTAACAGAGGATCAGATTCTAGTTTTGTGTCAAAGAAGAATAGACTGATAGAAGACAACATTTTCTAAATAAGATAACATATCAAATTTCAACCTTAGTTACTTTCAAACAGTGTTAAACTATTTTCATATGGACAATTTATGAAAACATGTTAGCAAACCCAAAGAGTTTTCTATAGAATGTAAGGTGTTGAGTACCAATATTTACATTTAGACACATTTATCTCATTTGCCTTTACCCAATTTACATTTAGCAATTACACCTGGATGACTGAAGATGCTGGTATTATGTCATAATTCTTTCTGAATTAAGGTCAAAGTTACATTTATGTCAAATTCTACTCCTTTTTGTGAAACTCTAGCTATACATCAGTGATGTTAAACCAGAGGTTGCAAAAGACACCTTAGGGGCTATAAGGAGTACTGATTACCAATTACTATATCATCAAGTATGGATCACCCATTGCTATATCATTGGAAACCTGTTAAAATAAATTGCAAAACAAGTTCAACAAGGCAAAAAGAAGTATTTTATTTTTAAAGGCAGTGATCTTCCTAGATTTAAAAGAGAAATTTCTTTAACCCAGTGTCCAGTTACAGTTGAGCCAATTTCTCATGCATGAGATTATTATTTACCAAAGACATCCTTTTAGATTCTATTTGAATTTGAATTTAGTTTTCCTTATACCCAAAGAACACCTTGGACCAATGATGCCCTAGTCAACAGTAAGCTACTTGAGATTGCCCCTGAAACAAAAGTTCAGGCAGCTGCCAGACAGTACTCAAGGGTGACTATGGGCTAGGGGCTGCTGTGTAAGGGACAAAAAGGCCATTGGAAATTTTTCACCATTACGTCAGGTTTCGTGGAAGAGGGCATCCACCAGAGCAAGTAGGCCCACCCTGCCCCACCGAGATTCCTAAGGAGGAGAATCTGATAGGTGATAGAATAAAGGGCAATTCGGGAAAAGGAGATATGTCTGGAAATGGTAGTTAACCTGGTGTGCTTGCTGGTTTGAAGGGCCAGTCTAGGAAAGGCTCACTAATGGAACCAGGAAATGGAGTTTACAGGAACTGGGGAGACCTGGGGAGGTATGGAAGCAACGCTCCAGGCTGTGGCCAGTCTCACAGATTACGAAGGAAGGAAGAACAAAATGCAGTTTTCAGCCCACGCCCTAACAGGCCAAAAACCCCTCAAAAGACCTGATTATCCTGTATGGGTTGCTCATGATGAAAACAAAAGAGCCCTCAAAAGGGTGGATGCCACTTTGTTTGGTTGTCAACTGGGAGCTCGGAAGGATGGGAAGCACCGTTCCCTTGGTGTTCTTGGGATAAAATTGGAACAAGACGGGGAAGGGCAAGGACAAGTTGGAGGATGAGGGCTGGAGGGTGATGGCATGGACTCAGCCTGTTCCCAAACTTGCCTTTGTTTCTCTGGGAGGAGGGCGTTAGAGAGGAGCATAAGATAAGCAGGGGGAGTAGACTTTGGACAGGGACTGGTTCTGAGATAAAGGTTGGAATTCCCGGATGGAAGGAGGAGGTACAGTGAGTGAGACAGTGAAAGCTGGAGTTTTGGCTTTTTAGCAAAAGCTTGGGAAGTTAAGAGCTTGAGCTGGAGAACACGGGTGGAGATAGAAGGCTTGGATAAAGGAAATCCTCTTCCACTTTTCCAAATGCTCACAGAAGTGATAAAGATCTTGAATGGTGTCAGGGTCAAACGTGGACTGATTGTCAGGAGGAGGATAAGACGGAACGCAGGAAGAAGCAGCTCCCAGGGTGACCTACAGAGTCAGATTGGTGGGGTCCCTGTGATCACAGCTGTCTGATGGGAGGATATGGGAACAGAAAGCAGAGGTCCTCACCCACACACCCACCTGGAACCCAGGGCTTAGCCCATACATAGAAGGGAAGCAGGGGTTGAGTCGTCACCCACACCCGAGGTTGCCCAGGACACAGGGTCCAGAGGGGCATGGGGCCGCGGGGGTTGTGGTGCCTGGTATGAGGACTTCAGTGGAGTAGAACCACAACCCCTAGAAAGTCACACTGAAAGGATCCTCCACCCACCCGTCTTACCTCATGGAGCATTTGATGGCATGGCAGGAGGTCTGGGGGTGTGCTTTGTGGTTGGCGGGATCCCAAAGTAGCTCAAATCCCCAAGGGGAGAGCAAGGTCAATGGGAGAGCCTGGATCTGAGTCACGGCACCAAGGTAAGGCCTTCACAAAACACACCAAACACTGGAGTTAAGGGAAAGGTTTATTGTCAGGTAGGAGAAGCCTGACAGGCTGGACGGAGGGATGAAGAAGAGATTGGGAGACAGAGAGAGCACATGTGTGGGAAGCAGGTCCTGTTACACGTTTGCAGGGGCAGGGAAGTAGGAGTAGTGAATCCCATTACTGTGGTTGGGACTTAGGACTGAAGCTTACTGTGCAAGGTGGTGATGGGGGCCAGAGCCTAAGATGGCATCTGGGGCATAGATGGTGCCACAAGTAAGACAGCACCATTTTACTGACAGAGACAAGCCAAGAGCCTGAGTCAATTTTTTGTAAAACAAAAAGAAGTCAGTATTCTAGGCTATAGGGAGGAGAGTGTAGAATATAAAGGAAATTTAGAGACCCTGGAATTTTCTAGCCTTTAACACTGAGGTGTCTTGGCCAGCTTTAAATTTTTATTTTTTTATATATTTATTTTAGAGGCAGAGAGAAAGAGAGGGAGAAAGAGACAACAGAGCTCTGGGTTATTCTCCACATGACTGCAACAACCAGGCCTGATTGAGATGGGAACTCATTCTAAGTCTCCCATGTTGGTGGTGGACACCCAGCTACTTTGATCTACTGCTTCCCAGAATGTCAGTTACCAGGAAGCTAGAATCAGGGGCAAAGCCCAGAATCTGACCCAAGCACTCCAAATGGAATGGGAGCATCTCAGCTTGCATCTTAAATTCTGTGCAAAATGCCTGCCCCTGGGCTGGCTTTACAAATCTTCTTGAAGACATTCCCATAACAGATAACTATGAAGAAATCTGATTCAACTAACAATGGTCAACAACCAATTGTACTCATGCCTACAGTCAACATGGTTTAAAGTTCTCTGTGGTATTTCAGTCTTATCCTTTGAGGACCTGGAAAGCATCATGAACATATTTTACTAAAAGAGCATGTCTATGTTTAAATGGTTCTAATGGAAAATGTATTTTGTTAAAATAAGAACTTCAATCAAAGTATCCCTTTGAAGTAATTTTACAGTAAACAATCTGAGGTTTAATCAGTTTGGGAGGGGAGTAAATGCTTTTGATGAAGATGGAAAAAGCAAAAGGATAACTGTCTTCCAGAGCTCTGCTGCCTGGAAACCATCATGAGGCACTTGATTCAACAAGTGGATGTTCCTAGGGACCAGGTTGCTGGGCTTGGAAGGAAAGTGTCAGATGGGTGCTGCTCATAAGCATCTCAAAGAGTTGGCAAGCATGCCAGGGGCTGTGAGCTGGGCTCTCTGCACAGTAGGTCCCACTGGGACCTCCTGCCAGGAGGCATCCCATGTCCTGCCCAGGAGACAGCACTCACTACTCTGCTGCTCATCGTGCGCAAGCTTCTCACTTTCCCACGCCTCTCCTCAACTGTGGTGGTTTCTGATTCTTTTCCAGATGTTTCCCAAGTACCTTAAACAATTTCCAAGTTTTCTTTATTTTTTCCCTGCTCTCTGTCCTCCCCTCTACTCATTGTTCAAAGCCTAATATGGTAGCTCTCATAAGTAGGTATCAATAGGGTGTGTGTGTGGGGGGGTAAGATATATTTGTTTGAAAGGCAAAGCCCCAGAGAGAGAGAGAGAGAGAGATCTTCTATCTGCTGGTTCACTCCCCAAATGGCCAAAACAGCTGGAGCTAGATCAGACCAAAGCCAGGAGCCTGGAACTCCATCTAGGCCTCCCATATAGGTGGCAGGTGCCAAGGACTTGGGCCATCATCTGCTGCTTTTGCAAGTGCATTAGCAGGAGTTGAATTGGAAGTGGAGCAGCCAGAACTTGAACAGGTGCTCATATGGGGACGTTGGCATTGTAGGCAACAGCTGAACCCACTAAGCCTGGCCCCTAAACTTATCTTTTAGTTTCATTTTCTGTGAATTTTTATGTATCATAATAGGCATTTTTCATGAACGTTTGGAATTCCTGTTGTGTGAACAGTATTGCCAGAAATCAAGACCAATATTAAGACATGTGGAAGCAGGAAGAGGTTGGGAGTTTTCCCAAGATTTTTTGTCTCTGCCCTAGCAAATCCTGAGATTGTAAGAAGTAGTATGAACTTGTGTATTTGACCGCCTCTGAACAAGTGCAACAATGGGGGAATTATTCTCAACTTCTTCTGCTGCAGCAAGATGAACATTACAGAAAAATGGACTCCTACTCATTTTTGCATTTTCATATCTCAACTAGGAAAATATCATAGGCAAAGCACAGTGTCCTGGTACCATTTGCAATATCCATTTTGTTCTTTCTTTTGTGAATTTCCTCATGAGGACATTATATTGTAATTCAAGCTCTTATAATACAAACTGTTAAGATATAGTGCATTCTGACCTCCTTTTTGGTTTCTATGACCCTCTCCCCTTAAGAGCAAAGTTATGGTGTGTGACAAGGAGGTTTGAATGGGAAAATTCTAAGTCTTATATCTGCCATTTATTATGTGTCTTTGAGAAAAGAACACTTGCACTGCACACGTTCAGTGCCATGGATAAAAAGACCTAATGCTTCTTCATCTCACAAGTTAAAAGTGTCTTTCTTTCAGTTTATCATGCCTTACTGGGCATCCACCCTGCCAGTCCCTGTATAGGGTAGCAGGTGAAGCAGAGGATTAGCTGCAGGGCTGACTGACTGTTACACTGAATTGTCCATGTGGCACATCTTTGCATCTTCTGATGAGAGTGGAGATCCTAGTTTCAAAGTCCACATGGCCTGCCGTGCACTGGGTGGATCTCCTGGATGGTTCAGAGGGGGCAGGATGCCTTGAAAGCAGAGACAAAGACTCTGGGGAGGGATGGATGGGGATTGGGAGGGACCCACCAGATTTGTGTGTCCATCTCTGTGTCTTCAGACTCTGCTCACTTTAGAGGGAGAGCGTCAGCTGAGAGTTTCAGGTCAGCCTCTTCTGCTCCACATGAGCTGGGAACAGAAAGCTGGGAAAGACTAACAATGCTGCTCCCCTGGTGGCCCAAGGCACCTCCATGTTGCACATGTGACCAACTTGTTGTCATTTGCAATGTCACACAGCCCCATTCTCCCAGGCCAAAGAGGAAAAGGTTTCTTCTTTGTCCTGATGCTGCTGATGGGACTGTGGAAAGAACAGGGTGGAGTTTTGTCACATTTTGCCTTTAATTTACTTTCACATTCAAGGGATTTATGGACAGATATTCTCTAAATCCAATAGAAAAGCTGAACATTTAGTATCCTAGTGCAGACTGAACAGTGATGCAGAATAGCAGAGAGCAAAAACCAGACTACATAACATTTCAGGGAATCCGTAACTACATTGCTTATACACTGTGTTAGATGACTTGAGGAAGATGGAGAGAATGAAAGTTTCTTATTACTCTAAAATTGGTGAAATTGGGATTCTGAGATTATAATCTATTTGAAATGATTTGAGGGGATTTCTGGAAAATCTATATATTTCCAGGTAAAATATTATAATATATATTTATATTATATATATATAAAATAATAAGAACCTGGCTATGAAAAGGGAAGGTTTCTATTTCATGTCTGTATTTATGTTTTGAGAAACAAGTTCTCAAGAAGAACATATAAAAACACAGATGATGTAATCTATAACCATCTCTGATTTCTAGGCTTTTGAATAATCACAAAGATAGATACTAACTTCTATTTCAAAAAAAAAAAAAAAAACAGACACCCTCTATATTTTTGTAAAACTCCAAAGACAAAAAGGGAGAAAAATCCTTTGGTTGCAGTGTTGCAATGGCTGCTCATGTCTGACCTACATCTTTTCTGCTGAAATTCAAACCAAGTTCTTTTCTTTTGAGTCATTGGAAATAGAAAAGGCATCTATTTGTTACTCTTTAAAGAAGGCTTCAAGTAAAAAAATTGCTTTTAAACTCACTCCTTGCAATTGGGTCTTCCCCAATAATTCTTAGGGCCTTTTGTCTGTCTAAGTAGAGAAATGTTATCATACTAAATTTTTATGACTTCTTCTGAACTCCTTCCAAAATCTGTTCATCTCATTTCTGCTGTTCTCAAACTGGATGTAGTATTCATAATTAAGCTGTGACCCAGCCAGTGGGGGGAAACAAACAAACAAACAAACAAAAAAACCAGAGAGTTGCCCTAAAGAAACACTGAGCAAAGAGAAGGAATTCAAACTCCTTGCCTCAGTCCAAACTTGAAAGGAGTCATTAGTCGGTCAGCCAGTGAAGGAAGCAGGCAATCGTGGAAATCATTCTAGAATAGAGTGCAATGTGCGTTGAGGTCAATGAGACACCAAAACACTGAATTCACATTTTAGCTGGAATCACTGATGAGCTTTTCCTTTTAAATCCTGCAAATTATTTTTCAGCCATAGCTAAATTCATATTAAAAATTTCATAGATAATTTAAATTTCAGCCAGAAACACTCACTATAGACTTTTTTTGGGGAAAAAAACTGGTCAGGTGGACTATAAGTTCTTGAGGCAAAGGGAATTCATATCCCAGTGTTTATTTATTCTAAGAGCACCTAGCACAGAGGTAGTCCCATCATGGGTACCTGAAAAGTCCAAGTTGAGTCATAAAATTCTTTTTAGATTTATTTATTTGAAAGAGAGAGAGATCTTCCAACTGCTGGTTCACTCCCCAAATGACCATAATGGCCAGAGCTGGGCTCATCTTGACGCCAGGAACCAGGAACTTCTTCCAGGTCTCCCATGTAGGTGCAGGGGCTCAAGGACGTGGGCCATCCTCTACTGCTTTCCCAGGCACATTAGCAGGGAGTTGGATTGGCAGTGGAGCAGCCAGGACTCGAACCTGTGCCCATACAGGTTACTGATGGCCCCTGAGTCATATAATTAACCTGAAGATTTGGGGAAATAAAAGGTTTCCTATCAAAGGAGTTTATAGTAAAGTCACAGTTTTCCCAGAATGAGGTTTGATTTCAATTTTAGGTAGGCACCTATTATTTGGAAAATAGATTTTAAAATGTGTTTGCATGTTTTTTTTTTTTTTTTTATTGTTTGGCAAAAGTTGTAATGCACCAAGATGCAATTCCTCTGAATTTCATAGCATTACTAATTCATTCATGATTAGAAATAAAAATCCTCAAAGGGGAGAAGAATATATGTTTGGTTGTTTTTAAAATCTTTCCAAGTGTCTGCTGTTCCACTGTAGAAAGCTCTTAGAGTAGTGACTCCAGCTTAAATGTGATTTCCGGCCGGCGCCACGGCTCACTAGGCTAATCCTCCGCCTTGCGGCGCCGGCACACCCGGTTCTAGTCCCGGTCGGGGTGCCGGATTCTGTCCCGGTTGCCCCTCTTCCAGGCCAGCTCTCTGCTGTGGCCAGGGAGTGCAGTGGAGGATGGCCCAGGTCCTTGGGCCCTGCACCCCATGGGAGACCAGGAGAGGCACCTGGCTCCTGGCTTCGGATCAGCGTGATGCACTGGCCGCAGTGAGTCAGCCGCGGCGGCCATTGGAGGGTAAACCAATGGCAAAAGGAAGACCTTTCTCTCTGTCTCTCTCTCTCACTGTCTACTCTGCCTGTCAAAAAAAAAAAAAAAAAAAAAAAAAGTGATTTCCTTGTAGGTATGTTTCCCACAATGTTAGAACAAAACTCCTGTTGGAAACTTATTTGCTCTCAGCATGGAGGGACTGGGGGAGAGTCCCAATCTAGCTATTAACAAACACGAGAAGGAGTGAAGTCAGGCCATCATTCATTCTGTCTTGCTCTCAGAAAACCAAATGAAATGCCAGTCCCATTCCACTTTCTCTGGACGTCTTGCAATACTCTTCTAAACCCTGAAGCAGAGCAGTGGGAGGCGGTACGGAAGGCTGACCTCAGCCAGCGAGCCATCACTGCAGAGCCCAGCAGCGGGTTGTGGGGCACTGTGCCTGGGGAGGATGCACAGAACTTTCTCAATCTGTTTCCATTGATTTGTTGTCTGATTTAAATATAGAGTTCAATATGCAGGTGTGTAAGTGCAGCATAAATAAAATGCATCCTCCTTCAGAGCCAAGGGGCCTTCGTCTGGGGAACTTGCTATAATTTATGAGGAGCGAGGCAGCAGCATACATATGTGGGGTGCTTTGTCACCGGTCAGCATGGAACTGCTTGGAGAGATGAGTTTGGAGGAGAGGAAGTGAGCAGAGGGGGAAGAGAGGATGCCAGAAGGAGCTAAATTGGGGCACAGGGACCTGAACCTTAGAAGCCAATCCCAGAACACGTCTCCAGCTGCTCAGCAACTGCTCCCTAATTACCCTTTGTCCCTGGAGAGTCCCAGAGAGCGAGGATGGGATTTTCTTCGTGAACTCGGGCTTAGGTGGGTGGTTTTCCCCCTTCTCTTGTTCCCTTGGGGGAGGAGGGAGGGAGGGCCTGGAAGGGCGATGCATCACGGTGAGGATGACAAGGAGCTGGCGGCTTCTGCTCCACTTCCTGGCCAGGAGGACTGACGGTGCTGGAGTGGACGAGTCGGGAGCTCCTGGGGTCTGGATGCTGGTGAGGGGTGTGCACCGGGAGGACCACCATGTCCCTCCTGGTGGCAGCACATCAGAAAGTGGATACCACTGTGTCTTCTGGCTTTCCCACCATGCTGGTAAGGAGTATGTGTGTGTGGAGAGGGGAAGAGATGGACAATTCTTACCTTTATTCCTTTGGAATGAGACTTACTGAGGTTTGCATTCTCCCTCCTCAGTTCTTCTAAAACTTCTGATTCCAGCCACCCTTTGTTAAAACTTGAATGCTTCCCAGCGTGCCAAGGCAGGAGGAGGGACCAGAGACAGGAGGGCAGACTTTGCCAGCCACCACTCTAGGAGGGCAGCAGGGATGCTTTCATTGAGCAAGCCGGCGTGGAGCTGGGAGGAAGGGGAGTTCCGGACGCATCCTGATCACAGCCCATTGGGTGGGCTGAGGGTGGCAAGGGAAGGGTTTCTCAATGTGCATGGGAAACAAGGGATATGAGGGATTAGTGAGGCTCCAGCAAAAAGGCAGATGGATACACGAATCCTGGAAACGCAGTTTCTGTGAACTCCAAATTACTATGGAGATTGCATTGCTTTCCCAAGACATAAAGCGAGGAGTCAGCAAAACAGGTAGCGAGTGTGATGTATGGAAGCGAAGCGGCGAGCCGTGAGGTGGTGAGGGGTGGGAGATGAATTACTCAATTCATTAAACAGGGGTGTCTGTGCGCAGAACAACGAAATCAGCATTTTAACCTGGGGGGAGTATGGATTTGTGCCTCCCATTTCTCAAGGGCGCCCTTCCCTCACCCGGGTCAGAGGCAGCCACCTGGAGGCTTGGAGCAGAGAGGCTGGGGCAAAGAGGGCAGTGGCCCTGGGTGTGGGTGCCAGTGAGTGTGTGAGTGTGTGTATACTAGTCCAGGAGGTGTGGGGGGTAAGGGCATTCGAGGAGGGAGCTGAAGGTCTTCCTGCCTTGCTGCTCCTTCCAGGAGCTCCATAGCACACTGTGCACATCTTCACCTTGCCCAGGTGTGCAGGAAGCAGGACCTGGGCTGTGGTGGGGAGGGGGAGGGGCACACTCACGGTTGGGGTGGGGTGATGGAGTCTCCAGAAAAGCCTCAGGCTGTGACCTCTCCAGGGAGAGCAGTGCGGTGCAGTGGTAGGAAGGAGTGGGTGCATGAGGGATGCTGGTAGGACGCATGGTTTGCCCAAGTGTCGTCAGACTGAGAGCAGGGACCACTATGGAAGTCGCTGCAGTGTGGCGACTTAGAGCCCAGCTCACCTGCCGGGTGCTGGGTGGCCCCACCCAACCTGGCTCCAGCAAGACATTCCACCCCTCAGAAACCCTACCCCTGTGCCGCCCACACAGGTCCTAGTGTCTTGCTCCCGAATTCTGAAAGTGAGCTCAGTATGCCAGAGATATCCCCCTCCCACCCAAGAGGAGCCAGAGGAGCAGAGGGAAGAATAACCATTTCAGTGCTGAAAAAGAATAACCCTTTTCACTTTTTTCCCTTTTACCAGGGAGTTGAAACCACTTCCAATAGGCAGTTTACAAAAGGGATGTGTACTGGGGAAGAAAGCTTAGAGTGGCATTATTTTACCTTGCTTTAAGTACTGATTCTTACTGATTGGGAGCCATAGGATGACTCCTTAGAATGGAATGGATTCTTCACCTGAGCAATTTCTAATAGCCCTGGTGCTCCAGGACAGGCAGATTCTCCTCGTTTTTTAATTGATGGCATTTTTGGCAGGAAAATGGGAACCCTTCCTCCAGTGAATGTCTCCAGGTGTTATAGCTGGGGGCTCAGAGAATAATGGAGGAACTGTGTATTTAACACGTAATTTGCAAGCTCATGAGTGACTTCCAAGTTTATTACATTGCAGAGAGATAGTGGTTGGGTCCTATTTGGGAATTTCTCCTCACTTACTGAAAATTGATTCAAATTTGTCATCCTTTCTGGGTTATTAAGCTGTCAAGAATGTTTCTGGTCATAACGCGTGAGAATACAAAGCCCAGGAGAGATGTGCAGTGGCACCTACCATCCCTAGAGAGGATACAGTTTCCTTAGAAGAGGGGAGAAGGAAGGTCAAGCCAAGAAAAACCCGCTGCTCTCCTAAAAGCAATCAGACAGAATGGGTGGCTGGAAGGATAAAGGAGAACATTAGAACATGTGCCAGCTTTGGGAAGAAGGTAACTCCTGGGTCTCCCCCCACCCCACAACAACAATTTAACTTTAATTTTTCACAACATTCCAGATGTTACAAATAAGCTCTAAAGAATAGAAATGTGCCCATCAGAAGAAAGGAGCATTTTCAGACAAGTCAAAAAAAGAAAAGTTAATAAGGGTTGAGCATTTTTCATACTCTATTCAAAAGTTCATACTGAGTTTTAGTTTTTTTTTACTTATTTTAAAATTTTAATTATGTGCACTTATGTGATAATTTGATAGACGTGTGCAATGTGCAATGACCAAATCTGGGTAGTTACCATTTCCACTTCTATATCTTTAGATGTTTACTTGAAGAGGGTGTTTTGTTGACTCTGGCAAAACTACTTATATGTATTTTAGAGAGATCTTTTTGGGTGCTTATTTCAACAAGAAAATAGGGGGAAACTCTAGTTCTTACTTTTATTTTCCTGAATTAAAGAGTTTGCAGTCTTAGAAGAAAATAAACACTCAAGCAAAGCTATCAGAATTTCTCTCAATAACTTTTTAGTAATCATAATAAAATAAAATGCATTTATGATTTTAAAAATGATATATTGTTTAAAAAGAAATGAAGAATTGGACTTATGAAGCAGGGATATTTCCCGTCTTCTTTCCAGGGGTTACACTAATGTGCATTTACTTACAGCTGCTGGGCTCTGCATGCCCCTGCCTTTGCATTTCTCTTTGGCCCAATCATCTATGTGCTCAGTCTATGCCCAGGAGATCTCTCATGAGGACACAGCCCCTGAGTCACTCACTGCCCATCAGTCAGTCTGTGGGCAGCATGTGGACTCCACTGCTGAGGCGCCAAAAGGTTCTTTTAAGCCCCGAACCTTACAGCTGCTTCGTACTGCAATCCTTTCTCCCCCCCTCTCTCTCCGCACACATTCCCCATCTTTGGTTCACATACCGCTCAGATCTGTGGGGCTGTCTCTACTTTGCTAATCGTTCTAGTTTCTCATTTGCCATCATCTTCTAAGCACTACACCAATTTCCTGTCCATGTCTTGCCATCAATAACTCAGTAGGATTCCTTCACATACACTAGTTCCTATTTCCTCCTTCTGATTTTTATGGAAATCCTCATTCTTTCAGTTATTCATTTTTAACACTTTTAAATTATCTTTTATTCCCTATATACAGTCAGTGGCCATGTCCCATCAGTCCCTTCTTCACTGTAAGTGTGGCATCCTCTAATAAACTCTCTTTCTCCCCCTTGCCGTCACTGGCGTTCCCCCATTACTGGGATGTCTCCCAGTAAGCTCCATGTCTGCTGTTCTCGTCTCCAAGGTCTGAGCCAACCCATCTACTGCTATGGGACCACCGTGGGAATGTCTAGTCCCATAGAGCAGGACTAAAAATTTAATTCCAGAATTGATGCAACCTTTTGTGCTCTAATTATGCTATCACTGTTCCCCTCATCCTCTGCATACAGTGAGCACTACAATGAAATTGGATGTTTCACTTTGCTTCTCAGAAACTGTTGGCTCCTGTCTCCCTGCTTCTGCAATGCAGTTCTTTTGCCTACAAAGGCCCTACCTGTACCTAAAATTCTCACCTTTCATATTTATCTCTTGAGATAATGTCCATTGTTTACATGAGTTCTTTATTTATTTGAAAGGCAGAGTTACAGAGAGAGTAAGAGACAGAGAGATATCTTCCATCTGCTGGTTCACTCCCTGAATGGCCACAATGGCCAGCGGTAGGCCAGGCCCAAGCCAGAAGCCAGGAGCTTAATCTAGGTCTCACATGTGGTGGCAGGGTTCCAAGCACTTGAACTATCCTCCACTGCTTTCCCAGGAGCATTATCAGGGAGCTGAATCTGAAGTGGAGCAGCTGGGACTGTATGGACATGCCCATACAGGATGCTTGGATTACAGGAGTTAGCTTAATGGATCAAGCCTCCCAATAGCCGTGGGAAGGAGGGAAAGCCACCTGACACAAACAAATCAACTATTTACAAGCAGCCTCCTGCTATTGAAACTGGAGGACAGTTTCTCTCAAGGGTTCTTTTAAGGAGGGATAAAGAAAGCAGATGCAAATACAACACAGAAATTCAGGAGATGATGTGCTTGATAACATATTTCATAAAAAACTTTCCTTAGAATGTAGCATCAGCATATATTGATATAGGGGGGTATTTCAAAAAGTTCATGGAAAGTGGAAGGAAAATATAAATTTATTCTGGAGCTAAAAAATTTTGGAAAGCCATTCATATAGGAGGTCTTCAAAAATTCATGGAAATGTGTTAAATAAAAAATCTGCATAGATTTCAAAAGTTTTGCACCCAAATAAATTTATATTTTATTATACTTTCCATGAACATTTTGAATCACTGCCTAACTGCAATTAAATGCAAAGCAGAAAAAACAATTCTAAGAGTGAATAAATGTGCCAAAGGAGAAGCACTGGCACTTCCCCTTGCCTAAACTCTACCCATCTTCAGGATCCGGTGAAGCCCCATTTCCTCCACGAGGCCTTTGACGTGCTAAGGCCACAGTGATCATTGCTGCTTCCAAACCCTCGTGGCACCATCAGCTGTGCCATTTAGCAACACAAGGGAGCATTGACTAAAACCTCGAAGTCTGTGTGTCTAAGTAGGCAATATTCCACAAAGGTTGCAATGTGTCATAGTTTATGTTGCTTAAATCCAATGCATAGTTTATTTCCTGGAACCCAGTATGCCCTTGATTTTTTAAAGCCTTAGGATTAATTGGAATAAGCAATCTTCTTGTGTATAAATGTTTTATAACTATAGCATTATAAATGATCTGTGAGAGTACCCCCCCCCCAAATAAACCAGTAAGGTAGGTACCAGAACATGCATTTTCCCCTCCTAACTCATTTCCATTGATAGTCCTCTTGAGTAATTTCCTTCCAAGCTCTTTGAACAGCTTTAAGGTCACCAAAATTTTTAATCAACCCCAATGGATAATTTTTTTGGCATCTAGAAAGACTAAAAGTAACTCAGTGCCTAAAATAATAAATAAAGTAGACTCAAAATGGATAACATGAGGTTTGGCTTTCAAAATATAGTTGCCCTCAAAGTCAGGAAATGATTGTGTCTATGTCTGTTTTATGAAGGTTGAATTTCTTTTGGAATTACCTGCAGAACAAAAGTGTCCTCAACTGTGACAGGGTCACTGAGCTAAGTGAAAGGTAACTTTTCTGAAAGGCAATACTCCCTTTGAATTAAAAAAAAAATCCATATGCCTCTATCTTTCTCTCATGCCTATAATCACTCTAGGCTGTCCATTTAATTCCACCATGGCTACTGAAGGAGGTCTGAATATTAAATTTCATAAATTCATTACTACCTCATGGCAACAGAACCCACCAGTGCCCATCATGGAAGTCATGTCTTGGTCCTCACCAGGAAATGAAGTCATTGTAGAACTCAACTCTCACCCTAGAATGATCAGTGGTGCCTCCTCTCCCCTGGCTGGCTTCTGGACTACTATTCCCTTTCTGACTTTCTTATTCAAGTGTGGAATCCCAGTGTACTTACAGGAACTGCTCTGAGCTGAGATCAAACTGGGAACTTGGTTATTCTATTTTTAAATAGCCATTTCCGATTATGCCTGGGCCTTCAGTAGAATCTTGTTTATCTGGTATGTGAGCGAATAAAACACAGTTTATAAGTCAGTTCCGTTCATCACATATTTTATTGATTGTCTACGCTGATTATGGCAGGCTTGTTTCCTTGTTTCTGTAGTTTACTTCCCTATAATAGAGATCTTTTTATTCTTACTCTGTGAGTGTGAAGACATACATACACACACACACACAAATATAGCCTACCTGTTTTGTATTCAAACAAGCTGATGATGCTCATGTAAATGCAGTTTTACCTTTATCTTTGGTGCCACAAAAAAATCAGGCAGCTGACAGTCAGATAGGGCAAATTCATTTATCAAACATCAACAACAAATAATTACTGGACATCCATTACACCCAACTCTGTTCAGGTGCTGGGATATAGCAGTATACAAAAGAGATATGTCTGTGCTAATGTCACTTACATTTTAATAAAAGAAGTGGAAATAAAAATAAATGCTTGTCAGGTAGTGCTGAACGTTAGAGGAAAAAATAAAGGGATAGGGAGTGGTGGGGAATCATAATTTCAGAAATCAGTGTCAGAGAAGACCTGTCTGATCAAAGGACGTAAGAAGGAACCGTAAGAAATGCAGAAAGGACTGGCACCGTGAGGATCTCTCAGTAGAAGCAGAAGTGTCCCGGTTGCATTCTGTTCTCCCATGGAATCATAGAATGTGAAAAGTGGAAGGAACAGCTGCAGCATCTAATCTAGCATCTGTCATTTCACAGTTTAGGAAAGTGAGAGCAAGAAACGTTAAAGTGTAAGTTCAACTCCACAAAGTTGAGAAGAGAAAGACGTTAGAAACTAGCTGTGCAGAGACCCTTCCAAAAACATGTAACAAAATGTGCAGGAAATAGCTGACATGTAAATTTATAAATCTTCAATCAAATAGTCTATATTCAAACGGCATACTTTAAGAATGTAGTAATATAATATTTGTTCTCAGCAACCACAGATATTATTTTGTAAAATTGTTCTACATCATATCCTTAGGCTGTAGAAAAATATACGAGGGGAACTATCATCTCAGTTCCTAAAATGCAATTTGTGCTTTGGAGTAACACTGGGAAATCTCTGGATGTGTACTTTGATCACCTTGTTCTACACTATAATAACCAGGGACATGACAGCAAACTATAGTCATGGGTCTAAATAAATTAGTGGAGACAATGTTATGAAAAACCCAGAATAGAAACCACTTACTTACAGTGAGATGGGAAGTGATTATGATTCTTCCTTAGTAGCACTTGTATTTTTGAAGAATATCTCCTACAAGTTAAATGTGTCCACCACCCTGAGTCCCCTGTTAAGGCCTTCATAGCAATCCATGCTTGTAAAATTTATCTGTCCTTCTTCTTAGACTGTGAACAACAGGAAGACAGGACTGTATGTGTCTTGCTTTTCATCGCACTCCAACCTTACTCCAGTGCTTAGAATTCCTTGAATAAATAGTCCCATGCTTGGAGAGTCAATAAATAGTGCCTCTATATTCACAAAAGTTTACTTTTTGTTCATTAACTTAAAAACTGTAGAGAGTTCTCAGAGTAGGAGACAAGAAGCTGTCATGGGACTTCTAAGTTATTGAACATGATCAATGACTGATGTTGTCTGCAGGAAGAGTTAAGCTTCCTCCATACGCATGTAAGCTACAATTAGAGTCCGTTGTGTCCTCAAACACAGTGTGAGCAGCCCAAACCTCATCTAAAAGGAGAATCAGGCAACAAGAGAGTCATATTTTCCCAGAACCTAACTCCCCAGAGGCAGAAAATGTATATAAAATAGTTGGGAAAATAAGTAACTTTGCCTTGCAATGTTTACAATACACTCACTGCACATTTAAAGTAGAAAGGAAATGAGTAGATTCTGGGCATGAAGGTATTTCCTTTTAGCACCAGATCTATTTTTTGTAATTGTCAGAACCACTGAGGAAAATTACTAAAGAACCTAAACATTGTTTCACAGACAGAAAATATTTTGACATTTTCATTTCAAATCAAGACGCTGGAGTACAGCTCCCCTCAAGGAGCCATAAAACTTAGAGCAGGTACCAGGAAATAGATGGAGCTGTGCTTCCTCAATAGCTTCATGCAAATTGTGAGCCATCTGCACCTAGAAAGACTGTAGTTCCCTGTCTGCCAGTAGAAGGCTGGGATCAATGATCCACTGCAGTTTCTTTTAAGATCCTGATACACAATTGTTGGTGCAGACAAGTTCTAGATAACGGCTTACCTGCTGTCAAATAGATTATATACTCCCTGCACATGCAGGGCCAGGTACCCTGCTATTGACTTCACAGGGTGAGTACCGAGGGTTGGTTCAGAAGAATTGAATTTCCTGACCTTGGGAAGGTATTTTGATTTCTGCATTTTCATATTTAATAAGACAGATTTGGAATAAGAGAAAAAAATATTAATGATAGCTAACATTTCCTGGGCACTTATGTGTCAGGTATGCTTCTATATATATATTCATTGATGCAATCCAAATAATTCTATGACCAGATATGACTGCTATTTTCCTTTCATAGATGAAAGCCTAAGTGACTTACCCAAGGTCATTTAGGTAGCAGGTCAGGCTGTGTGACCGGGGACCCAGGGTCTGAACCATGCGGACACACGATGCTTGTGTTATGCACAGCATCAGGCCCAGACCCAGAGATTCAACCAAGGGAGAGGACAAGGAAGGAGAGGATAGGCAGATTGCAAGGTGGGGATACCTTTCATATAGGATATCTTTGTTGGCTGCTGTTGTCTTCCTAGATGACATGGTTAATTTTAGTCATCACCTTGAATCAATTAAGAAATACCTAGAAACCTAGAAAATTATTATTTTTTATATGTCTATAGAGTGCTTCCAAACAGGATTAGCTTGTGAGTCTGGGTGGACTAAGTGGAGAGACCCAGCCTTACTGTGGGTGGACCCCATCAAGGCTGGGGATCTGGAAACAATGCAATGGAGAGGAATTGATTCCTCACTCTGAGAGCTGGGGTGGCAGGATGCCTGAGAATGCTGCCCGCCACCTTCCACCTCTGCCTTCCTCCCTCCCTCCTGCCTGCCTTGCAGATGTGCTCCGCGGCGGGACACGGAGTAGGACCAGATACCCTGCACATCATGATGGAGGCTCTGCAGCAATTCAGGGTTCGTCTTAGCGACTCCTCCGGGAACACAGAGAGCACCCCATCACCCTTCTGGGAGAATGTTCTCCCAACATGCCCCAGAGCCGGGTGTGAACAGTGGTGCTAATCTCAAGGTCTTCGCAAGCCTTAATCAATAAGCCATTAATTATAGTCATCTAAACCTTATTAAAATCCTGCGGAAAGGATAGGGCTCAGTGACACTGAGCTTATTAAACTCTTTCTTCGGACAAATTCTTAAAGATATAAAACCATTGCAGTGAGTGTGTTCTGGTTAGTGAATGCCCAAGCAGAGGTCTGTCTCCCAGTGCTGAGGCATCTCTGTTGTATTCAGGGCCTCCACCAAAAGCGATTTTGAAGCCTTGTCAATTTGTTTACATTGGAGAGTAGTCGCTGATCATTGAGTTACGTGACTTTCCAAGCCCTTTCACACTTCTGAAAAATTCTTCATGATCTCTTTCTTTCTCCCTCACTGCACTGAAGAAACATTTAGAACTTCCCAAAGACCGATTTTCCCTTGAAATGTTGTTATTATTATTATTATTATTAAAGTTGCTGGCCGGCGCCATGACTCACTTGGCTAATTCCTCCGCCTGTGGAGCTGGCACTCGGGGTTCTAGTCCCGGTTGGGGTGCCGGATTCTGTCCCAGTTGCTCCTCTTCCAGGCCAGCTCTCTGCTGTGGCCCGGGAGTGCAGTGGAGGATGGCCCAAGTGCTTGGGCCCTGCACCCTATGGGAGACCAGGAGAAGCACCTGGCTCCTGGCTTCGGATTAGCGCAGTGCACCGGCCACAACACGCAGGCCATAGCAGCCACTTGGGGGGTGAACCAAAGGAAAAAAGGAAGATCTTTCTCTCTGTCTCTCTCTCACTTTCTGACTCTGCCTGTCAAAAAAAAAAAAAGTTGCTAAAAACTTTGTATTTAAAATTTTAAGATGAAATAAGGAAAAGCAATCTGTATGATTTAGTTCCCTAGAGGAATAAAAGAAGATATGGACAATTGTTCCCATTTTATTGGTGCCACCTTGGGATAGCTTTGTCACTACCCAGTCTAAGCAGATGGTACCACAGGGGTGCTTGGGTTTTTCTGAATTCCTGCAGATTCTGTTTTCTGCATTACTCTTTGGGACTTATCATTTATATATATTATATTTATATATACATTTATATATAAATATATATTTATATGTATATTTATATATATTTTTATATATATTGTGTATTGTTTCACAAGTATATGTTTTCTAAGTTGCTGCCATGTCAAGTTTTATTTTGTAATATTTTGAGTTTAAAAAACTTTAAACTTTAAAATGTTAAGTATAAAGATAAAAAACTCAGTTTGGGTATAAAAGTTATCTATCCTATGAAGAAGAAGTGAGTAAATGGATTACATGTAGTTTGGGTAAATAATCATATTAAGTACAGTGCATGTATTCAACCTTCTGCCAGGGGTATTTATGTGTCCCAGGGAGAATAGGTGTGGCTGCCTTCCTAGGCCTCTGACCAGCTTTGTCTGAAGGATAGTGAGTAGCTGCCCATGTAATAGAATTTGTGAATCACTAAAAGCAAGACTTGACCTCACATATCTATTTTATAGACCTGATACAGTGCCAGAAAGCTCTGAGTTTCTCAGCTCAAAGCCTTAATGCTAAAAGCTTTCTAAACACATAATTTCTAGAGGATTTGGCCATATTATATTAGTTGTTGTAATGTGAAGGCCCTGGCATAGTACCCAGATTGTACCGAAACTATTGGATAACCCTTTGTATGTTGGTGCATCATATCATGGTGAGTGCAGGTAGGAGGTGGGAAATGGGTGAAGAGCACTGGCTCATGTGATGAAACCTGTCGCTTGATAGAGGCAGTGTTGGGAAGAACTCTGAGCGTGCATATATTGTGGCATTGGAGGAAGGGGTGCTGAGGTCATTGGGCAATGCCTGTCATGGGTGCGTGTGGGAAGACGAATATCACAGTGTCTTACATTGTCATCTCTGTTTTAGAGTCTGAGGATGCTAGGATGGATTTGGCTTGAGAAGTTGATAATAAACTTTCAAAGGGAGAAATATGGATGAACAGAAAATTCTAGCTCTGCCTAAGTCGCAGCTGAGCCCAACTCTGCCCCTATCTTTTCTGGAAATGTCAGGATACCTGTCCTCATGGTATCTCAGAGCCTTGAGTTCAGGTGAAAACAGAATCTTTGGAGGGAAATTTGAAAAAGGGAAAAAGGGAGAGAATGAAGTGATTTCTCAGGTTTTCAAGAAAGGAGAAGGTGTCTTGTTTTCATCTTTTTTTTTTAAGACTTATTTATTCAAAAGGCACATTTACAGAGGGGTCGGGGGGAGGAATCTGCCATCTACTGGTTCACTTCCCAAATAGTCACAATGGCTAGGGCTAGGCCAGACTGAAGCCAGGTGCCTGGCATTCCATCCAGTCTGGCAGGGATTCAGATATTTGGGCCATCTTCCACTGATTTCCTGGGCACATTAGGAGGAAACTCGATTGGAAGTAGAGCAACTAGAAGTCAGACTGGTACCCATATGGGATGCCAGCATTCCAGATAGTGGCTTAACCCACTGTGCCATAGCACCTGCCAAGTGGTTAGTCTCTAAGTAAAGAGAAAGGTGAGGTTGGTGCTGACGTACTGGGAACTGCTTTGCTCAGTTCCACTCAGTTGTTGATTGCTGTGGGTGAACCAAAGAGCTCTTTGCTAAGCACTCCAGTGGAGTGGGACACCATCCAGAATGACTACCGAGAGCTTATGAATCTTTATTAATGTATATGTACCAGATAATGAGATTGAAAGAGAAAATATAAATGTTTGTAGGTACTTTGGGTATGTAAGTTTTGAACAATGAGGAACGATTTAAGAAGAATGAGTATTGCATCAGTTTAGCCAGGCTCAAAATCAATAGACATTTGGTAAAAACTAGACTTGTAGCTACTGCGAGCCAAGCACCACAGAAAACTGTGCTTCTGGGATGGGTGTGTGGCCTTGTGATGAAGATGCCTCTTGGGATGCCTGCCTCTCAAATCCGAGTGCTGGGGTTGGAATCCTGGTTCTGCTGTTGATTCTAACTTTCTACTTAAGTATCCTCATATATGCAGCAGGTGAGGGCTCAAGTAGTTGGGTCCCTGCCACCCACGTGGGAGATCCTGACTGCGTTCTGACTGCGTTCTGGGTTCCTGGCTTTACCTACCCAGCCCTGGCTGTTGTGGGCTTCTGGGAAGTGAACCTGTGGATGGGAGTCTGTTCATTCTCTCTCCCCGCCCCCCCCCCCCCCCCGGCCAAATAAATGGAATAAATGAAAGAAAAAGGACGCATCTGGTCTTGGCTAGTCTCAGTTGTGCTTTGCCACATGTTAGCTCATTGGCTAGACTGCTTCTACTTATGCTATGGCTTTACTCTTTTTTTTATTAAATTATTTATTTATTTGAAAGCCATAGAGAGAGAAAGAGAGAGAGAGAGATCTTCTATCTGCTGTTTCACTCCCCAGTGGCCACATTGGCCAGAGCTGGACCAGGTCAAAGCCAGAAGCCAGGAGCTTCATCCTGGTCTCTCACATGGGTACACGGACACAAGTACTTGGACCATGTTCTACTGCTTTTCCAGGCACATTAGTAGGGAGCTCGATTGGAAGTGGGGCAGCTGGGACTCAAATCAGTGCCCATATTGAATGCTGGCGTTGCAGGCAGTGGCTTAATCTGCTATACCTAGTGTCTTATTCTAGACTGGGCATGCCTGGGTCTTAACTGAGGCAGCCCTGCTCCTTATGGCTCTCCTTCTCTTCCTCCTCTGCTAGGAGGCATAGTGTTTGCATAGCCATGGTAGAAATGCAGGAAAGCAATTGATTGCATGCAAGATCTCCTGACAGCCAGGCTCAGAGCAGGCACATTGTCATTTTCCCCTTGGTCTGTGGCTCCAAGAACATCATGTGGCTAAGTAAGAGGGCGATAGACTCCATCTCCTTTACAAAGGAGCTGTTGCATGCACCATATTGGCTGTGGATAAACAGAGTGTGGAGCATTAAGGCCTTTAGTTCAGCTACAACATTTGGGTTGGTCTTCAGTCTCATTGATGTTATCTGTGAACCTCCAGACCTTTAATATTCCCATCAAGTCATTAGGAAGGTGATTGCAGTAGAGGCATGAGTGGATGCCTCTGCCGGCGTTTATCATGACTGGCTTTTACCCTCGCTGTCAACGTTGTTTTCATAGACTGGTTGAGGTTAAGAACCCTGAATCGGCATCAGTCAGGGATCTGTCAACATTTACTGAAGAGCCGCTTGATGAGAAGCATCTGCTACCTCCTGGGTTCATGGGTTCATGGGGACATGGGATGAGAAGAACTTTTGTTGACTGAGTCATCACCTCATGTCAGGAACTGTGTCAAGAACCTTTTAACCCCCAAAGTATATGAGATAGAGACTTTGTTGAGAGGGTACTTTATGCATCCTTTCACTGTTGGTTCAGGCATTTATCCAAAGTGTAAGGAGTTCTTGGAGCCATCCGTCATAAAGAAAAGAGACCCCATTTCCAGGATTTGTGCTTGAATGCAGAAAACAAAAATTTGCAAGTGAAGTTTTCTGCAGCTCTGGTTATGTCTGTATTTTTTATATGTGGGAAACAATGATAAATATTTGTCCTCCAAACTCTGAAATGATTTTAACATTTACCAGAGCATGTATAACTCGAAGCTGCAAAGGAGAAGAAGCTACAGAGGAGAAGAACCCATTTGTCCATTCCTCGATAGTATTAGCTGACATTTTGTCCATTAGCTTCGGGAGGTTTAAGCGATTATATAGGTGTTTTCATGAATTTTAACTTGTTTAAATTGTTCCAGTTTTGCTGCATTTTGCATATACACTTGGAGTCAGTGCATTAAGGAGTTTCATTTCTTTTAAGTGTTTTGAGACCCAGACTCAGAACAGACACTGCCACTTCCCTCGTGGTCTATTGTGTCAAGCAAATCACCTGGCAAAGTAATAGGGAGATGTGTTTCCTTCATTTTCAGAAGGAACTGTAATGCCACATAGACAGGTTTGGTCCCTGCACATTTGACTCACTTACTAGTTGTTAATGTTTTAAAGAAGCTCATGTTGGTCTGTTATGGCAAAAGATTCATTGCCTTCTGGCTTTTTCTGTGTTCATGGTTTTGAAAATACAGGTACAATCAGACCTACAAACCACGACCACAGCAATATCATTTCATGACTTACAAAAGGCAGTGTTAAGCATGATACAAATTCTTATTCTCCAAGTGTATACATCCACCAACAATGGAAAGAAGCTGAGATTATCTGCAAAGACTTCTTTTTCAGATTCTTCTTAGAGATCTTCACTCACAATTCCTACCCCAAGGAAACAACTCATTTGGTTAGGCTCTGATCTAAATCTGCTCTACCGTGTCAAACAGTCTGAAGTGGCTGCCTGGGTCATCTGAGAAGTAGGCCAGCTCTGTCTGGGGGCTTCAGCAGTCTGCCTGGCTTCGAATGGGGGCATCTAATTGGAGCCGATTCCACTGGTACTCAGTGGTTAGTCCTGAGGTCACACCCAGGATCTGACTTTCAAGAACACTATTCTGAAAATGAAAGTAGATTGCCTTAAAGGAAGCCTATAAAATCAGTAACATTGATTAGTATCTCATCAAGATTTTGGCTTTGGGACTAGGACAGGGTGGAAAGGCTGGAAGAATGTTGCTCAAGGGGGAAAGCTGGAAGGACCCTCGCAGGGAAAGAACCCAGAAGGTTGGACCTGGATGGCTGCTGTCCTCCCAAGGAAGGATGGTTTGGGATGAGGATGTGTGGCACACCCCACGGAGGGAAAGGACAGAGTGGGTCAGATTTCCCTAGGGCTTCGTTCACCCTCACGTTGACTGTGTGGCCCATGTGTGCTTTGGAGGAGTAGTAGAGCTCCGCTTTGCATTCTAGACACTGGCCACTGTGGGAGCTGGCAGGCAACTGCTGCTGCCTACATTCGGCAGCATTCCATAGGCCCTGTGCTCAGTCCCTTCAAATCCTGCCTGCCTTATCTCAATGGGGTCAGCAGGGCTGAAGACTATAGAGTCTTAAGGCTGTGGCTATTTCTGGGTTGGCCGTGAACCTGGAGGAAGACCTTGGGGAGGACCTATCAATTAAAGACCTATCTTAGTGTCAGTGCTAAGCAGTCCTGACAGTGGGGGTGAGCCACAGTGATTGGGGGACCAGCACGTACACACTGGAGTGTCTACACTTTCGTTGGCCTTGTAATGAAACACTGCATGGTACCTCACAGTGGAGTTACCCTCTGTGCTGGGTGGACCTCAGGATGTTGGGGTGCAAGTTTTTATTTTACCTAGCAAGGATGAGAATCAGTCTTATTTGCAGATTTCATGATGCCCTTTGTGGTAGCAAGATGTGAAATTAAGTGGCTAGAGGCAGAAATAGGTTTCGCTGTGGGTTTTGTTACCATAGTTATTTCCAGATTCTTTCCAAATGTCCACAGGTGTGCTCAAGTACTAAATTCAGCTGCCTTTGAAGCCACAGAAAGGCCTCAACAGGTGATGGTGTCTTCCACCAGCAAAGTGAATGTTATATAATTCTCTTGCTATGGGGCAGGCTCTGAAGCCTCACGGCCTTAGTTAAAACCCCAGTTCCACCCCTGACTACTGGTGGGATTTTGCCCAAGCTGTTTCACCTTCCTCTTCATCAATTCCTCACCAGAAAACTGAAGCCATATTGTATGTACTTCCATCGTAGGATTCTGTGAAAATTAAGTAAGTCAATCTATGGGCAGCACTTAAAAGAGTATCTGGCTTCTTAGGAAGTCCTCAGTAATTAATGGTCACCCCATATATAGCCAGTGATATCTTCAGCAGCTCTGGTTGGCTTTGCTGGGTATTTGGCATAGGCAACAAAAACACAGAGTGACTTTTGCTGTTTTAGGGAGGTAGCTACCTCCCACTGAAAGGGGCTGGGTTTTCAGCCTCACCCAAGCAGTGGCTTGTGGGAGATAGGCAGCCCTTGCTACTAGAGGGTTAGGAAGCGACCATGAGCAGAGCCTGGGTGTTGTGATTATTGCAAGCACAGGGCCTTAACTGTGCCCTGTGTGAATCCCATGAGAAAGAATGTGAGTGGTGCCCTCTGGTGTTGGAGCTGGAGACAATGCATCCAGAGGCATTATCTAACATTGCCTGCACTTGCCCAAGCTCTTCACTTTCCCACTGATTGACATGTATTTGTACTTCTTGTAAAACAATCTCATATTCGTATCTGAGGGTAAGACATTACATTGCTCCTTTCACTTTGTAGAGTGATTTAATATTCATGGTAGGTTCATGGTAGGTTTTTTTTTTTTTTTTTTTTTTTTTCCCAAAGCTTGGTGTGCTTGAATCACCCATTGAGCATTTTTTCTGCACACACTGTGGTCCCATGCTTGGGAAGCTGTTCTGGAAGGTCTTCCAGGAGGACTCGGCCATCTACATTTTCAAGAATTCCTCAGATATCCAGGGAAAATACCCTCTAATTGTTTTGCTCGTTTATTGTTGGACAGATACTGTTGTCTCCATTTTATAAATGAGGAAACACGCCAGTGCCATGGCTAACTAGGCTAATCCTCCGCCTGCGGTACCAGCACCCAGGTTCTAGTCCCAGTTGGGGTGCCAGATTCTGTCCCGGTTGCCCCTCTTCCTATCCAGCTCTCTGCTGTGGCCCGGAAGTGCAGTGGAGGATGGCCCAGGTCCTTGGGCCCTGCACCCCACGGGAGACCAGGAGGAATCACCTGGCTCCTGGCTTCGGATCTGTGCAGTGCGCTGGTTGCAACATGCCAGCCATAGCGGCCACCTGGGGGAGTGAACCAACGGCAAAGGAAGACCTTTCTCTCTGTCTCTCTCTCTCACTGTCCACTCTGCCTGTCCAAAAAAAAAAAAAAAAAAAAAAAAAGAGGAAACAAATACTTAGATTGAGATTTGTCTGAGGCCACAGAATTAGTTAAGATATTTTTAGGGTAATTGCGCTCCTATTTTTTAGCCAATATTTTCTAAATCTCAATGACCTAACCCTAAATGTGTACTCTGATGCATGTGTGAATGTGTATTTCTCACAGCACAGTTGAATGCCAGCTGGGTGGTTTCCCCGGGCAACTGCTCCTCAGGGGTCTCACAAATCTTTCCATGACTCTCTCCCCGCTTCTGTGGCCCCTGCCCCTTAGGAGCAGAGGAGCAAGTGGGCTGATTCCATGGCTAGCCTGGCATCGCTGGTCATCATTTCAGTTCGCATCCTGTTCTCCAGAACGCAGGCATGCCATATCATGCAACTTACCTTGAGGCAGTGACTCTGCGCTGTGTTTTCCTGTATGTTCAGAAAAAATCGACCCAGAGTGCTGGGCGCACGCTGTAGTTTCTACCACGACTAGTGATCATCAAAGTGAAACCTAAGCAGTGAGAATCTTCTTTACATGACGCCTATGTTTTACTCATAACCCAGCAAGGTAGTTATCTCACCATCTTTTAAAAAGATATGTTTACCTGTTTATTTGAAAAGGAGAGTTGAGAGAGCGAGAGTGAGAGCGCGCTTCCATCCTCTGCTTCATTCCCCAAATGGCTGCAACAGCCAGGGTTGGGACAGGACAAAGCCAGGAGCCAGGAACCAATCCTGGTCTCCCACATGGGTTCAGGGTCCAAGGACTTGGGCCATCTTCTGCCTTCCCCGGCACATTGGCAGGAGCTGGATCAGGCGTAGAGCAGCCAGGGTTGGAAACAGTGCTTATATGGGAGGCTGGTGTTGCAGGTTAACCCTCTGCAGGTGCCACAATGGCGGCCCCTGCCCACACTTGAAGAATAAAAAACTGCAGAACTCGGGTTCTTCGACTGTCATCTGAGCGCTATTTTCTTTCACTAACTGAGATTTCTTACTGCTTGGAGTGTGCTATGCCAGTGGACTTCAGAAACATCAGGCACTGCACAGCATCTTGCACATTTTATATTTCCATGCATTTTTTTTTTTTTTGACAGGCAGAGTGGACAGTGAGAGAGAGAGAGACAGAGGGAAAGGTCTTCCTTTTGCCATTGGTTCACCCTCCAATGGCCGCCGCAGCTACCGCGGCGCACCGCGCTGATCCGATGGCAGGAGTCAGGTGCTTCTCCTGGTCTCCCATGGGGTGCAGGGCCCAAGCACTTGGGCCATCCTCCACTGCACTCCCGGGCCACAGCAGAGAGCTGGCCTGGAAGAGGGGCAACTGGGACAGAATCTGGCGCCCCTACCGGGACTAGAACCCGGTATGTCGGCACCGCAAGGCGGAGGATTAGCCTAGTGAGCCGCGGCGCCGGCCTCCATGCATGTTTGAAGCTCCCTTGTACTACCACGTGGGCTACAGACTTAGGTTTAAGAAAGTCTCACTGCCAGGAGGGGAGAAACAAGTGTAAGTGTGCCGGGATGCTTTGCTGTTACTGAAAGGAAATGCTGAAGTCTTCTACTTTAAATCTCTTCACACCTCTCCCGAGGGCCTTCTCTCCCAACAGCTCACAGAAGTATCCCTTTTGGCCAGATTAGCAGCTGCAATGAGTGCAGCATTAGGAATATCATCTAGAACCCACGGGAGGGCTCTTGCATGTCAGCACATCCCTGCGATTGTTCCCTCCTTAACACACAGGAGGTGACTGACATACACCAGGAAGCCGCTTCCTCCCTGTAAACCGACGAGGCCTCTCTGGGAACTCAACGGTCCAGGAAGAGTTAGTCTTGGTAAATTGTATTCCTCCAGCTTTAGCTTGTTCTCCCTAATGGTAATGTTTGTTCAAGTCAAGCTCTGCTGAAGCCAGTTCCTCTGGGAGTTAAGAAGCCTTAGCACACCCAGGGAGCCACTGCCTCTCAACATGCGGTCTAAGGGTGTCTCAAAGTTCAGGCCTGAGCAGCCAGCTCCAACTCTGAGCTCATCCTCCTTGGAAGATAAACGGGGGCCAGTCAAGAATCACTTTCACCTGGAAACCTTTGGCGACTGAAGCTTCAGCTGAAAGCAACAGATGTCCAGGCCCTGCGTGAGTCATTCCTGACCCTTTTCTGGACTGCACGGGAAGGAACCCAGAGACCTAGCCAGCCACAGCCTTGCTGGTAAAAGATGGACAGCAGGGGTCCTGACCACACCTGAAGGACGATGGTGTTCTCTCCCCTTGTCTCAGCCGTGACTCACTTTCAGTACTTGCACGCCTCATCGTTAATTCCTGCTATCATGTCAGAAGGAAAAGTACATCTCTCTTCCCTGCTCTCCTGGGCCCTAAGCCCTTATACCAAGAAGTAGTCATCCTGCCTCACCCTAACATTGGCTTCTCCAACATGGAGAGATTTAAGGATGCAGCTTAGTTAGAGAGTCCAAGCATGAAAACACCTGAAATAGTTGAAACTGCTTTCCCAGACACTTAGAGAAAAATAGAACTGTATATGAGGCATTTCATCCGCGTTACCTATCTTTTATAAGGAGATGGATACCTCGGTGAAGTTCACATCCCTGAAGTCACATAGGTAATTATAGGGAGACACAGCTGAAAATAGGTGCATTTCTGCTACTGGAAGCAACTGTGCTGTAACGCCCCTGTAAGGAAAGCATCAGCGGAAGGTGAAAGTCAAAGTCATCTACTTTCCTTCTAAGTTTTGTTCGGTGTTTAACTTTTCCTGCCCTGAAACAGGCTTGCCTCTGAGGAGGCTGATCCAACCTAGTTTGAACAATGCCTGATTTTTGCCTTTCGTCAAAAGCCTCTAAATAAAGAATACAAATCAGCTTAACTTTGCCTGCAAGGTCTGGCTGTGTTTCACACACCTTCAGAACAGAATGCAGCAAATCCGCCTCAGCAAACATGTGCATACGACTTTGGTCTGAGCCTTCAGGAAAGCAATTTATAGACAGATACAGCTGGAGCCCAGAGGGCCCTGGCACGTTGCAAAATCAAAGAGAGTCCAGAAAGCTCACTGCTGCCTCAGACCACCACTCAAGTATCGTCTGAAATAATGGACGTCAGAGCCAAATTCTTCAGTTAAACCAGAGTCATTTTTTATCACGGCATCTACTGCTTCAAATGATTTCTTATGAGTTAATGAGCCCCTATACTTGCATACCAATGTTTTGTTTTATTTTAAACCAAAAAAATTAAATATAGGATTGGGCTTTATTCTCCGTATCTACTTTTCTATCAATTCTGATAGCAATTAAATATTGAGCCACAGAATAGTTCTCTCTTTAATTGATTTCTTTAAAAAAGTTGGCTTTTATTTTTATCAGTGATAAATGATGGTAGCTGAACTTGAAGGAATTTAGACTGAGGTCATTGAAGTAGCCCATAGTTTTGGAAATTTTTATAAACTCCAACTGTGCAGTTGGATTGAAATTGCACTAAGAACAGGCTTCCATGCCAGACTTGTGCCCAATTCCATTTGGTTTCTGGCTGAAAATTCTTGAAAAATGGTATTTGGTCTTGTTTATTTGGCACTTCAATTGCTGGTTCGCCTGGCTCTCTTCCTGGTCAGAAATAGTCAGAACTGGAAGTGGCGAGTTCCGTGGCAGTAGACAGGAGTCATTTAAGCCTGAGAGCCCTAGACCTGGTACCAGCAGTGATGTGGAAAGCAAGATGACCCCTGTGGTAGCACCTCCATATCCCCTCAGGTTGCCTTGTAGGGCTACAAATACCCCTTCCCCCTTTCCCTCCCAAGAAAGAAGGTCCTGACAGCTGCCCTGGTCCAGTTCTGTTCCCAGGGCTTGCCAACTACATCACAGACTTTCTACTTGGGATGGGGAGTAATGGTAGGATGGATGACTGTCCTACTTTCTAGCAATGAAAAATGAATGCCTCACATCCGGATGCTAATGAAAACTTGTCTGTGTAGCTGGTGTTTTCATTGGGATACCCCACTGCTTGATTTGTAGTGTTTTGGATGAACACTCTGAGCTGTCTTTGGATCACTCCATAGCACAGTAGGTAGCTGAGATCTAAGCTTATCTCAATAGGGAGTTAAAAATGTATCATTTTTAAGTGGGCTGAGAGACATAAAAATAAACTTTAGTACATGAACTTTAAAAACTTAAAAGTGATAAAAAATGTTGTTTATATTTTCAGTAAACATATCCAAGGAAAAAGATACTGATTTGATATAATATTATTTCTATCCTAAGCATTCTCCCCCACTTGAGGCAAATATTCGTTTGGAAGCAGTATTTAAGGCTGGTAGCCAAGCTCATCAAACAAACAAAAAAAAAGCAAGTTTTTTTTAAGAGATTTATTTATTTGAAAGAATTACACAGAGAAGGAGAGGCAGAGAGAGAGAGAGAGAGAGAGAGAGAGGTCTTCCATCCGCTGGTTCACTCCCCACTTGACTGCAACAGCTGGAGCTGCGCCAATCCAAAGCCAGGAGCCAGGAGCTTCTTCCTGGTCTCCCATGTGGGTGCAGGGCCCAAGGACTTGGGCCATCTTCTACTGCTTTCCCAGGCCATAGCAGAGAGTTGGATCAAAAGTGGAGCAGCCAGGACTTGAACCAGTGCCCATATGGGATGCCAGCACTGCAGGTGGCGGCTTTACCCACTACGCCACGGCACCCCCTACCCCAAAAGCAAGTTTTTAAACATAATGGTATTCTGTAAGAATGAACTTAAGAAAGGTACCAAATGCATCCTTAAGATTATTAATAGCAAGTTTAGCACTGGAAGGACCTGTCTGACAATCTTATCCATCTTTCTTTTCGCTGAGTTTCAGACAAGCAATGGTTCCTAATATCACAGAGTTAGCAGGTTAGAGAGCTCATCTTAAAACCTGCAAATGGTGACTCCTATATTAATATTCTTATCATGAAGCCATAACAAATGGTGGCCAGAGGGACAGTGACAACAACAGCTTTCACTAAGGATCTTCATGTACTGTTATCTCATTATAGCAAAAGGACCAAGTAGATACTATCATCTCCACTTCCAAGATGCTGAAACTCGAGCTCAGCAGGCGCTGGGCCTGGCAACAGAGACTCCGGTTAGAGATCTGTGTCCCACACTGGACTGCCCAGGTTCCGTTCCCAGCTCTGGCATCTGATTCCAGCTTTCTGCTAATATGAGCCCTGGTAGGCAGTGGCGTTGGCACAGGATTTTGGGCTCCTGCCACCCATATGGGAAACTGAGTTTGAGTTTCTGGCTTCTGGCATTGGCCCAGCTCACACCTGGCTGTTACAGGCTTGGAGAGTGTGTGAGCAGATAGGAGCGCTCTCTCTCTTTCTGTCTTTGCCTCTACTTCTATCAATTCCTCAAATAAAAATAGATGTTTAAAAATTTTAGAAAATAACTCGGGCTCAGAAATAAAGGAGGAGAGTGTTAGAGGCAGATTCAGTACATAGGATGGTCTAACCAGAGAATGAAGCACTTTCTTTCTTTATTTTCTCCTCACTACAGAATACCTCCAAGGTAGTGTGGGTTCAGTTTTAGACCACTGCAATAAAATGAATATTGCAATAAAGTCATACAATTCTCCCCTGCACTATAAAAGTTAGTTTTACACTATAGTCCTTTTATACTGCAGTGCGTAATAGCATTATACCTAACAATCCAATGTGCATACCTAATTAAAATACTTTAGTTTTTAAAAATACTGATGATAATCTGGACTTTCAGTGAGTCATATTACTTTTGCTGGTGGAGGGTCTTGCACCAGTGTTGATGGCTGAATATTGATCAGGGTAGTGGTTGCTGAAGGCTGGGGTAGCTGTGGCAGTTTCTTAAAATAAGACAACAGTGAAGCTCGCCACATTCTTTCTCCCTCCCTCCCTCCCTCCCTCCCTCCCTCCCTCCCTTCCTTCCTTCCTTCCTTCTTTCCATGCAGAGTGGACAGTGAGAGAGAGAGAGACAGAGAGAAAGGTCTTCCTTTGCCGTTGGTTCACCCTCCAATGGCCGCCGCGGCTGGCATGTTGCTGCCGGCGCACCGCGCTGATCCGATGGCAGGAGCCAGGTGCTTCTCCTGGTCTCCCATGCGGGTGCAGGGCCCAGGAACTTCGGCCATCCTCCACTGCACTACCTGGCCACAGCAGAGAGCCTGGAAGAGGGGCAACCGGGACAGAATCCGGAGCCCCGACCAGGACTAGAACCCGGTGTGCTGGCACCGCCGGCGGAGGATTAGCCTATTGAGCCGCAGTGGCGCCGGCCTCTAGTTACTTTCTGTACCAAAGTCCTGAACTCCTCAAAGTCATCCCTGAAAGTTGAAATCCACTTCTTCCAAACTGTTGTTAATGTTGATATTTTGACCTCCCCATCCATCATGAATGTCCTTAACAGCATCTGGAATGGTGATTCCTTCCCGGAAAGTTTTCAACTTACCTGGATCCATCAGAGGAATCATTAACTATGGCAGTGATGACTTTATGAAATGTGCTTCTTAAATTAGACTTGAAGTTATGAAATGTGCTTCTTCAATAATTAGACTTAAAGTCACTTCTTGACCCACTGGCTCCAGAATGAATGTTATGTTAGCAGGCATGAACCCACCATGGATCTCATCGTTTATCTCCATCAGAAATCTTCAGCGATGAAATGCATTGGTGATGAAAAGCAATATTTTAAAAGAATATTTTCTGAGCAGTACATCTCAACAGTGGGCTTAAAGCATTCAGTAAACCTGTTGCCAACAGCTGGCTATCATCAGGCTTTTTGGTTACATTTATAAAGCACTGATAAAATACGTTTAGCATCATTCTTAAGGACCCCAGAATTTTCAGGTTGGTAAGTGAGCACTGGCTTCAACTTGCAGTGATCAGCTATATTAACCCCAATAGGAGATTCAGCCTCTCCATCGGACCTCTGAAGCCAGGTGTTGACTTCTCTTCTCTAGCTGTGAAAGTCCTAGGTAGCATATTCTAATAGAAATCTGTTTTGTTTGCTTTGAAAATCTGTCGTGGAGCGTAGCCCCTTCATCAAATACCTTAACTGGATCTTCTGGGTAACATGTTGTACTTCCATCGGCACTTGCTGCTTCACCCTGGCACTTGTATGTTATGGAGATGGCTTCATTCCTGAAACTGCATGAATCAGCCTCTGCTAGCTCTACACTTCTCTCCTGCAGATCCTTGTCTCTCAGACATCACAGAATTGAAGAGAGTTAAGGTCTTGGTTTGTATTAGGCTTTGGTTTCATGGCATGTTGTGGCTGGTTTGATCTTCTATCCAGACTGCTAAGACTTTCTCCGTATCAGTAGTAAGGTTTTTTCACATATCATTCATGTGTTCACTGGAGTATCACTTTTAATCTCCTTCAATAAGTTTTTCTTTGCATTCACAACTTGGCAGCTTTCAGCCTGTTTCAGCTTTTGATATTTCTACTTTTGATTTAAAATGAGAGATGTGTGACTCTTCCTTTCACTTGGACAGTTAGAGGACACCGTGAGGTTAATTGGCCTAATTTCAATATCTAATATTCAAGTTTTTATGTCTCAGGGAATAAGGAGGTCCAAGGAGAGGGACAGAGATGCAGGAATGTCCAGTTGGTGGGGTAGTCACACAATATCTATCTATCAAGATTGCATTCTTTATGGGTGCAGTTTATGGTGTCCCAAGATGGGCACAGCAGTAGCACCAAAGATCACTGATCGCACATCACCATAACAGACAATACCATAGTGGGAAAATTTGAAATACTGTGAAAATTACTGCAAATGACACTGAGTCCCTGCTGTTGGAAAAGCAGTGCTGATTGACTTGCCTGATGCAGGGTTGCCACAAACCTCCAACTGGAAAAAAACCAGTATCTGCAACATGCACCACATCAGAGCCTAATAAAACAAGATTTGCCTTTACATGAGTCTTCCTTTTGTTGTCTCTTCTTTTTAAAGCAGAAGTCTCAACTCAAAAGAGACTAAGATCAAAGGCATAAATGTAATAGTCAAAACTATTTATCTAATATAAAAAATAACAAAATGGAAATTTTATAACTAATTGTGACCTTGGATTAAACAGTTGATTCTTAGATATGTCCCCAGGATACAAAAGTAAAATAGGTAAATTGGACTTCAGTGAAAGTAAAGGCTTTTGTACATCAAAGAATACCATCAAGGAAGGGAACAAGCAATCCACAGAATGGGAGAAAAATTTTGCAAATTTTATAGCTGAATAGAAACTTGTATTCAGAATATATAAAATTATATATATAATTATATATATAAAGAATGCTATGAAAAGACAACTCAATTGAAAATGAGAAGTATTATGTATACTTTTTTTTTTAAAGATTTTATTTATTTATTTGAGAGGTACAATTACAGACAGTGAGAGAGAGAGAGACAGAGAGAAAGGTCTTCCTTCCATTGGTTCACTCGCCAAATGGCTGCAATGGGCCGGAGCTGCGCCGATCCGAAGCCAGGAGCCAGGAGCTTCTTCCTGGTCTCCCATGCGGGTGCAGGGGCCTAAGCATTTGGGCCATCTTCTACAGCTTTCCCAGGCCACAGCAGAGAACTGGACTGGAAGAGGAGCAGCCAGGACTAGAACCGCGCCCATATGGGATGCTAACACTGCAGGTGGAGGATTAACCAAGTGTGCCACAGCGCTGGTCCCAACCTTTTCATTTAAATCATAAAATGGTTCATAATCAACAGCGATTGTGAAGTTGTTGCCTTCTTATTCCACCTACTGTCTCTCAGTCTATCTCCAGGAATTATTTTCCTCTGTTTCGTGGTCTTTTGCTTGTCTAATAATTTTTAGTTAAATGTAGAACATTGTGGATTCTATATTGGTACCAATCTGAATTTTAGAAATTCCTTTAAAATTTTTGAGTTTGTTCTAGGAGGCAACTGATTTGCTCGCTGGTGATCTCATTGTTGTTTTGATTTGTTTTCTGGTTTTATCAACTTAGTTCTCAGGCTTGGTCACTGGCCCTGCAAACTCCTGAATCTTCAGGCGATTCAGTGCTGGCTTTCTGCTTCTGCCACCGTTGAGGCTATTGATCCAGTCTCTCTGTGCTGCAGGTTAGAAAGGAACCCTGGACAGAAAACAGGCAAGAAGGAAGACTCGCCTCATGCATCCCCTGTCTCTTCAGTGGTCACAGCCCTAAGTTGTCTATGAGCCAATTCCTGAAAACTTTTCCTTCATATATTTTGCTAAGTTTTGCAGTTACTTATAGTGAGGGTAAATTTGATTACTCATTACTCTATCATGAACAGAACCACTACTACTTTTTTTTTTTTTATCCATTCTGCTTTACATATATTGAAGTGCCTTAGAATGTTTAAGTATTTTAGGGAGAAAATTTCAAGATAAATAATACAATTAACAAAACTATTAATCTAGTGTGTATTCCTTAGAGAACCTCATGTTTATTTAAATAAATGTGGGTCTTAATATGTGTTCTAGAAATGAAAAAATAAGTACACTGAATATAGTTCAAACAAGAACATCTATTTGAGGTAATCTCACACCATTCTATTGAATCAGATAATAATGTATAGAAGCTAATTGTTACTTTATAAGTGCAGACATTTATACATTTATTATTTATTACTTTATAATTCTTACTTTGTAAGTGCAGACATTTAAGGGTTGGCCTCTATGTGTAACAGGATTACAATGGGAGATAATCCGGGGTGCATTCTATCATCTTTATCTCCTTCTTTCTAACCTACTACTCTATATTCTTATGTCAGCTTTCTGTCTTGATTGGCATGTAATTTTCCCTGCTTCCTCATGCTTCCATTTGTTGAGAAAATTTGCTAGGACTACAGAAGGGACTGAATATAAGCTCCATTCCAAATTCCTTTCAAATAACTGCACTGGTGTTCAGCTTTAAACAAGGGAAGTCTGGACCTCAATCTGATCCTCGTCAGAATGTGTATCAGGAGATCGAAAGCCATCTGCTCACCATCCTTTTTAAAAAAGATTCATGTATGTATTTATTGAAAGACAGAGAGGTAGAAAAGGGGGTGGAGAGAAAGAGAGAGAACCTCTTCTGTCTTCTATCTGCTGGTTCACTCCCCAGTTGGCCGCAACATCCGGATGTGGGCCAGTTTGAAGCCAGGAGCCAGAGCTATTCCTGATCGGCATGGGTACCAAGGACCCATGTACGTGGGCCATCTTCTGCTGCCTTCCAAGGAAGGCACGTTAGCAGAAAGCTGGATTCAAAGTGGAGCGTCTGGGACTTGGACCAGCACTCTGAGATGCAGGTTTCCCAAGGGGTGGCTCAACCAGCTGGGTTACAACACCGGGCCCCTCAATGTCCTTTTCTCGGCTCCTCGGTGTCATCAGAGTGCTCTCAACTTTCCAGTCTTTCACTATTCCTTTTCCCTGGCCTATGCATCTGTCCCTCAGGTTCTAGAACTAATAAACTAATTCCAGAAGGTTGTTTAATGATTGAGGTTGGCTTTGCATGCATTCATAGCTCTCATAAGGAGACCTTGCACAACAAGGGCTCGTTTCTCTCAAGGTGATGAGAATCATGGGAGTCTCTGAGACTGCACAAAGATAACAAAGATTGGAGCAAATGTTTCCCCAATAATTGCCCACCCCGTTCCTTTAATGTTTCAAATTTGTACTAACTTGAGGCTATGGCTATGTGTATGCTATTTTACTACTTCACTACTCTGATCAAAATAATACATGAGCTAGCCATTCTGCTTGCATTTCCAATTTCTTATATCCTCTCACTTTACAGCCATCAATATTCCAAAAGTGAAACCTTCCTTCAGATTTCTAATGTGTCTCCTAAGAATAATGAAGCCACAGTTCTGATCCCAAAGAACCAGGATGAAGCAGTCACTCAGGATCCTATTAAAGGTCAAACTGCCAAGTTCTTATTCTCATGACAGCTGCATGATAATGATGGATACTTATTAAACTCATTCCTTATAGGTCTCAGAATATGCTTTTAGAATGATCCAATTTTTCATTCAGACACTTGAACTTCATGAAATGAAATGTTGGAGAAACTGTTTTCCCATTAACATACTTACCATAATGGAATGAGAAAGTGCGAGATACCCAAGTGTTGGCTATTCTTCTCAACCCCAATTTAATCTGTGGGATAGCAGACATCCATAATCTATAATGTATCATTTTTCCCTCACCATGCATTCTGTCTTCATTTATTTTACTTTTCAGCGATGTTTCAGAAATGCTGTCTCCTGAATTTCCTGACTTCCCTACTGCACTGACGATTCATCTTCCATTTCTTTGATTGTTCTGTCTCCTCTGCTTGACCTCTTGGTGCTAATGCACTGGGATCTCAAGCCTAATCTGCCTTCTCTGTGTTAGATACGTGGATGAGATCATCGAATTCCATGTTCAACTCTCAGTAGGGTGATTTCCAATTCTATGTCTCCAGCCTGTCTGCATAAGTGAACTTCAAACTAACTATTCAAAATGCCCATATGAATGCCCGTCTTGGGTGTCTACTAGGTTCTGTCTCAGCACACAGGCAAGAGAACTCCTCACCCTGCCGTCTGACAAAGTTGTTCCTGTGATTTGGTTTCCCATCTCAGTAAATGGCCGTCACAATCACCCAGTTTCTCAAACCAAAGGCCTTGACCCTGAAACTCACTCATTTGTTTTCCTTTTGCCCCCTCTACATCCACTAAGCAAATCCCATCACTCCCATTTGCAAAATATACCCTCACTTCCTTCTATTCGACCTTCATTGCCACCAAATCAATTCTAGCCACAGTCTTTGCTCACTGTCACTCCCACAGGCCCCTGCTCCTACTCTTCCGTCCTACTGTCTATTCTTCATAAGGAAGTCCCAGTGATCCTGTTAAAATGTAAATCGGATCGGATCACTCCCCTGCTCTATTTGGCCCCCCTTTGCATACCATACATTGAGAACTCCTACCACGTCCAAGGGTGTGCACCTGCTGCTTCTCTGGTCTTACAAGACTACTCCTCCCTGTACTCCCCATGCTCTGACTAAAACACACAGGTTCCTTTTGCATTAGGGAATTTATCCTTGCTATTTCCTCTGCCTCGGAGGCTGAGTCATAGATCTCCTCATGGCTGACTCCTCCCTGTCATTAAGATCAACCTCAATGTCACCTTTTCAGTGAGGTTTATGCCAACACCTCTTCCTAAGATCTCTCCCCACATCCTCAGTCACACCAGCTCCTCCTTCTGTTTTATTTTCTTCTAAGCATATAGCATTCTGAAGACATTAAATGAGGAAATACTTATATATTGTCATTTCAGTTTCTCCATTAGAGTACAGAAGAACCTTATGTATTTTTGTTTGCTATATGTACAATGTGCTCAATAAATATTTATGAGGTCAATATATCAAATTTTTAAAAATTGAAACATTCAGTTTTCAAGGTAGGTTGGTTTGTTTTAAGGATGCCAAGTAACTGCTGTGCATAGTAATAAAACATCTGAATTAAGAATTGGAAGACTTGAAACCCAGCCAAAGCTTTGTCATTACTTAGGGTGACCCTGAACTTCCATTTGTTCATCTATAGATACTCATAATATCCTCTTTCTCTTCTTCATAGGATTAGTGAAGAGATTAGGTGAAATAACACATTTATAAATACAGACAGAATCATAAAACATCATACACATGTTATGTTTTTCTTATTTTTACATTGACATAGCCACTTGAAAAATTTTTCTTTGGAAGTGTGTACAGGCAGAGGAAATTCATGTAAATGAGGCTCTCATCAAGAATACATGATCTTTGTGGAACTGACATTATTATGCATACCCATGGGATCGACTGAGCACCCAGTGTTGTACATGACAGTCAGAGTAGGACCGTTTGCAATCACTGTGCTCATATCCTTCAAGGCTATACCTCCAGGAAGTCCCCATATCTACTTGTGGATTACCTGTAATACTCTTTTTTTAAGGATTTATTTATTTATTTGGAAGTCAGAGTTACACAGAGAGAGGAGAGGCAGAGAGAGAAAGAGGTCTTCCATCCAATGGTTCACTCCCCAAATGGCCACAACGGCCGGAGCTGAGCTGATCTGAAGCCAGGAGCCAGGAACTTCCTCCCGGTCTCCCACGTGGGTGCAAGGGCCCGAGGATTTGGGCCATCTTCTACTACTTTCCCAGGACATAGCAGAGAGCTGGACAGGAAATGGAGCAGCCAGGTCTCAAACCGGCGCCCATATGTGATGCCGGCACTTCAGGCCAGGGCATTAACCCACTGCGCCACAGTGCCGGCCCCTGAAATACTCTTTATTCTTAGATATTATTTCCTTTTGGCATTGATCATAAAAATCTGTTTCATTGTGGTACCTGCAGAACCCAGCCCAGTACCTGGTACATGATAGATGCTCAATGATTGTAAGTTCAACAGGTGAGATGGGGATTGACTGCTGGTGTTAAGAAAAATGTGAGAAGGACCCTCAGAAGGAAAGAGAGCAAGGGTCTGAGACCAGTTTTTGCCCACCTGGTGGTATTTAATCTTCTTCACAACTAGTCTCGAGGTGACAGCTTTCGTTTTCTCATGGTTGAGTGGATGGCAACTCTTTCTGGAGCTAGGAACAAGCAACTGTCCTGTGCTAGAGAGGAAAGAGCAATCCGCAAGCGTTCTATGCTCACAACACAGCTCGTCTGGGCTTTTCAATGGAGTGGTTGCCATGACATTGCATGGGAGAACCAGGCAGTGTGCTAAGGGCACAGGGTAGCTGTGATATTAAAAGAAGAATTCGCTGCTCTTTATTCGCAGGGGAAATCAAGGTGAACTTAAATTCATTAAAAGCAGGACTGAGCACATTTGCATGTGCAGAATGTGAATACAGGCGGCTTCTTACAAATCAGCTTCTCTCTCGCAGAACAGGCCCAAAGCTCCTCCCAGTTCTGTTTGTTCTTAATTAAGAGGGATCCTTGTGGGACAAGAAAGGCTTCATGATGGAATTTTTGCCACTTCTCAGATATCATCTTCTTCATATCCTCAAAGCTTCAAGTATAGTTCTTAAAGTGTGTTGAAGAGGGGACATGGAAACATGCAAAGCAAATTCAATAAATACGGAAAATAATCTTAAAACACTGTACACAGGTGAATAATGCAAGCCCTCATGCTGTTTATTTGTAATGCATCCATTGATACTGGAAAAATGACTATTACCATTTTCTAACAAGTCTAGTATCATTTGGCTAACACCTTAAATAACTAGCTATTCCTACATGGCCCATACTATTAAGAGTTTATCTTTTTTAACTTTAGTTTTGTGGATAATGATTATAGGAGGAATAGAAATACCCTTTCTAGACCCAGAGTCTCCTCATTCCCTCCCACCTAGATCAAATATTTATCTGTCTCCATGATTTTTGTTTTTTTTTACTTAATTTTCAACACCAAGCTTCATACTTAATGCATACAGTGCAGCCAGCTTCAGTAGCTGATCATTCTGTCTCTAGAGATGTTTTATTTAGAGGCAAGGAACACATACAAAGCAGTTGCCTTGTTTTTCAAATTCCTTCTTCAGTGAACATGGTTATTAAAGAATCGCAAGAGGAAATACTTTTATGATGTGGCTGTCTCCAAATTCTGAGGATAGTATTCTTATTGATTTAGTAATCACTTACATATAATGACCTAAAACTAGTTCTCCCACACTTAAGGTTTTCTCACCCTTCATAAAACCTGTATTGAGTAACCATGGCTGATAATAATGATAGATGATGCTCTGTTAAATTCATTCTTCCTGTAGGTCAGGTAGAGTTTCTTCCTGGGATCTCATAGAAAAGCCATGTAGATGTCATCTACTTTGGCTTCTGCAGGAATTACTTTTTATTGTGCAGTCTGGGTGATCATGTAGAATCTCACAACAGTGGGTCCATGGAATGCACAAATTGTCCAGTTTGTATTTCTTGCTAAGCACACGCTGAGTGAAAGGTTGAACTGACTTCACAGGTTTCAAATTACACTTTAGAAAATTAAACACACACACACACACAAATACAATACACTCTCCTAAGATGTCAAGATGCACGGTTTATTATTTGTTTGATTATTTACATCCTAAATTCTGTGTCCAGATGTTTTACATTTTTTCTCCTGATAAATATGTGTTTGAGCTCTCCATACAGAACTGATGTAAAGAATAACTGTTGCTGAATGTGGTGCAGAGTGAAGATGCAGGCAAAGAGAAGGAAGGAGGAAAGTGAGGCCCAGAGAGGCAGAAGGGAGAGGGAGAGTGAACAGATGGCAAAGTCAACCGATGATCGGATCCCTTACAAGTCACAAGGTATGAACATCTCATGTGAAAAGTAATTCTTTAAAACAGTCTAAGATGAAGCTGGAGTCCTAGGCAGTGAGAGTCTGAGTTGGGACCAGGGCTTCCAGGTTATAGTCGAGAGGTTTTCCTCCTATCCATTCAACATTTCCATGCACCATTTTTATTTTCAGCACTTTAGCAATTATTTTGGTGTTTACTTTCCCCACTGAACATTTGAAGGCAGTGTCTCCGACTTAAGTGGGCTCAAATTCCCACAGTGGAGATGACCTCTATTCCACAAATGGGTTGACAAGCAACCATGTAGCTCACAAGGCAAGTACAAGAGAAAAGAGAAGAGCTTGTGAAGCCCCAGGAATATCCAGAGGAAATTGGAGCAAGGGAAGACGAGGCATTAAGAAAGGTATACGGGCCGGCGCTCGCTGTGGCGCAGCAGATTAAAGCCCTGGCCTGAAGCACCGGCATCCGATATGGGTGCCAGTTCTAGTCCCAGCTGCTCCACTTCTGATCCAGCTCTCTGCTATAGCCTGGGATAGCAGTAGAAGATGGCCCAAGTCCTTGGGCCCCTGCACCCGCGTGGGAAACCCAGAGGAAGCTCCTGACTCCAGCTATTGTAGCCATCTGGGGAGTGAACCAGCAGATGGAAGACCTCTCTGTCTCTACCTCTCTCTGTAACTCTTTCAAATAAATAAAATAAATCTTTTTAAAAAAAGAATTTTCCTAAACTACAGAGAAAAGGGCAAAAACGTATCATGCAATTTAGAATTTAGTTAGAGGGGCTGGTGCTGTGGCGTAGCAGGTAAAGCCACCTCTTGCAGTGCTGGCATCCCATATGGGCACCATTTCAAGTCCCAGCTGCTCCACTTCCAATCCGGCTCTCTGCTATGGCCTGGGAAAGCAGTGGAAGATGACCCAAGTGCTCGGGCCTCTGCATCCGCATGGGAGACCCAGAAGAAGCTCCTGGCTCCTGGCTTTGGGTCAGCGCAGCTTCGGCTGTTGTGGCCATAAGGGGAGTGAACCAGCGGATGGAATACCTCTCTCTCTGTTTCTACCTCTCTCTGTAACTTTGTCTTTCAAATAAATAAAATGAATCTTAAAAAAAAAGAAGGGTACACATGGGAAAGGGCAAAGGTAGAACTAAGAGGAAAGATAAGACTCCACAGTAAAGCAAATGAGCAGATACCCAGCAGATTCCACCTGCCACACTGTGGGAAAAATGCAATAGAAAGAGCTGTGATCCCTTTCACAAAGGAGCTATGACCACACTGAAAATGACTGGAATATGTGGGAAGGTACCAGGCAGAGAGGAGGAGTGACAGTCTGTCAAAGACTAGCATTATTTCACCCACAAAGGAGCATGGGCATTTGCTAAGAGCCAGCACACAGATTGGTAAAGTGGATACTCCTTCCCCCATTACTGACTGTGCCAACACTCACTTCATAGCACCCATCCCTCTGGGAGAATGGCCAGTACTTGTGGAGTATTTGCTGCAAGTATTTATTAATCACCCATGCACCTCACAATAGTCTTGAGATGGGCCACCACTGTTTTCTCCTTCAGGAACAAAGAGCAGATCTTGGAGTTTGGTGACTCATTCATCCATCAGTGAGTTTCTCATAATTTCCTTAGACCAAGTTATGAGTTGTGATTGGTCCTCACAGAAGAGCTTAGGCAGGAGCTCTGGTGTATGTTCATCATATTTTATGCTGTGAAGTCCAGCCTCCTCTCAGTGGAGTGCCCTCCCGCACGTGATGTGGGAAGGCAAGGGAAGGCATCTGTAGCATGCTGTTCTACAGGAGAACCACCAAACATTATGGAGGAGATCAAGAGTTTACAGGTTTTCCTACAGCCTACATCTATCTTCGCATAAAAATTGGAGAGGCTGACGTAGTACAAATCATGTGTTCAAAACTAAGGCCAAGACACCGTTTATATGAAACCTGAGGCTCATGATCCTGTGAGGATCCCTGTTGCCTTCATCCCATGGATTAATAAGAGGTTGGAGATACACCACCTACATCATTCAGTAATCCTTTAATATAGGCAATTTTTCTTTGTGCACTTATATATAAGGAACATGATACTCAGTCTCAGTTGTGGACCCTAAGCCTTTCTATTCCAATTATTAGGAAATTAGATGCTGTCAGCACATCTTCTTTACCAATTCAAATGCTAATCTCTTTCAGAAACACTTTTACAGATTCACCTAGAAATAATGTCCTACCATAAGCTATCTGGGCACCCTGTGGCCAAATCAAGTAGACACATAAAATTAACTATCCCTTGACTCAAGTAATTGGATGTCTGCCAAATGGCCAGTATTTGTGGAGTATTGACTTCTGAGCTCCTGATTCTGGTTCATCCCCTGTGGTGCAGGCATTTGGAGAGTGAACCAGTGGACAGGAACACTCTCCTTCTCTCTCTGTTTCTTAAATAAATAAATGTATTAATAAATAAAAGTGTATGTAATCACTACAGTTGATAAAGGAGTTTGGATTTAAGGCAAAGAAAATAAAACATCACGCCTCAATAGGAGGAATTCCAGAGCCACTAAAATTTCCTGCCAATATTTTTATCAAAAGAATAGCACAAGGCCGGCACCGCGGCTCACTAGGCTAATCCTCCGCCTAGCGGCGCCGGCACACCGGGTTCTAGTCCCGGTCGGGGCGCCGGATTCTGTCCCGGTTGCCCCTCTTCCAGGCCAGCCATCTGCTGTGGCCAGGGAGTGCAGTGGAGGATGGCCCAGGTGCTTGGGCCCTGCACCCCATGGGAGACCAGGAAAAGCACCTGGCTCCTGGCTCCTGCCATCGGATCAGCGCGGTGCGCCGGCCGCCGCGCGCCGGCCGCGGCGGCCATTGGAGGGTGAACCAACGGCAAAAGGAAGACCTTTCTCTCTGTCTCTCTCTCTCACTGTCCACTCTGCCTGTCAAAAAAAAAAAAAAAAAAAAAGAATAGCACAAGAATGAAATCTGTGCATAGCTTTAGGAAGTGATAGAAGAATAGAACAGGAGATACCATGAGGATGGCAGTTCTACTTATGTTTTAGTTAAGGAAACAAAAATAACAAACCATTATAGCATTTGCCACCAGTCCTTTTCATCATAGAAGAAAGATCTTTTATTTTGAAAAGTTGCTTGAATGTGGAAAGCGACATACTGAAAACCAAGCAACATGGAGATGGTTTATACAGTGCTGCATAGGAAGGGAAGAATGCTTATGTTCAGGAGGGAAGAAGAGAAGTAATTGGAGAAGTGGAGAAGCCAGAGAGCTAGAAGGGTGTTGCACCACTGTGAAAGCAAAGGCCAAGCATAAGTCCTGGAGCTAAGACAGAAGAGAAGACTTTTTGGCTTAAAAGATGTATTTCACTCTTTCTACCATAAATTCTCACTCCTTTCGTTATAAAGCCAGTCTTGAGGATACAGTTGCTATGTGTGAATGTTGTGTGTATGCATGGAGCATAATAAAAAGTAGCTGAATTACACATCTGGTTCAATGTGAGCTTCTATATCATTGAATACAATAGGAAAAGAGACCAAGTAGAAAGAGTTCACTAGCAGAGATGGACAAAGCACATACCTCTCCTGGGAATTTAAAGACATCTTAGCAAGGAATTTGGATTTCCACTAGGGTGAGACAAAGGTTGAAATTTGTATTAATTACACTTCTAAGGACAGGGAGAACATAACTACTGTATGGTTTACATGAGATTTGTGGTATCCATAGCTGCTGACTGTGAACTTTTAACCCAAGAGTCAATACAGGAGCAATTCCTCTATTCTTCAAAGGGAAAGAGCCTCCTAATGTCTGAGGCACCAAATTCTTGTCCTGGTCATAAGGTAAGATGATCTCTGGTTCTATGATGCAGCATACCTGGGAGTCCAAATACCTTGTGTGTATTGGGCCCATCTTGCCTCTGTGGTGGCAAAGTCACATCTGTTACCCTTGTGTTCAGAGATCACATACAGCGTAGCCCATGTTCTGACCCTAGTTATGTTCCTAACACATGGAGGAACAATGCCTCCTGTATCAGGCTCTGGGGATGTTTCAATGCAGGAGTGCCATGGGCACTTTTAAGTATGCATGCCCCCAAAATAATAGTAAGGGGCATGCTGCCTTTTTTTTTTTTTTTTAAGATTTTACTTATTTATTTGAGAAGTAGAGAAAGAGATCTTCTGTCTGCTGGCTCACTCGCCTAGATGGCCACAAGGGTTGGAGCTGAGCCGATCCAAAGCCAGGAGCCAGGAGCATCCTCTGAATCTCCCACATGGGTGCAGGGACCCCAGGAACTTGGCCGTCTTACACTGTCCTCCCAGGCCATAAACAGAGAGCTGAATCAGAAGCAGAGCTGCTGGGATGTGAACCTGCGTCCATATAGGAAGCTGGCACCGAAGGAGGAGGCTTAACCTACTGTGCCACAACTTTGCCCCAGGGCATGCTTTTTTACAACCATCTGCTTACAAGGCTTTGCCATTTGTTTTAAAGGAATTGGTACATTTGAAGCATTGCCTTTGTATTTTAAAGAAGATTGTGGTATTACAAAGACCTATCATTCCCCTGAAGTATGCAGAAAATAATTACAAAAAATTATCTGTCTCCGGTTAAAATAAATGAAGACAGCTAGTAGAAGTTAGGGCTGTCAAAACTTCTTACCTATAGCAATTTCAGGTTGAGTTCTACTACTTTTAAATGCTTCCCCGTGACCTTTGATGTTCTTATTATTCTGGGAGCTTCTGGTGCTCACATTCATTCAATCTGCCAAGAAAGGAAGTTACACTACTAGGCTGCATAATCTCCTACTCAGCTATAAAATATCTCTTTAAAGAAAAAGTGTGGGTGAGAAGAAATTATGCTATTTATCACTTGAATTAAAAGACCGAACCTGGCAAATAGTCCAGCTCTCAATCCACAGTGTCTGTTGTTAGCAGACTGATTCAGAGAATGTGATGAGTAGATGTGTTTACATGTGAATAAACATCAAAATCACTTTTATGAATATTATTTTTCTTGTCACCCACAAATTATATCGCAAAAAGATTGATGGTAATTGAATAAATTGCTCAGTATACTTAAAGACTGGGATTGTTAGAGACATAACAGATTTATTAGATGGTCAATTTAATTTTTTCTTTTATGCCAATGCTCATTGGAACACTTCTTCTCAAGCATAGGAAAGCCAAAATAATTGGAACTGGAAAAACAAGCCAAGGTTACAATGGATGACTTTGAAAGGTGGTGTCATATCAGGAAAACATTGAATTGGCAATCAGACTTCTATATAAAGATTCCATTGAAGGCACTGCTTCATTGACATAATCTAAGATCCCTTTAAGTACGTGCATTTTATGATTTTGTAGTGCAATTCTTATTTGGGGTTTATTGGCTGACTCTTCATTAAATAATTGAACTGTCTTATCCATGAAGTCCCAAACAGATGGGCTTCTTTCCTGATGAACTTACAATCTCCTGGATGCTGTCATTTTTACCCCCTGACTTTCCTTGCTGGGTACCAAAGTCTGTATGGGATGTTACAAGCTGATTTTTTTTTTTTGTAATATTGGACATTAAACTTTTATTTGTGTGACATGAAGTGAAGTCCTTCAGGGTCAAATAATCAATGAGAGCACTTTATAGATTAAGTCATATTGCAGGACTTGAGCAACCTTGTTTATCTCAAACTGTACAAAACTCAACCTCCACCAGGCTTGCCAGACTCCAAGAATCATGATTTCGTGAGGGAGGGTGTCAAAATGATGTTATTTCTTGGATTATTTCTTCAAATATTAGTACCTATTGACTTCTCAGGTTTCAACACTTCATCCTGGTTATTTTACTCCTCTGAGAAGGGCTATAAACAAGTGAGAGTCTTGTGATGTGGAGTAAATTTAGCTAAGAAAACACTGTCTTTGGGGGAAGGGCAATGATGACTGAGTTTATATGTTGGATGAGAGGTCATGATGAAAGGAGGAAGGAGAATAAGGGTTAAGCAGGAGTATAGGAGGGGCACCAAGAGAAAGAATGTGAAGGATGATAGAGAAAATAGTGCCTTTTGCTAAAATTTGACCCGTGTAGACTGCCAGTTTAGCCATTATCTCCTTTCATCCTGTGATGACATTTTGTTTACTCACACAATACTTTCCTTTCTGTTGCAATTGATGATCCAAAGGCCAATACAATTATAAACATGGCTTCTCTTCCTTAAAATAATGGCTTCAATGGGTGGGCTCTGTGGCATAGTGGGTTAAGCTACTGCTAGCAATGCAGCCATCCCATATCAGAGCTCCAGTTCAAGTCCTGGAAGATCTGCTTCTGATCCAGCTGCCTGTTGATGTGCTTGGGAAGACTATGGATGATAGCACAAGTATGTGGTTTTCTACCATCCATGTGGGAGACCCAGATGGGATTCTTGGTTCCTGGCTAGCTTCATGCTGGCCCAGCCCTGGCCGTTGCAGCCATGTGGGGAGTGAACCAGTGGATGAACGATCTCTCCTCTCTCTCTCTCTCTGCCTTTCAAATAAATAACATTTTAAGATTAAAAACATGGCTTACAATGGCTTGCAGCTTCTTAGTACTTTAAGTATTTCATCACTCTTTCACTTTTTTTTTTACATAGCGTAGGTTTGGACAGATTAGAAGGTTATGAAATTAATGTAGTAGGTCATGACCAATCTAAGAAAAACAAATGCAATTAAAAATGCCTAATGCATAGTAGCTAATGAAATGTATTGTATAATTTTTGTCTACTCTCTATATATTTGGCTTGTGTTAGTGTGTTGTGTTGCTGTATAAAATATATTTCTCATAGTAGAGTACTGTCACAAGAGTTTAAAAGCCTTTAAACCATTTTTTTTAACAGTGGAAAGAAGGGTTAACTCACCAAGCTTAAGTTGCTCAAGTCCTATATAAACCCACAAAAGGCCAGTCTTCAGGCTGGCTCTTGGCTGACTCCCAAGAAATTAGCTCCCATCCCTTGGAATTTGGTGCCTAGTGATATTTCCCCCTTTTTGTGTGCCTGAGGCCCTGGATGACGTGGAACCAATTTGATCATATAGATTATCGTAAAAATGTGATTGATGGTGAAACCAGGTCTTGCTCTGGGGATAGTGTGGGTAGCTGAGATCAATCATACGGATACCACATACCTGTGTGTGACTAGCCCCAATGAGAAACTTGGACATCAAGGCTTGCAAAACCTTCCTTGGTTGGTGACATGGTTTCTGAGAGAATTAACTGTGTCTGTGCAACTCCACTACAAAGAACATCAGGAAGTTTATACCTGGTTTCTTTAGTTTTTTTTTTTTTTTTCTATTCTTAACCTGTATTCTTTTGCTATAAGAATTATGGCTGTAAATAGGCCTGTGAGTCTAGTGAATTATGGGGTCTTAAGTTGGTTTCAGGGACCCCTGCCACAGATGTGAGACTGGGACTGAGACTTGGGGAAGTTAAGAGGTTGCTGGAACACAGGCACCAAGTTTGAGCTGGAGTATGATGGGAACATGAGGTACTGGGCTGAGAAAAAGATAAAAGAGAATGAACAGCTTGAACCTGGTATAAAATAAGAAAGTTTATTGTGAACTTGATATCCAAACATAGATCTACCCTTTCTGACAACATTTGTGTGTGCCTATTGTTTTATCTACTGATGAATGCATTCAATGCTATTTAATTTTTAAAATTATTTTCCATTTTGCCATAGTGTAAACAAATGCTGTGTCTTCAGAGTCCACCTGGATATAAAATCAGAGTCCAATTTTGCATTTAGCAAATGCAGCACACCAATCTTCTCTACTTCACAATATACTTTTTTTCTGTGTTTCTTTGTCTTGTTGAAGAAAATAATACAAATGATTTTTGTTGTTTTTGTTGTAAGAACTTTGAGATTTAATAACAATGAGAGAGTTCTGAAGAAAATCGTCACATTACTTTTTA